>NC_052158.1:138468037-138789580 GCF_902713615.1 Scyliorhinus canicula
GGTAATCTGCATCTTTGTCTGGGACTACACCATATTGCTGCTCCAAAGGCTGTGTAGGGAAATAAAAACTTAGAAAGAAAAAAGAATCTTGAAAATTCCCAGGTGTTGAAAATGCAGTTTAATTTATAAAACAGGAAAAGTAGTTGCAGCACATTTTAGGAATACAAAGCTCCAAACTTCCGAAATTCTAGAAGACTCCAACTTGTACTATTGCAATGCTTGCACAAACCCCCATTTCAGACATCATAGCTTGACAGATCCACCATGATCCAAATCCATCTATCCCAGGTGGAAGCCTCTTCCTTCCTCCCTCTCACTTGTGATAGGCCTGAAGATGGTACTGTAACTCAGTGCTGTACTCTTCAGTTCTGTTACTCTCCAGCAACCGGGAAAAAAAGAGCCGGGAAAAAAGTCTCAACTGTTAAAAGTTTCACAGCCTGTACATTTGGGACAGTATGGATATTGGAGAAGACCCAATATTAAACCATTGTCTCACCCCAAAATCTGAGGAAACATCATTGAATTCCTAACACTCAGATGTTTGGTCGGCATCAGATAGAATCATAGCAAAGAACAAAATAGGCAATGAAGTGAGGGTTGGCGAGTGGAGGGGTGGACATAGCGGGCAAAGATGAAGATATGGGAGAACAGCAGATGAAAGGGAACACCAAGAATTCTTCTCTTGATTTGTGGGCTGGAGACCTCGTTCATACTAGTACTCCAATAAAGCCAGTCACAAGGAGGTGCATGCAAATAACCCATGGGGCTGATCCCTGTCTCCACTCTCAACTTTTCATGTTAGCACGAGATCAAACGGGGTCACTATGTGGGAAATTCTGACCAGAGATCTTCATATCAGTAATCAACAGCAGAGCTTGATGTATATTTTGCATCAACTAGAGTTATCAATGAAATGTTACTCAGTCTTGTTGTTCTATAATTGGAACAATTACCTCTGTGAACGTTTTTGTCAGCCATATCGATAAAGGCAATTAGCTCAAAGTGTTTCCATGGATACTGTTGAAATGACTCTTTCCAGTATTCTGCCTTTAGCTCAAAATGCCAACTTTGTTCTGTCACTAGTTTCTCCATGGCCACAGTATCTCACTCACATATTGCAACATGTTAACCTTTTATAACAATCACACTACTACCCTTCCCTTCGAATAACAGACCAGAAGTCATCACACTGGCTTGTAATTTTAAACATGCACTTGGACACACACACTGTCCACTTTGGCTGGTATGCGAACAACAAAACTGGAAATTTGTCAAAGGAGACAATTTTGTACCTATCTGTGAGGTCAATCTGTTGATTGATAGTGGAAACGTTTCCAGCCATGCTGACAAATACTTCCCCCCACAGTTATTACATACCATTGAACAACACATCAACAACTTGTAGAATTAGTCCTGCCTTAGGTACAGCTTTTAAAAAATTCGACAAATTTTCAACATTTTTACAATTTACAATAACCCCGCAAATCCCCTAACCCACCAACCCCTCCACCCCCACCCCTCCCTCGGCAGTCAACGGTAACCAACTCTCCAAAATTTGCCTCAGATAGATAATCCATCTTTCAAATGTTGAGCACCCAAATAAGAGATTTTTCTTTGTTCAATACTTATGGCATCAACATTAAAGCAATTGTCACATGCATTATATTATTAATAATCACAGATAAAAGAAATCTCCCACCAGGTCAGAGTTTTGGTTTGAAGACTTTCCATTGTCCAATGGCACCGCTATTCACTGACATGGATATGAAGTTTGCAAAAGACATGTTCAGTTGCCAAATCTCTCCTGCATGATCGTATTCCAGTCTTTTCAGACAAACAGTATATTTTGACTGAACAGGATAATTCAACTTACCCTGTATAACAAATGTGGCTTCACAGTCACTCTTACTTTCTTGTTACTTCTTCTTTGCTAAGAATAATAATGAATAATAATTGAACATTTAAGTTTAAGACCTTCCATGGGCAATATTGCTCCATTCAAATATATACACTGGAACCACTTGGTTTTGTTCAAAAAGTATTTGTACCCTTTAGAATCCAACATTTTAAAACAAATTTTGGATTGCTTTGTTAAAAACAAATAGGTTATTGCATTTTGATCTTAATAAAATTGGGGACAAGAATTATATATAGCAGATAATGAACTGCAATGTTAAGCTAAGGTACTAGGAGTAAAGGGAAAGGAGGAAGTTCTTCCCAGCAATTAGTCGCATTGCATGGCTGAATTTGGTTGTGTAGTTTGGGATTGAGAAGTGAGGTTACATCTGGAGTAATGCGCAGAGTATTTGTCTCCTTATTTAAGGAAATATGCAAATGCATTAGAAGCAATTCAAAGAAGGTTTACTAGACTAATACCAGGAATGTACAAAGATGTCCAAAGACTCGGTGGACCGGCCATGCTAAATTGCCCCTTAGTGTCCAAAGATGTGCAGGTTAGGTGAGGGGAAGTTACGGGGAAAGGTGGGGAGCTCTTTCAGAGGGTGGATGCAGACTCGACAGGCCGAATGGCCTCCTTCAGCATTTAAGGGATTCTATGGAATGGGCGGGTTGTCTTAGGAGGGAAGGTTGGGCAGGTTGTCTTATGAGGGAAGGTTGGACAGGTTAGGCTTGTAGCCATTGTAGCCTTGAAGAGTAAGAGTTAACTTGATTGAAACCTTTAAGATCCTGACGGGTCTTGACAGGGTGGATTTGGAACGGATGTTTCCTCTTGTGGGAGAACCTAGAGTTAGGGGTCACTGTCTAAAAATAAAGGGTTGCTAATTTAAGACAAAAATGAGGCATTTTTTCTCTCTGAGGGTTGGGTCTTTCGAACTCTCTTTCTTACGAGCAATGGAAGCAGAGTCTTTGAATATTTTTAGGTAGGTCTGAATAGGGGGTTGGTGGGGGGCTGGGATGGGTGAGGAAAGAGACAATTGGCAGGGATAAATCAGAATCAATTAACCTTCGAATCCCTCTGATCACTATCCAGTGACACTGGGAAATGTATGTGTGGACAGAGACCAAATTTGAACAGGATTGTGCTCAATTGCCTGTTAGCAAGCAACTTAAGGTGTGGAAGGATGCTGGCACTCATTGAAACGTACATGAATGTGAACATACATGAATATGAATCAGCAAAGTCCGAGAAAAATATTTTTTTTAAAAAAGGATTGAAGGAATAAAATCCTCAATTGAACATTTTTCATCTATTTACTTTTTACAATAGATAAAGATAGATACCTTGCATCTTTCTACCTCCTCTTCAATCTTTTCAATAACTGCTCCATCAAGTAGGTTCAAGTCACATGATGCTCTTGACAAACTACTGACAGGATGCATCTTCAACCAGGCTCCAATTTCCTGGACCTTTTCCGGACTGTTTAAAATTTAAAATGCATTTGTTTTTCTTAAAATGTTGTACATTTAGCTTTATGCATAGTACAAAAGTATTACTCAGTGCCTTGCTAAATTACTAAAATTATCACACCAGCAATTACAGGTTTCATCCGTGGTCTGAGTTGAGTCAACTTGGTCTCAGTTGGACTTAGAATTGCACTCAACATTCAATCTGAGAGAGGCAAAAAGATTTTACAGTATCCATTTCCGTTTCCCATTTGGGCGCCTACGTTAAAAGAACTTGTGTCTTTTGACATCTTATGTTGAATAGCTTTAATATTTACAGCTTAGCCTCACGCATGAAGAGCAACACTCAGATGTATCAGAGGTTGTGGAGTTTTAGGAGTGACGTTAGGAAATAACAATCAAACCGTTAGGAGAAGTTTGGAATTCTTCTTTTCTGCTAACAGCAGCTTATGTTAGTCAACTGCCAATTTAAAATCAAATATTAATAATATTTTGATGCAAAATTCGAAGATATGTGGGAGAAAGGAGAGTTATTCACAGATTGGTCCATGATCTTACTGAATGGTGGAACAGGGTCAAGAGGCTAAACAGTCTACTCCTGTTCCTATGGAAGTAAACTGTGGCTCAGGTGGTGAGGATATTGGAAATTTTAGTAATGAAGAAAATTAAACTCTCAATTACATCTGACCCAAAGATAATGGTTTGGACCCTTCCCCCAGGTGTTTTAAACATCAAGTATTTGTAACTAAACTGAAAGTACACATGCATTTTTATAACTCCGTGTAAGATAAGCTCACCCATTTGCATCCTCTCCAGGCCAAATGTTGTTCTCATAGTACAGATCTTCTTGACTGTTTTGGGCAATGTAGCTGATTAATTCTGGGAATCTAAAACACAGATTACATCTGGTTAGATAATACTCTTTGCTCCCACAATTTCAAATATATTCAATATACTGACTGTTTCAACAACTGACTGTTTTAACAACAAAACAAAGTCTGGAGGAAGAAACCAAATAATCATAAAAAGGAGTACAGGAGGTTGCAGAAATTCAGTTCATGGGGGATATTTTGGTCGTAGCTGTTCAATTGAGAATTGTCTACTCTAACTCCAATCTTCTGCTTTCTCCTCAAATATTTTTGTACACATGCTTTTTAAATACTTAAAAAAAAACATTTAGTGCACACAATTCATTTTTTCCAATTAAGGGGCAATTTAGCGTGTCCAATCCACCTCGTCTGCACATCTTTGGGTTGTGGGGGCGAAACCCATGCAAACACGGGGAGAATGTGCAAACTCCACACAGACAGTGACCCAGAACCGGGATCAAACCTGGTACCTCGGTGCCGTGAGGCTGCAGGGCTAACCCACTGCGCCACCGTGTTGCCCACTGTTTTTTAAATACTTACTCGATTTTAAATTCCGTCATCCATACCTCATGACCACTTCTGCCAAAGCATTATAATTACATAAAATAGAGTTAATAACTCTCAAGTTCTTTTAATTTCCCACATTCATTCATGCTAATCATAATAATAATCTTTATTAGTGTCATAAGTAGGCTTACAGTAACACTTTCAAGTTACTGTGAAAATCCCCTCGTCGCCACATTCCAGCGCCTGTTCAGGTACACAGAGGGAGAATTCAGAATGTCCAGCTCACCTAATAAGCACGTCTTACGGAACTTGTGGGCGGAAATCGAGCACCCGGAGGAAACTCGTGCAGACACAGGGAGAACGTACAGACTCCTCACAGACAGTGACCCAAGTGGGAACTGAACCTGGGACCCTGGCGCTGTGAAGCAACAGTGCTAACCTCTAATATCTCAGTTAGCATTAGAACTGTCTTAAGATGACAGGGCACCAACTTCCAAAATTCTAAATGTGCTTTTCCAATCTCAGCCGAAGTTGACTGGGTATTCACAAAAACAAGGGAAAAATACTCCCTAAATGCATGAAGCATAAGAATTTATTTGCACAAAGTAAAGTCTCACAAACAGCAATGAGATATTAACCAGATAATCCGTTTGTGGTGCTGGTTGAGGGAAAAATATTGGTCAGGTCACTGGTAACTGCCCTGCTCTTTTCCAAATGATGACACGAGTTATTTTAAATCCAATGCACCCCAAAACTCAGTGCTAATTGGAAATTTGAGCATCAAGAGGTTTCAGCACATTAGCCAGGTGTAGTGGCAATCCATTCTCATGATAACACAAGCACTGATTTAACTTTGGGTGCACCAGTCCGGGAAATAACACAGGTTCATTCATAGAATCCCTACAATGCAGAAAGAGGCCATTCAATCCATTGAGTCTGCACAAACCCTCCGAAAGAGCACCCCACCCAGGCCCAATCCCTCGCCTTACCCCTGTAACTTCACGTAACCTTTGGACACTAAAGAAAAATTTAGCCTGGCCAATCCACCTAATCTGCACATCTTTGGACTAGGGGAGCAAACCGAAGCAACTGGAAGAAACCCACGCAGACACGGGGAGAACGTGCAAACTCCACACAGATAGTCACCCAAGGTCGGAATTGCACCCGGATCCTGGGTGCAGAGGCAGCAGTGCTAACCACTGTGCCACACCTTACTATGGACCAAATCTTACGTTGGATGGAGTACTCAAGAACAAATGAATCCTGCTTTGTCAGCGACCATTTTTCTTTTAAAAGTTGAGACATGGATTCCATCTTAGAATAGGCACCTGTAGAGTTCCAGTTCTACAAAAGCTCCCCTTCAATTAAATAAAGCAATTTGCCCCAAGTAAACAAGGTTAGATGTCACAATTACAAAAATGTTGAATTATATATACAACAAAATGATCATTTACCTTTCTAGATAGTCACTTAGAATCTGTTCAACTGCAGAAGAATACAGCCATTCATTCCCAACTTTCTTTGTGTAACCAGGTACTTCTTCATTCTTTTTATTGAACTTCAGATTCAGCCCCACATTTATTTTCTGTTCTCCAAGAGGACTGGTAAAGTGAAGTTTTTAAGATGATTAAACCAAAGAAATGCTTATATTCCACAATTTCAGTCTACAGGTTCCCTGAAAATCCTATTAGCTGTATGTACTCACAAATCTGGTTGATTGTGTCATGTGATGCAATTCCTTCAAAGTCACAATCAAGTCGAATGCTGTGCTTTAACTGCCTCCGCATCATTCTTTCACAGAACATGCTGAGGATATCACACCTTTCAGCAAGCACTCCAGGCTCATCCATGGATATGCCCTTTCCCATTGGGAGAACAGACCCACCAAAGGCAGCAAGGAGTAGCCCAAGGAGTCAAACCCAATGCAATCTCATAACACCAGGTAAAACACAGACCAGGAAACTTCCAGCTGATTATCACCTACCCTCCTCCCTCTGCTGATGAACCAATATTCCTCTGAATGGAACATCACTCAAAAGATACACTGATGGCAGCAAGGGCACAGAATGTACTCCGAGGGGGGACTTCAATGTCCATCACCAAAAGTGTCTCTGACCCAGCTTGCAGAGTCCTAATGTACACAGCTGCCAGTCTGGGCCTGCAGCAGGTGCTGAACAAACCAATAAGATGGAAAAACGCACCTGACCGTATTCTCACCAACCTGCTGATCACAGATGCATGTCAATGACAGCTTTAGCAGGTATGACCGCTGCAGGTCTTTGTGGAGATGAAATTTCATCTTCTCATTGAGGAGACACACTTTATATTTTATGTCACTACAACGTGCTAAGAGGGATAGATTCAGAAACTATCTAGTAGCTCAAAATTGGGCATTCATGAGGTGTTTTGGGCCATCATTAGCAGCAGAAATAATTGTATTCAAACAGTTTGTAACCTCAAGGCCAAGCAATTTTCCTCATTCTACCATTACCAAGCCAGGAGACCAACCAAGTTCAATGATGCTCATTGTAGAGTTTAGAAACATTCCAGGATGAGCACCAAGCGTATCTAAACATGACGTGCCCACTGGGTGAAGCTACACAGGACTTCATGCATGCCAGACAACAAAAGCATGATACTACAGACAAGAGTTAAGTGATCCTACAACTGACTTCCGGTGGTGGCCATGGAGTGAGCGGTCGCACATTTGGTGGCTCCCGCTCAAGGCGGATTTTTTTGGTCTTTTCTCCGCTCAAAGGGCTAAGTATTGGAGTGCAAGAGGTGCAGGAGTGCCTGGGGAAGGTTTTACTCTTCTGGTGTGGCTGGTGGATGGATCCACGGACTAGGAGTGGAGCACAAAGGAAAGGGCAGTTGAACAGGAGAGTCTTCGTGGTGCACAACAGGATAAGATGGCAGAGGGCAGGGGGACTGCTCTGTCCAGTGGTCAACTGATCAATTAATAGAGTTCATCAATGAAAGGTTTTTCCAGCAGAGGAAAAAGGCCCTGGAAGACCTGGCCAAGGTGGTGGAGCTGATAAAGTCGGGATTGAGAGTGGAGCAGAGACTGGAGTCCCAGGGTCAGGCAAACTAGAAAGTGGAGGGAGTAGTGGCAGAACAGGAGGAGCCGTTGGCCTTGTTGGTGGGTCAGAAGGGAGTGATGCAGGAGAGCCAAAAGAGGCTGAAGGAGAAGGTGGAAGATCTGGAGAATCGCTCCAGAAGTTAAAACCGTAGGATCGCTGGGATGCCCAGAGGCATCGAAGGTGTGGAGGGTGGCATGTAAGTGGCCAAGATGCTGGAGAAAATGACCGGTCCCTGGAGGTTGACCGAGCACACAGGGCGCTGATGAGGCCGCAGGTAGGTGTGCCGCCGAAGGTGATGGTGGTGCGTTTGCACCACTTTCTGGACATGGACAAGATTCTTCGATGAGCAAGGTAGACCAGGAAATGTATCTGGGAAGGGAACTAGCTGTGGGTGTACCAAGACTTGGGAGCAGAGCAAAGTGTGGGGTCAGGTTCAACCAGGTCAAGGCTGCCCTCTTTAAAAAGGGGGTGAAGATTGGAGTATTGTACCTGGCCCCTAACTCTAATGCACCTGGCCCGTATGTGGGTAACTTTCCAAAAAAAAAAGAGAGTACTATTTTGGCAAAGGAGGCGATGGAATTTGAGGGACAATGGACTGGGAGCAGAGTGAGGACATTGAACTTTGGAGGAGTTTGTGTGTTCTTTAAAGTTTTGATGCTGTTTTTTTTTGGAGGGCAGGTTTGTTTGTGGGGGAACATCGAGAGTGGATGCACATTTTGCTACTGTTTAGGTTGCGGGGGTGGGGGGGGGGGGGTTTGAAGAGCAGGGGGAGGTAGAGAGGTTGGAGGCCTTGGGCGGGAGCCACCAGGCTAGCTGGGTGGACACTAGTTAACAGGAGTGAAATGGGCGCTGTCAGAAGGCAAGCGCGGGGGGGAGGGAGAAATGGGTGTGGCGCAATTGGAAAAGGATCGATGAAGGGGGATATCCGAGGGCGAGCCTGGAGGGTTGCCTGACACGGGCAGGCTCAAGAAGGAATATAGTTTATCGGCAGGGTATGGAGATGGAGAGAACACTGTCCAGGCTGGTCACATGGAATGTCAGGGGGCTGAATGGGCTGGTCAAACAGTCATGTGTTCGCGCACTAGGAGTCTGAAGGCAGACGCGGTCTTTTTGCAGGAGCTGTACTTGAAGATAGGGGACCAGTCGAGATTGAGGAAAGGATGGATGGGGCAGGCATTTAAATCGGGACTGGATATGAAGACGAGGGTGGTGGTGGTGGTGTTGGAGAATAAGTGGGTGGAGTTTGTGTGGGAAGCAATGTGGCCGATCCAGGGGGGTGAGATATGTGATGGTTAGTGGAAAGCTGAAGGGGATGCCGGTTGTCCTGGTAAACGTTATGCCCCAAATTGGGATGATGTAGATTTTATGAGGCGGGTGCTAGGGAAGATTCTTGACTTGGACCTGCACCGCCCGATTGATTATGAGGGGGATTTTAATACAGTTATAGAACCGAGCCTGGACCGGTCAAGTCCCAAGTCGGTGAAGGTGTGGTTTAGCTCACCAGGCTAGATCGCTGGCTTTTAAAGCAGACCAAGCAGGCCAGCAGCACGGTTCGATTCCCGTACCAGCCTCCCCGGACAGGGGCCGGAATGTGGCGACTAGGGGCTTTTCACAGTAACTTCATTGAAGCCTACTCGTGACAATAAGCGATTTTCATTTCATTTTCAGGTGTCAGCAGTGGCGAAGAAGCTGAAGGGGTTCATGGACCAACGGGTTTGGGAGACGGAGGGCGAAGGAATTTTCATACTTCTCCCACGTGCACCAAGTGTACTCCCGGATTGATTTTTCCGTGTTAGAGAAGGCGTTGCTGGCGGAGGTTGCCGACTCGAGTATTCGATTGTGGTTTTTGACCACGTGCCACACTGGGAGGATTTGAACCTAGCCCGGGGGGTTGGGGGAAGCTCAGTGCCTGAAGTGGAGACGGAGACTGGTTGTGGGGTTGTTGGCGGAGGATGTAGTGTGCAAGCGGGTGAGGGCTGCCATTCAGGGGATATGTGGAGCTAGACGACACAGGGGGAGGTCACAGCTGCCACGCTGTGGGAGGCACTCAGGCAGGTGGTCGGAGGGAGTTTATCTCAATTCGGGCACACAGGGATAAAGCAGGACAGGCAAAAATGGCAAGGCTGGGGCAGCACGGTGGCTCAGTGGGTTAGCACTGCAGTCTCACGGCGCTGAGGTCCCAGGTTCGATCCCGGCTCTGGGTCACTGTCCGTGTGGAGTTTGCACATCCTCCCCGTGTTTGCGTGGGTTTCGCCCCCACAACCCAAAGATGTGCAAGGTAGGTGGATTGAACATGCTAAATTGTCCCTTAATTGGAAAAAATTAATTGGGTACTCTAAATACATTTTTTAAAAAATAAAACAAATGGCAAGGCTGGTAGACGAGAGTTTGAGGGTAAGCGGGAGGTATTCGGAGGCCCTGGAGGCCGGCTATTGAAGGAGAGGCAGAGGCTCCAGATGGAGTTTGGGCTAGTGTCTACGGGGATGGCGGGTGGACATTTACGGAGGGGCAATATACGAGCACGGGGAGAAGGGGAGCAAGATGTTGGCCTACCAGTTGAGGAAGCAAGAGGTGGTGAGGGAGATTGGCAGTGAGGGATGTTAAGGGTAAGAGGCCAAGGATCCAGAGCAGTGCGGGTCATCCCGCCCGATTTCATTACTGAATGTAGAGGCCTTGCGAATCGAGGACTGCATCCCGGGGTGATAGACGAGGATCAAACGGGGTTTGTGAAGCGGAGGAAGTTGACAGCGAATGTGAGGAGGCTGCTTAACGTAATCGTGATGCCTTCAGAGGGGCAGGACGTGGAGGTAGTGGTGGCGATGGACGTAGAGAAAACATTTGATCAGATGCAGTGGGAGTATTGGAGTGTAAGTGTTGGGGCGATTCAGGTTCAGACAGGGGTTTGTGGACTGGGTCCGGTTGCTGAACAAGGCGCCGGTCACAAGTGTGCGAACGAACCGTTGAGTTTGGGGTATTCTGGGCTGCATCAGGGGACGAGGCAGGGGCGCCCGCTCTCCCCGTTGGTTTTTACCTTGGCAATAGAGCCATTGCCAATGGCACTTAGGCATTGAGGAACTGGAGATGGACTGAGCAGAGGGGCACTGCTGAACATCATGAAATACTACGGCGAATCTCACTAGGCTTAGGAAATGTGTCGACGTGTGGTCGGATGGAGGCTGCATCGTGTAGGGGAACAAGTCAGGACCTCTCACCGGCCAGCTACTCTGAGCCCAGTGGTGGTGTCACATCTAATGGTGTGGGGACTGCGGAGGTAGCATTAGGGACTGGCGGGTGCCTCAGTGTGGGTACCGATCTGCAACAACCATAGTGCCCAGCAAAACCATCCCAAAACAAGACACCAGCTCCCCATAATATTCAGCAGTATTATCATTTCCACATCATCAACATCCTAGAGGTCTTCATTAACCAGAAACTTAATAGTCATATAAATATGGTGGTTGTAAGAACAGGTCAAATTACCATTCTAGCATTGAAAAAACAAAGTCAGGAGTGCGATGGAAAATTCTCTATCTGCTTGGATGATGCAGCTCAAATACTCAAGAAACTCAACACCATCCAGGACAAAGCAGCCCTCTTGCTCAGCAATCCATCCACCACCTTAAACAATCAGCACACTCCACCTGCCAATGCACAGTTACAGCAACGTGTACCATCCACAAGATGCATTATATCAACTTGCCAAGATTCCTCCGACAGCAGCTCCTCTACTACCCAAGATAAGAGAAAGGATGCTTGGGAATACCACCATCAAAAAAACACCCACATCACACATCATCCTGGCTTACAAATATCTCACTGTTCCTGCACTGATGCTGGGGGAAGATCCTGCAACATCCTACTTAACAGACTGTGAAGTACCTTCACTGTAAGGAATGCAGTGGTTCAAGAGGGTAGTTCAACACCATCTTTCCAAGGGAAGTTAGGGATAGACAATAAATACTGGTCTTGCCAGTAATGCCCGTAACCCATGAATGAACAAAAAAAAAATGAATCCTCAAATACATTCCCTTGGCAAGTCCAATATCCCACCCTGCACAGTTACCAGCCTGAGATGACAACAGCTGCACATTTTGGATACAGAAAACACAAATAAAACTTCCACCTCCTTCACCAAAGTAAAGAGTGGACAGATGAGCTATCAGCATGTTTAGTGATGTGACTCTTGAATCAGGTATTCTTGCATGTACCGTGACAGCCTGAGATTATTTATCAAATTTTCCACTGAGGAATCAGCCAACGGTACCATCATTAATAATATTTCCATGTCACAAAAAATCATAAAATACTTGACAAAATAAAAACAGTTGTAAACACATAGAAACTATCAGTAAAGGGGGCATGCTTACTTTTGCTTTGAACCTCTCCCAATAAACAAACTTCCCGTCAACCTGGACACAAGATGCCCAGTAACTCCAAGTCGACTGGCCAAGACATATCCTGGGTTGTATTTTGTAGAATATTTCTGCAACAATCAAAATAGAATTAATCAACATAATTTTTCATTATGCGAAGTTTCAAAGTAAGGAGTCATGCTTCAAGGTGAAGGAATAAGTAGGATTAAAATCAAGGAAATAACAGAAGTATAGACATTAATAGAAGTGACATTGTTTCTACGTGCCCTGACAGAAATCAGAGATTGCATTGTTCTCTTTTGGTGTGGAAAAGGTGCATGTTGATTGATTGTTAGCTATTTGCAGGAGACAATCTGATATTCACTGTGCGGGCATTTATATACTTTTAGGTGTACTATACAACTTCCAAGTTGACAACACAATGAACGAGTAAGGTAGAGAGCAACTGGGATACATCAAGCCATTAAATTACATTATGGAGAAAGAATTTACTACATTTTAACTTGCGTGTCCATTAGGTTGCTGCAGTTGTATAGAAATTTCTGCTCAAGAAATGAATGTTGCAAAAGCTTACATCAGTGATACTGGATTGAACTCTCTACAACAAGAATTCTGTACAACATGAAGAGTGCAAATTAGCATTTTGTACTTACATGCTGGTTTTGCATAATGCCATCTAGCTGCGGCTCACAGGGAACAGTGAAAACCACACGGATTCGCCCATCTTTGATAACATCAGAAGAGTCTTGAACCTATCAATATATTCAGGCTTTATGCTCAAGTGTAATTTTGATTTTCACAAACACAAACATAATTTCAAGAACATTCTTGATACAATGTATTTTGCTTAACTGACTTACAAACAGGTGCATGTGAGAAAAAGAAGTTGTGATTGACACAGAAGAAAATGAACAGGCTTGAATTTTCATATCTGGAGAACTATTAACAATTGATATGAAATTAATTATTTCCTGAAATATTGTCACTGTTAGGTAGCCAAACAAAAGTCAATTCACAAAAGAGCACGATTCTGCAAACAGCAGTGTGTGAAATGATCAATTAATTTTGTTTTTGGCAGTGTTGGGCAAGAGATAATGTTGACCAGGATTCTAAGAGAACACAAGCTCTTGACTATGTGATGGATCTTTTTGTCCACTTCAAAAGCCAAGGACTTGGTTTAATGGTTCATTTGAATGACAATATCCCCTAATAATACAACTGTCCATTAGTACTGCAATGAAGTTTCACCCTTCATTATGCATTTAGGTCTTGTGAGTGGGGCTTGACATTTGACTCAGGGGAGAGCCCTAACACCTGGCCAAACTGATAAAAGAACTGAAAGTCTGTTTCCTCACGATCAAAGCACTCAGTTTGGCTTTCTTGAAAGCATTCTGGTCTCAAAGTCAAATGGTTACAGGCCTCAAGATCTATTGCTAACACAGTAAGAAGTCTTACAACACCAGGTTAAAGTCCAACAGGTTTGTTTCAAACACGAGCTTTCGGAGCACGGCTCCTTCTTCAGGTGAAGAAGGAGCCGTGCTCCGAAAGCTCGTGTTTGAAACAAACCTGTTGGACTTTAACCTGGTGTTGTAAGACTTCTTACTGTGCTCACCCCAGTCCAACGCCGGCATCTCCACATTATTGCTAACACACCACACTTAACATACTACGGCAGTATTGTAGAATGCTGAACTGTCAGGTGCCAAACTGCAAATGAGACATTGAACTGAGACGCAATTCCCTGTTCAGCTAAAGATTTCTCAGAACAATGTGAAGCGCCACAGGATGATCTGCCTGTATCCTGTACTAGAGGTCACCTCCATTCAACACTATTAAAAATAGATAAACTGAATATTCATCTGGTTACTCTTTCTGGGATCTTGCCATTTGGTATTTGCCTATCCAAGTCAAGTCACTGCACTTCAAAAGAAACTCATTGTATGTGAAGTGCAGTCTGTGGAGTTGGCACCTTCTCCCAGTGTCTGTGTGGGTTTCTTCTAGGTTCTCCGCCGGTTTCCTCCCACAGTCCAAAGATATGCAGGTTAGGTGGATTGGCCATGTAAATTGCCCCTTAATGTTTAAAGATTAGGTGGGGTTCTGGGGATAGGATGGGGGAGTGAACCTGGGTGGGGACTCTTTCAAAGGATCAGTGCAGACTCAGTGAGCCCAATGGCCTCCTCCTGCACTGTAGGTATTCTATGAAATGTTTAAGTTCTAAAGGTCTTAAATGTATCCACAGTCTTTCTTTGCATCTGCCTGTAAATGCATGTAAAGCTAATACAGATTAAAATACTATGCATGCATAAATCCTGGTCAGTAGAGCAGTTAATTGAGTTGGAGCCTATTGCTGAGCTTTAGTCCCATGGGTACTGGTTGTACTTCAATTCTTGCTGAAGTAGCCACAATTCGGGTCACTGTCTGAGGAGAGTCTGCACATTCTCCCCATGTCTGTGTAGGTTTCCTCCGGGTGCTCCGGTTTCCTCCCACAAGTCCTAAAAGACGTGCTGTTAGGTGAATTGGATATTCTAAATTCTCCCTCAATGAGACCGAACAGGCGCCGGAATGTGATGACTTGGGGATTTTCACACTAACTTCATTGTGGTCTTAATGTAAGTCTACTTGTGACAATAATAAAGATTATTACTACATATGCCATATTCCACCCAAGATCAAAAATTGGTGATTGAACATGGGACCCGTGTGCTTTTTCTGAGGCTCAGCTATTCACTTTAGTGAAGCTAATGGTGTTTTATGAGAAAACAACTAGAAAAATCTAAGCACTCAAGCAATTGGTTGGCAATTTTACTTCTCAATTTCCATCATTATGACTTACAACACACAGAATTATAGAACACCATATCAAAATGAACTAACCTTTCCAATGCAGCCATAGTATGGAGTTCCCAACATGAACACCTTAATTCTGGGTGGGAACAATTCATCCAACGAACTGAAGTGAGAGAAACTGGAATCAAATGATTTAAGATTCTGAAAAAGATATTTATTTTAAAAAGTTAAAATGGCCCAAATAAATCACCAGAGACTTTGTAACTTTCCCAATTAGACACAAGAAAATGAGTAGTAGGCTATATGGCCCCTCGAGCCTGCTCCACCATTCACTATGATCATGGCTGAACTGCTCATCCTATCACATTATCCCTAGATTCCTTTAATGATTAAAAATATATCAATCTCGATCTTGAATAGACTAAGCACCTGAGCATTCACAGCCCTCTACAGTAAAGAATTCCAAAGATTACAATCCTTTTAGTGAAGAGATTACTGCACATCTCAGTCTTAAATGGCTGACCTTTTATCCTGAGACTGATTCCAAGTTGTGAATTCTCCAATTAAGGAAATTATCTCTTAATAGCTACCCTATCAAGCCTTCAAAGAATTTTATACACTTCAATGACACCTCTCAGGTCTTCTAAATTCCAGAGACTATAAATTATTGCCTTTCACTTTCACACTAGCACAAAATAAGGACTGTTTTTAACGCAATTTGTTCACGACAATCTTACAGAAGTTTATATATTCTTGACTATTAGAATTCTCAAATATGGTGGTGAGCGCAGGGGTTGCGGTGGAGTGGAAAATCAGGGATTTTGATCAGATTGGTTGATCCAAACTTAAAATTGCATTTGCCCCATTATTTTTTTGCTTTTAATTTAAAATAATGCTGATTCAATCAATGTACTGCCCAAAAATCGTTGAAAAGGCAAATGTAGTGCATTAATGAGTCAACCTGAATCAACCTAATTTCCATTTAGAGACATCCAGCAAATTTCTTGAAGTGCTAATATTGTTAGGCAATAAATGCGGTGATCTAGCATCTCCAACGTTTCATTAATAAAAATCAAAACAAAGCAAAGCTGATCCATGTCAAATGGTCTTTCGACCCATTATAGTTTGAGAAATTAAATAATTAGGCATATATTCTTATAATGAGTCTGGAGAAGAAAATAATTTTTCGATGTTTAATTTATATTAATTTGTTTTTAATTTTAAGTCCGTAATTGGATCCACTGTATATTCATCTACATTAACAAAGATGGATGATAAGGCACAGGAAGCAGGGTTGAGAATTTCAGACGGTAATAATTTAAAAAATGGAATTGTGCAGGATGCTGAAAAGCAACATTTGCAGCAATCTGATCAGGGCAGCACGGTAGCATGGTGGTTAGCATAAATGCTTCACAGCTCCAGGGTCCCAGGTTCGATTCCCGGCTGGGTCACTGTCTGTGCGGAGTCTGCACGTCCTCCCCGTGTGTGCGTGGGTTTCCTCCGAGTGCTCCGGTTTCCTCCCACAGTCCAAAGATGTGCGGGTTAGGTGGATTGGCCATGCTAAATTGCCCGTAGTGTCCTAAAAAGTAAGGTTAAGGGGGGGGGTTGTTGGGTTACGGGTATAGGGTGGATACGTGGGTTTGAATAGGGTGATCATTGCTCGGCACAACATCGAGGGCCGAAGGGCCTGTTCTGTGCTGTACTGTTCTATGTTCTATCCAATCTTTGTAATCGAAGTATTGTTACATATCTGCTAAAACAAGTATATTCTTCCTTGGGTTAGAAGACTAAAACAATACACAGTATTCTCGGTGCAGTCTCACCAAAGCCTTATTTAATTACAGCAAGTCTTTGTTATTTTATTTTCCAAATTCAGTTCAACACGTACCTGTTGCCTTTCTGTACCTGCATGCCAATGTTTGCAAGACAACAGCCAAATCATTGAGTACCAACATTTACGACACTGCCACTGTTTAAGTACTCTGCTTCTCTGTTTTTTTCTAAATGGATAATTTCACGCTTTATACTCGAATTGTGACTTTCTTTCCCAATCATTTCATTTGTCTCTAACCCTGTGCAAACTATATACGTTCTCCTCACAGCTAACTTTCCCACTTAGCTTTGTATTGTCCAGGAAGATTAACTGTAGTTAAATCTTAAATATCGATTTTTATCCTTGGTCCACTGCTTCCAACCTGAAAATAGCCAATTTATGCTCGGTTTCATGTCTGTTAACCAATACTCAACCATGCTAACATATCACCCTCAATCTCAAGCTCGCTATTTGTTTAACGTATTGCATGGGACCTTATTGAATGCTTTCTGCATATCCAAATATACTACATCCACAGATTTCCTTTATTCACCCTGCTAGTTACAGCCTTAAAAAACGTGACTAGTTTTGTCGAACATGTTTTTCTTTTCGAAGACCATACCGACTATGTCTGATCATATTGTGACTTTCTTTAGTGGCCCACAATCTGAACAGATTCAAGCATTTTTCTATTAACTTTATTTGACTATCTGGTCTATAATTCACCATTTTCTCTCTCTCCCTCCTTTCTTTAACAGCAAGGTTACATTTTCTACCTTCCAAACCACAAGCTATGAAATTTGGAAAGTCAAAAATAAGCATCCACCATCTCTGTAGCCACCTCTTAAAGCTCCTGAATGTTAATCATTGGGTATAGGGATTTGTCAGCTTTTAGTTCTAACAATTTATTAGAGTCGTAGAGTCATACAGCACAGAAATAGGCTCTTTGGCCCATCATATCTTTGCCAGCCATCAAGAACCAATCTATACTCATCCAATTTCCAATTGGTCCATAGCCCTGTATGCTATGGTGTTTCACGAGCTTGTCCAAACGCTTCTATGAACTCATCCTTCAGGTTACCTTTGTCAATTTGATTTGTTAAATCTATACGAAGGTTAAAATCTCCCACGAGATTTCTTACAAGCCTCTACTAATTTGTGATTTATACACAAGTTCATCAGATAAAGGAGCAGAAGTAGGCCATTTGGCCCATCGAGTCTGCTCAGCCATTCGATCATGGTTGATCTCATCCTGGCCTTAACTACATCCGTCCTGCCCGTTCTCCATAACGCTTCAATCCATTACCAATTGCTACCAACCAGGGGCTGGTTTAGCACAGGGCTAAATAGCTGGATTTTAAAGCAGACCACGGCAGGCCAGCAGCATGGTTCAATTCCCGTACCAGCCTCCCTGAACAGGTGCCGGAATGTGGTGACTAGGGGCTTTTCACAGTAACTTCATTTGAAGCCTACTTGTGACAATAAGCGATTTTCATTTCATTTCATTTTTTAAAATTGAAAATCTATCTAACTCCTCCTTAAATGTACTCACTGTCCCAGCATCCACCGCACTCTGGGTTAGCAAATTCAACAAATTCACAACCCTTTGGGAGAAGTAGTTCATAAGAACATAAGAACTAGGAGCAGGAGAAGGCCATCTGGAGCCTCGAGCCTGCTCCGCCATTCAATGAGATCATGGCTGATCTTTTGTGGACTCAGCTCCACTTTTTGGCCCGAACACCATAACCCTTAATCCCTTTATTCTTCAAAAAACTATCTATCTTTATCTTAAAAACATTTAATGAAGGAGCCCCAACTGCTTCACTGGGCAAGGAATTCCATAGATTCACAACCCTTTGGGTGAAGAAGTTCCTCCTAAACTCAGTCCTAAATCTACTTCCCCTTATTTTGAGGCTATGCCCCAGTTCTGCTTTCACCCACCCGTGGGAACAGTCTGCCCGCATCTATCCTATCTATTCCCTTCATAATTTTATATGTTTCTATAAAATCCCCCCATATCCTTCTAAATTCCAACGAGTACAGTCCCAGTCTACTCAATCTCTCCGCGTAATCCAATCCCTTCAGCTCTGGAATTAACCGAGTGAATCTCCTCTGCACACCCTCCAGCGCCAGTACGTCCTTTCTTAGGTAAGGAGACCAAAACTGGACACAATACTCCTCACTCACCCTGATACAATTGCAGGATATCCTCCCTGGTCTTAAACTCCATCCCTCTAGCAATGAAGGACAACATTCCATCGCCTTCTTAATTACCTGTTGCACCTGTAAACCAACTTTTTGTGACTCATGCACAAGCACACCCAGGTCTCTCTGCACAGCAGTTCCTCCTCAACTCCATTTTAAATTTGCTACCTCTTATCGAAAGTCTATGACCTCTCGTTCTAGAATGCCCCACAAGAGGAAACATCTGCACTTTTACCCTTCTTGTATACTTCAATTTGATCTCCCCTCATTCTTCTAAACTCAAAGAGTATGGGCCTAAAACTGTTCAACCTCTCTTCATACAACAAATCCCTCATCTCTGTAATTAACATAGTGGACCTCCTCTGAACTGTCTCCAATGCCACTATGTCTTTCTTCAAATAAGGGGACCAAAAGGGCGCATAATACTCCAGGTGCGGCCTCACCAATGCCTTGTATAGCTGTAACAACACTTCCTAATCTTTACACTCTATTCCTTTCACTCTATGCCAACATTCCATTCATTTTCTTTATTATCTGCTGTACCTGCATGCTAGTTTTCTGGGACTCATGACTGAGGACCCCCAGATCACCGCTCCAAGGAGCACCCTGATGTTGCTCCCCATTTAGATAAGTTCCGTCACATTTTTCCAACCAAAATGCATGACCTCACACTTATCCACATTAAACTTCATCTGCCACATTTTGGCCCACTCTCCTAATCTATCTGTATCCATTTGTAAGGTTATTTCCTCACTGCAACTTACTGCCCAACCTATTTTTCTGTTGTCTGAAAATTTGGCTATAGAACCTTCTATCGCTGTATCCAAGTCATTTATATAATTGTAAATAGTTGGACCGAACTCTGTGGCACCCCACTAGTTACATTTTGCCATCCAACGAAAGACCCATTTATCCCGCCTTGGTCTTCTGTCCGTCAGCCAGTCTTCTATCCAAGCTATTAAAGTCCTCCAAATCCCATGTGGTCTAACATTGTGGCACCTTATCCAGAAGTCCAGATATACTATAACTACAGGATCCCCATTATCCACTTTGCTTGTTACATTGTGAAGAACTCTCGCAAATTAGTCAAACATGATTTGCCCTTCATAAAACCATGCTGATTTTGATGGATAGCGTTTGACTTTCCAAATGTCCTGATATTACTTCCTTGATAACTGATTCTAACAATTTTCCAACAACAGATGTTAAACTAACTGACCTGTAATTTCTCACATTCTGCCTCCCTCCCTTTTTGAATAAGGTTGTTACGTTAGCAGTTTTCCAATCCACTGGAACCTTTCCGGTGTCCAGGGAATTTTGGAATATTTAACCAATGGATCCACTACCTCTGCTGCCACTTCTTTTAACACCCTAGGATGTAGGCCATCAGGCCTGGGAGATCTGTCTGCCCTCAATCCCGAAGGTTTGTGGAGTATCGTTTCCCTAGTGATGTTGACTGTCCGACAGTGTAGCTCCTGTACCGTTTGGCCTTTCGAGCCTGCTCAATCATTCAACACGATCATACAGAAAAGGCTGATCCTCTATCAACACCAAAACCCCTACATTTGTGTCTACAAATCTATTTCCTTCTTAAATATATTCAGTGATTTGGCCTCCACAGCCTTCGGTGACAGAGAATTCCGCAGGTTCACCACCTTCAGGTGAAGCAATTTCTCCTCCGCTCAGTCTGTACTCTGAGTCTGTGACCACTTGTTCTAGATATCCCCCCCATTCGTCAGAGGAAACAGCATTCTTGCATCCAATTTGTCCAGCCCAGTCAGTCATTATATTTTTCTTCACTAATTACTTGGTTTCTCATTTTCCTTAGACCCTTGGTTCCTCAATTTATGTTCTGAATGTCTCCTGTGAAGAGAGGCACAAAACATTTGTTTATCGTCTGCCATTTCCTTATTCCTCAGTATAATTTGCACTACTTCTGCCTCTAAGGGATCGTTCTTTGCTTCCTCCTTACATACTTGCAGAAGCTATTACAATCTGTTATTGCTGGTGCAGGCTCATATTCTATTTTCTGCTTCTACCTCATTTTCTTGGTCATCCTTTGCTCATTTTTAAAATCCTTCCAAAACTCAGGTTTTCTTCTTTTCTTTGGTGACATTGTACACCTCTTTTATTTAAAAAAAAAATCTAATACTGTCTTTAACTTCTCCAATTATTCACAGTTGTATGCGTGAAAAGAAAATTGTATGTTAAGAATCGATAAAACCAAGCAGGTGTTAAAATACCACACTGACAAACAAAGCATAATATTATTTGATTAGCAGCACTGAGCTCTTTATTTTTGAATTCCTACCCTCACAATGGTCTGGTGAGCAAATGGTAGTACTTGCTTTGACCATTCCTTCTCCAAGGTAACTTCACCATTATGGCCAAACACATATCGACGCCCAGTGAGGAGTTGTGCATACACAAGCACTGACGTTTCATTGATGAGGATTCCTTTCCGTTTGTGGTAACTGAAAAAGTTTTTTTTTTAAAACATGGATTTAAAAATCTTAAAGAATAGTAAATACATTTAGCTGGTTTGGAAAGAGACCCTACAAGGATACATCTAATGTATTAATTACTTCCTTTCAACAATTTTGCTGCAATTTTAAGAAAACAATGCACACAAGCCACTACAGCACGCAGTTACACAGCAAGTTTTATAATTAGAGTATTAGCTCATTTGACCAAAAGATATATATATTTAAATCATTGTAACAAGGTCACATTCCAAGCAAAGTTTTAACCATATGCCATGTCTGCTTTTACTGTGTGTCCCATTATCATTGTGGGAAACATGAAACTGACAGAAAAAGTACTCCCAATTGTAGTTTTTAGCATGCATGACATAATCTACATCATGTTCCTCAGATGAATCTATTCTACAGCTATGTTAAAACATATATACAATGGACACAAGAATGTCAGTAAGTTTCATACATATTCGGCAGAATTTTCCAAAACAATTGCAGGATCATCACCCAATCAGCCTGGCCCATCCATCAGCAGGATCCACTGCCCACCCTCAAAAGCAACTCAAAGGAGATGTCGGAGCATCACCTCTATTACCCCCACACCACACCAGCGCTGAGACACACACCTCGGTGGGCGACCTTAGCAGGCAGGCATCTGACTCACTATCAGGTGAGCACCAAGTAAAGTCGTCATAGCCCCCAGATGATCATAGGCTGCTTTCCCTTTCAGGGGGAGAGCTGACTGGTGGTCAGCTGAGGTTATTTAACCGGAGGTTCACTGCACCTTAGGTGAAAGGCAAGGTTGAGAAGGCAACCTCAGCCATTACGGGAATTGAACCCGTGCTGTTGGCCTCACTCTGCATCACAAACCAACTGTCCCGCCAACTGAGCTAAACCAGTGAGCACCACACTGCTTTTGATGCACATATGCTGGAGGTAGGAATAAACCAGGGATTGTACAGTCAGAGGATTGATGGATCCCAGGACTCAGCTGTTCCACAGCCAGGTGCCGTGCCTCTGGACATGCTCGGCCCTCAGCTGCTTGAGATGCAAAGGCAGTCAGGAATGTAGGTGGCAGCAACACTCTTGCGAGTGCAAGATCGAAGGAGTCAGAAAACCTTCTGCTTCAGGAGATTGTGCAGGCAATGCGTGGCACCCAGGCCTACACTGCAAAGATGGGGTCTGCAGTGGAAAGCCTGAGGCTCAAGGTGGGTGAACGCCGAAGCATGTCTCAGTCTCTGAGGAACATGGCTGAGGGCTTCAACTACTTGATTCAGACAATGGTGGAGCTCCAGGGATGGCAGCACCAGATGATGTTGAGACTTCTACAGCTCACTCCAGCTGCCCCTGCATCCCATGGACTACCCTGGGGCTCAGGAGAACTTGGAGGGAGGGGGATCCACTGCGCAGGGTGTGGAAGGCAGCAGGCCACCTCCATCTCTAATGTGCATGCTAGTGACACATCTAGATGTAGTGGGAGAGTATGCAAGGCTCAGGAATTGTAGGGGCACAAGTGAAATTAGGCACCAGCAGTTGGGGGAACTTGTCACATTTTGATATGTCATCAAATTGAATATTATTGTTGCTCACCACTTTAATGCCTCAGTGTTGCTTTCTCTTTCAGGATCTCATCCATCCAGCCCATTAGGCTTCCTGGGTGGGCAAGGTGTTGCTTTCTCTTCCAGGGTCTCCACCCAGCTCGTTGGGCATGGCTCTCATACCATCCGACCCCATGAACTCCACAGCTTCCTATGCCACAGATTGTATCTTTCCCCGCCACAGAAAGCAGACTCGCACAGCAGAGAAAGCAGACTCCAAGATCACCAACGTCAACCGCAACCCCCACCCTGTCCTACGAATATAGCCTCATGTCCCCGGGGGCTGCCCTTTCTCTCACCACCCCTGCCCCCACCAGGAGCTGCCAATCAGCCTCTGTCCCCTTGGACTCCCTGGTGTTCAGTGGAGACAGTGGTACTCGCCTCCTTCCTCCCTCTCGGAGGTCATGGCGCCTGATTCCCGTATTTAAAGAGCTAGAGCAGTAGTAATTCGCGCTGGCGTGGCGTCATGCCTGGTGAGTGGGATGAGGGCTGAAGATGTGACTTAAGCCTGCTACGTGGATGCTAATACATTCAAATTCATGTAAATCAGGTTTCCTGGACGCGAACCTGATTGCATCATTGGGGAGGGCCGGGAAAGATCACGTTCCAAAATCTCACCAGCAAAATCCCATTTTTGGGCCATTGTGATATTTAGCAGCCATGGAGGGGTTTGCCCTCGCAGCTAACAGGCCTGCTAAATCACACCCATTATATAAACATTTTATAAACAGCTGTAGTACCACCTGGTTCCTGCTGGTGGAGGCAAAGGGCCATATGAAGTTTGCATCCTTATGCAAAGACCTCACAGCACAGCAACAGGTCTATGCTCTGCAATGGCCTCCTTCCCACCTTACTCAATTCAAGCTATCAACACAAACTACGTACTCAAACTTTCAGACTAGAAAGTGCTTCCAAGTCCAAAATACAACCATCCTGCCACCCCTTGATTCTGCTTATAGCTGGATAATGCTAAACTGCCATGCTACCTTTTGCAGTCCCCAACCAAATAGTGCATTGATCGTCAATACATCTTGTCTTTCTTTGCCACACAAACTACCAAATCAATGCTCAGATTACTCTAATCCCCCAAGATTAAGGGAGGGTTAGGCTTTTCAGATTTTAACATTGTGACTGGACAATCCAGGAAAGGATAAAACAAAGTGAACTTAAAAAAAGGTGGAAATGGGGATTAAAGGGAATATCCTACTGATTAAGCTCGCAACGGTCAAGTTTATCGATATCCGGATAACATTTTCTCTTTGCAAACTTCATGACTATAATGTATGAATTAAAATATTATGAAAAAATAATCTGGCATGCATATATTTACTTACAATTCAGTTATATTATGAACTTCTCTGTTCCACATGTTTTGTTCTGCGTCTCCAAGGTAAACTATCTTAACGGGTGGTGGAGTTTTCCCATTGTATACCTTTTGTACTTCTGCGGGTTCTTCTAAATAGTATCTATAAAATCAGAATCAGGTAAAACAGGCATGTTATAAACTGCTTCCCATTCGATTATATAAAGTTAGCAGGAAAGATAAATTCCTTGTTTTACTAACTTTGTTGTGTTACACAAACTTTGATGACCAAATGCATTGTTAGTAATGTCAACTTTGGAAAAAAAACAACGGGACCCCACTGACTAGGTAGGAAAATCAAGTGCTGCAGTACTTGATAAAAAAAATTGAGTACTCTATTTTTAAAAAGTGCAGTCTCCTGCTACACATTCTGTGGTTGTTGGGTTACGGGTATAGGGGGGGGTTGTTGGGTTACGGGTATAGGGTGGATATGTGGGTTTGAGTAGGGTGATCATTGCTCGGCACAAAATCGAGGGCCGAAGGGCCTGTTCTGTGCTGTACTGTTCTATACTGATTTTGATATTACCAAAGGTCCAGAAATTTGCTGAAGAATTTCAATCTCAAACCAACTCTGCTTTAGTGAACAAAAGTGCTCCCACTCTAAGAGACACCACCCAAAGACAATGCTTTGTTACTACAACACACACTCAAAACTAAGGCACAGAGCCTTTCCTTGCCGAGTGAGTTCATTGACTTTGTTCAGTAAAAACACTCGACACCCAATGTCCCAGCTAACCCTCGTGCTCAAATACCCATTATCTTTCCCTTAATAATGGCACTATCAATTGCATTGTTACAGTTTGTTAAGAGATTGACATACTCTATTGGGTGACAACTCTAAGAAAACCACCGGTTACAATACACAGTCGCTGCTTTCAAAGGTTCTGCAGCTTCCAGGGTTAATGCAGTTCCCTGTGCGCAGAACTGACTTCTGTAATCAACTCAGCAAAAGTTTGCCTCATGTCACATCAGTGCCCCAACTAACAAGTAAACTCGCACAAATCCGGTCAATCCTGACGAGCTCAGCTTTGAAAGGGGGTTGCTACTCAGATGAAGTAGCACAAGCGACTCAATAAATTTTCATAATTTCCTGAAACATTGCATGAGAATAATGCATATGTCATCAATATGACATATGCTGTCAGGAAATTCCAACCTTTAATAATGGAAGGCATTCAGTTGTGGTTGTCACAGAAAAAGAAACAGAACATAATTCCCAGGAAAACATGTAGGTGGTGTATTGAGAGTGTCGTGGAATCTGAACTGGCAAAATCATAAAAGTTACAAATAGTTAGATCTCCCTTCCTCAAAATAATGAAGCAAAACAGAACATGCTGGAAATACTCACCAGGTCTGGCAGCAGCAGTAGAGAGAGATCAGAATTTTAATGTCATGACCTTTCATCAGAACAACCAAACTCTCGTTTCTCTCTCCACAGATGGTGCAGCCTGCAACTTATTTCCAGCAATTTCGTTTTTACTTCGATCTCCAGCATTCTTTTGGGTCAAAATAGGGGAAATGGTTTTAACAAAATACAATTGGGGGAACCAACAGATTAGCTTTGTTTTCCTGGAGCAAAGCTTTCAAATAGTAAAGTTCAGAGTGCAGAACCAAGACTAACCAATGGATATTGTTTGCTTCCGTCTCAGGTCAAATGTTCTACTCCAAGGAAGTTAATAGTACTCAAGGCAGTGATATTAGTAACTAGCAGATGCACAACAGAAGGGCGAATGACTGACTTTGGCAAGAAACCTATATTCTGCTTGTTTTTGGTGCAAAATGGCAAGATTAAGAAAGAAATACCAAGAACCATGACCAAGAACATCTTTGTATGAACAACATACAAACAACACGTAACTTACTCAATAATCAATACAGACATTTGGGTGCAAGAAAAACAACATAGCTTTCAGGGGATTTTATAGTGCATAATTGCAAACACCAAAGGTAGAAGCCAATCTACAATATTAAATGTGCTATCCTTGCAAACTGCAGCTCAAGTCATGTTATTCAATACTTACTTCATTTCTTGATCTGACACCGCAACAACTCGAGCTTCTTCAAGATGAGGCCAATTCAAAAAAACAGGCCTTCCCAGTTCCTGATCTGCAACATCATCCACATTCTGTAAGGCAAAGAGGAATTTATAAACTAACCTTAAATACGTGGCTTTTAAATGTTGGACTGCTGCCTTTTAATAATTTCACATATTTATTAGAATCATAGAATCCCTACAGTGCAGAAGGATGCCATTCAGCCCATCAAGTTTGCACCTACCCTCTCAAAGGGCACCCCACCTAGGGTCAAGCCCCCACCCTATCCCCATAACCCAGTAACCCCACCTCACCTTTTGGGACTAAGGGGCAATTGATCATGGCCAATCTACCTAACCTGCACATTTTTGGACTGTGGAAGGAAAACGGAATATCCAGAGGAAACCCACGCAGACACGGGGAGAAAGGGCAAACTCCACGCAGTCACTCGAGGTCAGAATTGAACTCTGGTCCCTGGTGCTGTGAGAAGGTGCCAACCACTGTGTGACTGTTTTCATTGGCGAAAGGAAGAAACCCTTGTTTGTGGCATGGTACAAAAATTCAAGGACATCCCTGAAATTGGACACCAAAAACATATACATTTTATATTCAGGAAGCTCAAATGTAATCTTGCAGAAGCAAAGCAGGTGAATCATAGAATTGACAGGGCAGAAGGAGGCCATTCAGCCCATTGAGTCAGCACCAGCTCTTGGAAAGAGAACCCTACTCAAGCCCATACCTTCACCCTATCCCCGGAACCTGGTAACATCACCTAACCTTTTTGGACACTAAGGGCAATTTCTCATGGCCAATCCACCTAACCTGTACATCATTGGACTGTGGGAGGAAACCGGAGCACGGAGGAAACCCATGCCGACACGGGGAGAACGTGCAGACTCTGCACAGACGGTGACACAAGCCGGGAATCAAACCTGGGATCCTGGAGCTGTGAAGCTACTGTGCTAACCACTGTGATGCCCCAAATATGAATTCATATTTAATTTTTAAATTATGAGCAATATAATTTAAGTGGCAGTAATTGTTTCAGAAAGTCAGATTTAAACAGTTTGCAAGTCAAAAATAAGTTATATTCCAGTTTTGTAACACTCTCTATGATCTTTTACATACTTCCTCCTCTTCTTTGAGCAATAACTCCAAAAGCATATTCTCTCCACGGCTTGGTTGTTGGAAGATTTGCACTCCACTCTTCGCCAAATAGAACTGCAAGAATAAAAATTTCAAACATGCATTTTGACTCATACAGTTTTGCGTTAAAGGAAACACAAGGTGAAAAAGAAAAGCTCACTTCCATGTATTGAGTCGGTAGCATTTGGTACCATACTAACTGCAGGCTCGTCAACATCCAGCATCATAAGCCAGTCATATGTGGAATTAGGACATGCAATCAAGTTAAGGGGCTATCAGGAAAAAATATATATTTAAAAAGCTACACTCCTAATTGGCCCCAATTCAAACATTCATTCTTCGTAAATAAAAGTAGGCCATTCAGTCCTTCAAGTCAAATTCACCATTCTGTTAGATCAAAGCTGATCTTCAATCTCAACTTCCCTTTCCCACCCAAGCCACACATTACTCGATTCTTTTAGAATATAAAAATCTATCAATCTGCCTTGACTATATTCAAGGATCAAAAAATTCCAACTCCAACTCTGAACAAATTGTGTTCCTGCAGTGCATCTTGTAGATGGCACAGATTTCTGCTTCTGTGAGTCGGTGGTGAGGTAGCGAATATTTGTGGAAGGGATGGCAATCAAGCGGGCCACTTTGACCTGGATGGTGTCAAGTATTGTTGGAGCTACACTCATCCAGGCAAGTGGAGAATATTCTATCACACTCCTGACTGGTTTCTTGCAGACAGACTTTGGGGAGTCAGTAGGTGAGTTACTCGCAATGAGATTCCAACGTGCTCTTGTAGCCACAGTATTTATATGGCTAGTTCAGTTGAGTTTCTGGTGAATGGTAACCCCCAGGACGTTGAGAGTGGAATTTTGTGTCTTCTATTATGAAGACAGATACAAAATATTAAATGTCTCTGCTATTTTTCCATTTTAACTTTCCCCGTCTGTGCCACTACAGGACCCACAATTGTTAATCTCTTCCTTTTTATATCCAAAAACTTTTGTATGTTTGTGCTATTTTCTGTTTACCTTTTCTCTACAAATTTCTTAGTGAACCTTTGCTGAATTCTAAAATCTTCCAGTTTATTGTTCTGTTTGGAAATGCTATACACTTGTTCTTTTAACCTAACTTAATGCTATCTCTAACTTCTCGTCTGCCAGTGGCCTAACAGTGGCCATGTTTTCCATGGGTTTTTTATTCCTTAAGCGAATGTACATTCATGGAGAATGATTATTTATTTAAAATGTTTTCCATTGCTTATTGACCATCATACCTTTAATCTAATTTTCCAACCTACCTCACCAGCCAACTCATCCCCATACCCACGCAGTTTGCTTTGTTCCAATTTAAGATCATAGTTTTGGATTTAACCAAATTATTTTCAAACTCAATGTAAAATTATAACATAATATGATCAGTCTTGTCCTAGAGCTCCTCAACTAAAGTCATTTTTAAAACTGCCAGATTGCAAAATACTGGATATAAAATAGCCCAACCCAGCTGGTTCCTTGACGTACTGATGCATTTCATGAACTAGTCCTCCACACTATTACTGTTTATATCTATGTTCTGCAACATTGCACCTTTGAGTAACTAATGCGAACCTGCTGAAAGGTAAGGGAGGTTGAAATGCTGGAACATTCAATACTCTAATCTCCTATAGTAGACTTCACAATTAGTTTCCCAAGGCAAACAGATCCACCGTACTTAAGGCATTGTTTGCGTGCCTAGCCACCTTGTTTCATCAATGGAAACTAGGGCACAACCATCACTAAGGAGGAGGATACTTTTCATTCAGTTCCATATAACCTTCAAATTTAACCCATAATAAATATGCTGTGTCTAGTTCAACAAGGAGCAAGTTATCAGCATTCTGTGCTGGAAAACTGTAGCTTTACCTAGTTAAAACGTCATCAATACCTTGTACATACTTGGAATTTTGGGGGGGGGGGGCAAAATATATGGTTATCAAGTTAACCTCAGTAATGCATTCCAACGTCAATGCAATCCAGATCAGACCAGTGATGGATTTTGACTGACAATGCATCAACTCGTAACTACATAAAGTAATAACCCTCATACAGCCATGTACATAGAACCCAAGATGCACATGTTGCAAGCCCAAATATTCTGACAAGAGTGTAACTGTTTAGAATGGGGGGAAACATGCATGTTTATGCTTCTTGGACTTCCATCCCCAAGGATCTAGTACGCCTGAAAGCAGAGTGGCTACAAGTAGATTAAGCGGATAGGGGGCCAAGGAAACAACCTACAATCATCCACAAGGTGGTGATCTAATTACTTATCTTTAAAACAATGTGTTTTGGTTGCATTCTCACCCGTTTGGTATGCATACAACAATCCATTTCATGTATAAAATATTGCTGACTCTAATTCACAAATACGATTTCAGCAAAGAAGCTGTGCAATCAATTGAAATTTCCCACCACAAGGGAAACTTACCTTATGCTTAATATGCTTCAGAGTTGGAAACCCACGGAAGTACAAAGAACCCTTATCTGTGACATGTTTAATAGTGCAACTGGGATCTACTCTCCATGCATCCATGGGAATCTCTTCATGTCTGAAAGAAAATGACAAACATGGTAAATTTAAGTGTGGTATTAATAGCAGTCATTTATTCAATAGAACAATCCTTCAAGAAACAATGTAGAATTTCATACAGTGCAAAATCTCTACCTCGCATGACAATGCTCCACATTCGGAAACTTTTCTGGCCATGGTGACGGATATTCAAATTCAATTTCTTTATCCCACCAAAACATGACACACCAACTGTGTCTATTGCGCTCTGCTTCCTCTTCTGAAAGAACTCTATTACATGGCTCCATGGCTGCCAGTAATCGTTTCTGAATAGGTTAGAAAATATTTAGGTTTCTTACACATTTACAAATGGAAGAAGAGCTACAGGAAGTAGTAAAATGATAAGTGGGCAAAGATCTAGAGTTTCCTTTATTCATTAACGGGATGGGATGTCGGGGCCATTATCAAGGCCACCATTTACTACCCACCCTTACCCACAAGAAGGTGATGGTAAGCTGCCTTCTTGAATGCAACAGAGCAGCATGCAGGGCCATTTCTGAGGGAGCCTGGAGTCACATGTAAGTGAAAGATGGGCAAGGATGACAGATTCCCTCAAGAACATTAATTAACATATGAGTCTTTACGACAATCCTGTAGTTTCTCATGTTTCTGGATCATTAATCTAGGCCGCTGGGTTAGCAGTACAGTAAGATGATCACTGTGCTACCATACTCCCAGCGGAAATGACAATTATAAACTCCAAAGAGAGAGGTTGATTTCTCACATGCTCAAATAAAACTGGAACTGCCTCTTTAAACACTGCAGTGATGTTTCAAAAAGCTTTTCTAAATATACTTATATTAGTTTGCATTTGCTGTGATTGGACATTCATGGCTGTAGTAAAACTGCATCAAGAGATGGAAGAGACCATCTTCCAATACAGGGCAGAAGTCTGCTGTCTTGAGATTTTGCTTTGAGATTCGAAAGTCAATTCCTCACCCTGAAATATGTGCATCTACTTGAGGTGAGGGGAAACAACCAGTGTGCCTTGCTGGGTGGTGCTCCTCATATTCCTGGCATCATTCTACATACATCCTTCCCTGCAAATCACCATTGGAACAAGAGTTGTTGTCAGCCTCAGATCTATTGTCTCCAACTCAAAATGTGTTCCAGGTCCAACTAGTGATTGCATTCTGGAGAAACGCATACTGCTACTATTGCACAAAAACTATAATTAATCTATCGATATCCCGACACAGACAGAAAGCTGGCTACACATTTCACTGTTTCTCCTCCATCAAAACAGCTGTGTTGGTGACAAAGCTTTGATCACCATATGCCACTTTAGCCCCTCCATTCACATCTCCTCCAACACCGAATCATCGTTTATTTTTCCCATCTCCCACTTAAAATAGTCATATATACCTGCCAAACGCCATCCCAACATCCAAACCAACTTCTCCTTCTTTAGCAACTCGGCACCCTCACAGGTTTCCTCCAACTCCCTCTCCAGCTATCTTCTCATGCACTGTTCAGTTCTTCGATTTAACTTTTGGTTAGTCGTTCTTCCTTTTGCCTCAACATTGATATTTGCATTTTCCGGAGCCTCTACTTTCTGTCTGACATCCTGCCCTGAAATCCTTCCACCTCTACCAGTGTTGAAGCTCATATTTTACACCAAATCATGTCTCACCATGTTCAGGCAGCTGTTTCTTTTTTTTTGTCTGTAATTTCCTCTTCTTTCATCAAAGTAGCTATCATTTCCACTTTAGAGGCACTATACCAATGCAAGTTGTTTTGCTTCTCTAAAGACACAACAAGATCTAATGTGTCAACAAAGCTATAAGAATTATCTCTGTGTCTGCGTGGGTCCCATCCCCACAACCAAGGATGTGCAAGGTAGGTGGATTGGCCACGCTAAATTGCCCCTTAATTGGAAAAGAATAATTGGGTACTTTAAATTTTAAAAAAAGAAAGCTATGAGAAGACTTGGAGAAGTTGTTTATAATGAGACTACAGATGAATAAACAATAAACATCATGGAGGATTTTTAAAAGTTATTACTTATCACGCAAAAATGTGTCATATACAAATACACATCGAAATACAAACGCGAATCAGGTAACCCACTGTTCTACAAGTTGGTTAGCATTAATAAAGAGGAATCTTTTAATATTTTCAACTCAAAAGCTGCTAGACCATTACAATTCAAGATTAGTTACTTTAAAATTTGTTAGATTTAGATACAAAAATAAATTAAAATACTTTGCTTTGGAAAATCTGGTAACGCTTAAAAATACTCACTTCATTAATAAATGGAATCAGAACAACAGCTTCCCATTCCTGCTGCTTGCCATTAAGATCAGTTGTGAAATCTGGAGGATAGTACTCAATGATTGGAGATTCTTTGTCAGTCATTAAAAACTGAGAATGTAAAAATAAATATGTTATACATCTCAAACATAACGATGCAGTTTCTAACATCCTATTTTTCCCTTTCTTACACACACACAAAATTCATTTTACGACAATCCTTGGCAAGAAGCCGGGCAAGTGAGCTTTGCATACATCTTTACATACATACATACAGGCAGAGGCAATGGGAAAGGCAGAAAGAGAAGAGAAGAGGGAATAGATAGTAGCATCAAGGAACTAAGCATTCAATAAAATTGCAGAGTGGGCAACAACTCCACACTGCAGTGATCTGCAAACCGTATGCATATCATATATATCTCTGGGGGCCTAGTTAAATTTGACACAGCGATAAGTGAGATTAAAAAGATTTCCATCAAGAAAGTATATATTTTTTAAAATTTAGAGTCCCAATTATTTTTTTTCCCAATTAAGGGGAAATTTAGCATGGCCAATCCACCTAACCTAAACATCTTTGGGTTGTGGGGGTGAAACCCACGCAGACATGGGGAGAATGTGCAAACTCCACACGGACAGTGATCCAGGGCCAGGATTTGAACCCGGGTCCTCAGTGCCGCAGTCCCAGTGCTATCCACTGCGCCACATGCCGCCCATTTAGAAAGTATTTAACACTGACATCAGAAGGCAGGTGGGTCTTTGGTGAGGTGAATAGCCACCATCAGGTAGATTGTAAAGAGCACGAGGGGTGACACACAGCCTTTCTTGACCCAGCCCGGATTTTGAAGGTGTTTGTTTCAGCTCTCCCACTCGAGGCAGTGGCAGTCAGATCATAAAAAGGAATTGCAGGATTGAGGAAGTTTCCTGGACATCCTACACTTTAGAGCACAATCCACACAATCTCACAATTTATTGCGTCAAATACTTTGGTCAGATCTATTGAAAGCAATTACGAGTTCCTGGTTGTCAACATTTTTATTGGATTTGTCAGGCAACAAAAGAGCATGTCAAAGGTACCTCAGGAAGATCTAAAGCTACACTGTGCAAAATAGAGAAGTGAATTGTAATCAATTTTAAAACTTACTCGTCGCCAAGAGTAAAGTCTACTTACCTGGTAGCAGTTGGGTAGAAGCTCTTTACTAGCTGCTGGCAGAACAGCCAAAAGTTGCTCAAATGGCTTGAATGGTCTCCCTATATCAAACGTTAGCTTCAATTTGCTGATATTTCGGATGTCTGATAGGTAAGGTGCATAATGAAAAGGATAATACCTAAACAGTGGAACAGAATATCTGATCATATACATTGTATGACAGTACTTTTTAAAAATAAACTCGCCAACTCATTGTCTTGATGGGTTTCATTTTTAAATTAAATTCTAATTCAACATTGAAACGGCAACTCAAATAAGCTGGTAAATTTGAAAAGGTACACATCTCCATTGCAATAAATTACTTCAAACATACTTGTCCAAAAACTTTAATGAAAAATGTTGTGAAAAAAATTCCCCATGAAATTTTAATTTCAAGTCATCATGAAACAGTTAGTCCTCCCAATAGCCATTGGAACAAGCTCAAAGCAAAAGCTAGGCCATGAGCATCGCATTTCAATACTAACTGTACAAACAGAGAAGATTTGACATCATGTCACATCAGAGAGCTTTGGGGGAGAAACTCTGAAAGGTTTTTACTTCATTGGAATAAAGTCTAGTCCCAGAGCATTATTTTTCAAAGTTAGCATGTTATGTGATGCATACATTTATGATGAATTTATACCCAACATTTAGAGTGGGGACATTATAACCATCTCCTGAAGCCTAAATTAAACTAAAACCCCTCCATGTCATCTCTTAATGTTTAAAATTCTAGAAATAGCACGTCAGAACATGCAGTTATTACAATGTTGAAATTCTGTATGCTTCAGAGCTGAAACCTGTAGCTGATTAACACACTGATTTGTAAAGTTATCTGACTGAAGAAGAGACAACTTAGATCATTTAATCACACCATCACATCCAAGGTCAGAAGGGAGAGAGTTCAAGTCATAATATTGACTCGTTAAACTTAAAAAAAAACCTATTTAAATCACAAAGCGATATAAAAATAATAAGGTGCTGATGGTATGGATTCCATAATCGATGTAGTTAAAGCTGAATAGTGTGGAAGGATTGAACTTAATGGACCAAATCACCTTTTCGAATTTCAAGCTTTGCCAGACTTGGGAACAATTTAAAAGGCAGTGAGCAGGTTTTCTGCAACAGCTCAGATGAAGAGTCCAGTGAAATGAGTTTCAGTTCGTAACATTCATTAGAAATTCTAATCTTTACAAACGCTTCCAAGTGTCTGGTGTTCATTTAATATTGGAGCACAAATGTAAGTGGTTCATCCCACATTCAAGAAAAAAAATCTCTAAATCCTCAAAAATATTTAACAGAAATTGTGTAACCACATTTAAAATAATAAAATGAGTAAAAAATAAATGCTGTAGTGCTGCCACAATCATAAAATTTCAATTAAAATTATCTCCATGCAAAAACCCACCAGCTCCAGGACTGCACACCATGATAATAATAGTGCAAAATCCATTGTATTGCTTGAACATAACATCTTGCCTGTTGAGCAAGAAATTCACTATTGGAAAAAAGAAAGAAAGAAAATTAGCAAATTATGCAAAACACTCAAAATGTCCAACAACTGATCTCCACATGCAAACTTCAACAGTGAATGGCAGTAGCCTATTCAAAAATTCAGGTTAAGCTCGATCCTTTTTTAAATTAATGCCCATTTGTGCAAAGTGTTCAATAAAATTTCTTAGGATGCTGGACGAGCAACCCAGAGCGCAATAAAAACACCAATTCTACATAACCTGAAGTAGAGTTTAATCATTTCAGTGCGACAGAATCTCTGCTGCATTTTTGCAGCCTGATCAAAGCACTATGCAGACAGCAGAGTCTTGTCATTTCAGGGCTTGAAGCTCAAGGGTATATTCAAACCCTATGAATCAAGTTTCTCCTAGAATTCGAAGAGAAGGAATCAGCGACCTGCCCTTTCCTCTCAGAGAGCATTTAAACCCTCCTTTGTTGAGTCAACAAAGCAGCAACCCAAGTACTAATTTTCGAAAACACTTCCCCAGATGTATTTGATGTCTCTCCCTGGACCCATCCTCTCCTCCACAGGTGACCAGTGATACGGTCCTGTTTTTGCAGGACACCTCAGTGCTCAAACAAATGGGCACAACCAGCATAATTCTGTTTGGGAAACCTTTCCCACTCTTCATAAAATATCATGTGATTAAACACTAGTCCAGATAGAGGGAAAATAAAGTGTACTTACTCAGAAACAACTTCTACGCCCATCTTTGTCATGTAATAAACTCTTTTGTACTGCCTGAATTCTGTTTCAAACAAATCATCCTCATCCTCATTGTCATCATCATTGACATCATCCCATTGATCTGGAATAATTGAAATATACCAGTAAGTAGCCGAGAACAGAACTAGATTGTCATTTGGTCAAAAACATATTGCTAGACAAGAGTGAGCCGTTATATCTGGACTAAAATAATCTTTATGTTAAAACTGAAGCCAGAAAAAAATTCAGTTAGGTGTCACTCAGTTGACGTAAGTAAATTCAAACACAATACTGAAATTTAATGGGGCAAGAAGTTGATAGCTTTGAAGAATGTCGCACAGGCCACACAGATGGGCAGGCACCTGCCCTTAGGAAACCAAGGTAAGTTTATGTACATTTCTCCCCTTTGCTTTACTGAGATCCAAGAACAACTGGCAGCAGTTTCAGAGTGAAAACATTTATATGTGGCTCAGTTACCTTTGTGATTGAATTCAGTACTGCAGTGTGAACAGGCTCCTGCCTCATTTTCATCTTCATCTAATACAGCTAAACACATGTCATCTCGAATCTGTAAATGAAAAAAAAACCTTCAGCTCCATTTAAGAAAGGTTGGGCACTTACAAACTTCTCCATGAATCCATAGAATTAACAGTGCAGAAGGAGGTCATTCGGCCCATCGGGTCTGCACCGGCTCTTGGAAAGAGCACCCTACCCAAGGTCAACACCTCCACCCTATCCCCAAACCCAGTAACCCCACCCAATACTAAGGGCAATTTTGGACACTAGGGCAATTTATCATGGCCAATCCACCTAACCTGCACATCTTTGGACTGTGGGAGGAAACCGGAGCACGGAGGAAACCCACGCACACACGGGGAGAATGTGCAGACTCCGCACAGACAGTGACCCAAGCCCCAATCGAACTTGGGACCCTGGAGCTGTGAAGCAATTGTGCTATCCACAATGCTACCGTGCTGGTCACCATCAAGGCAAAGGACCTCCACAACTAGTCAATAGGCACAATAACATTGATTCCATTCCCTTTTCCTCTCCAGAGATTCACTTCCCTTTCAATAAGCCATAAATTACATAGCAATCTTCATCCAATTTAACCAAAATCACACTCAAAATGGTTAGATATGGATGTATAAATTGTGGTTTGGAAAAAAATGCATGGGATATCAACATTGTAAGCACCATTTTCTGAACTTTCAGTATGTAGATAATTTTAAACCACAAAAAATTACCTCAAGCAGGAGCTATTCTAATAATGGGATATTTGAACACATTATTAGTGAGAATAGAGATTTGTAAACAAATTTGAATGAGAATAAATGCACATTTTGTACGGAAATTGATGCTTAATGATTAATTTTAGTTTACACACAATTGAAGAATAAAAACCCAATATGGTTTTATGCAGAATTCTGGGACACCAGCCCGTCACATGACTTTGTCTTAGCATCACATTCAAACTTGGTAAGGGAGAAAAAATTATACATGCCCTTAAGTTAGTGATGCAAGACGGCAATTTTGAACAATCACTGGTATGGAACTATCCATCTCCCTCACAATTAAAATCAGTTCTGTTCTTGAAGTTCAATTGTGCAAAGAAAAACAAATATTAAAACATTCAACCTTGTTCATTAAATTAGCTCAGTTTAGTTTGTGATGTTTAAAGAAAGTCACTTTATTTCACACCATGTAATAACCATGTTTGATTTTATAAGTTTGGAATTAAATTTTGTATTTAGCTTCAGTAACTCTATAATTCTTCTAAATTTTAATATAGGTTAGTTGAATGTGTTATATTTAGCAAAGCAACCACTTTCAATTGGTTGTATATGTATTTTATATGTGCTATTGCTGTAACTTAAGTTTTACAAACTATTCTGCAAGTTTAATTGACTTATACGAAGCATTAACTGATACAAAAACATACTATAATCATGATGTGCTTCAAACAACCGCGCAACCTCAAACAAACCATTGTTTCCAGCAAATTACCCAGCCTTCAGAACAGCGACCACGACACCACACAACCCTGCCAGGGCAATCTCTGCAAGACATGCCAGATCATCGACATGGATACCACCATTACACGTGGAAACACCACCCACCAGGTACGCGGCATAAACTCGTGCGACTCGACCAATGTAGTCTATCTCATATGCTGCAGGAAAGGATGTTCCGAAGCGTGGTACATTGGCGAGACCATGCAGACACTGCGACAACGAATGAACGGGCATTGTGCGACAATCACCAGGCAGGAATGTTCCCTTCCAGTCGGGGAACACTTCAGCAGTCAAGGGCATTCAGCCTCTGATCTCCGGGTAAGCGTTCTCAAAGGCGGTCTTCAGGACACGCGACAACGCAGAATTGCCGAGCAAAAACTTATAGCTAAGTTCCGCACCATGAGTGCGGCCTCAACCGGGATCTTGGATTCATGTCGCATTACATTCACCCCCCACCATCTGGCCTGGACTTGCAAAATCCTACCAACTGTCCTGGCTTGAGACAATCCACACCTCTTTAACCTGGGATTACCCCCTATCTCTGGATCTGTAATGATTTGATTACCTGCAAATGCTCGCATTCCAAGCATTGTCTGGCATCTCTGACTTTGTCTATATAAATGTTTCTAGAACATACCTCTCCATTCACCTGAGGAAGGAGCAGTGCTCCGAAAGCTCGTGTTTGAAACAAACCTGCTGGACTTTAACCTGGTGTTGTAAGACTTCTTACTGCACTATAATCAAGTAGTTCTCTCAGCAAAAACACATTGATAAGTGCCTATTGTAATTAAGTAACCTATAGATCAATTAGGCATCCAATAAATCCATTTTCCCAGACATTGCATGCTGTCGTATCTCAAATAAAAGCAGACATGAAAACACTAGAAGACATAGGTTTAAACTGCGTGGGGAAAAGTTTAGAACAGATGTGCGAGGCAAGTTTTTTTCCCAACAGAGGGTGGCAAATATATGGGATGCGCTGCCTGGGGAGGTGGTGGGAGCAGGTACGATAGCGGCATTTAAGGGGCATCTAGATAAATATATGAATAGAGTGGGAATGGAAGGATACGGACTCTATAAGTGCATACAGTTTTAGTTGTGACAATAAAGATTATTTATTTTTATTTTTTTACCATGGTTGGCGCAGGCTTGGAGGGCCGAAGGGCCTATTCCTGTGCTGTATTGCTCTTTGTTCTTTGTTTTATTCTCACTTATAGTCTATAATATATATTATATTAGTACTTTATAAACTTCTTTAATAGTTTTAAGATTATAAATAACTTTGCGCTCTATCTTTTGTTTTAAAAGTAAAGTACCTCATTCCAAGTAACCAGAGAGAAGTAGCAGCAACTTCAAATAATCTGTACAAAACAGAGCCGCTATTAAGGGTCTGATCTGGTACCAATCAAGTGAGATTTTGAGATGATGAGCACAAGATATTAATCAGGAGGGCATGACAGCATATTTCCATCATCCTGGACAAATGGGCAAGGAAGATATCAAAATATTCTTTCATCTTACCAAGTAACAGAAAAAGACCTCAGAGGGATGGTCCCACAAGTAATTGACACTTTAGAGGGCAGTCAGGGGTCAATGGAAAATTACATCAAGAGATGACCATCACCCTCAGGAAATTGATCATGCCCACCTAGAACAATCATTGATCACACACCCCTTAAGACAATTAAGGATTAGCCCCACCTCATTTCAACCAATTTGAGCATATGGAGCATGCTGTTGCTATGGCTTGGAAAGAGCAGTCAGGCTTGGATCCTTCTGACCCTCTGACGCTGACTGACCCAGTGCCCCGGCTACTGACTCGGGTGCAGCCAGTATGCCTCACCCCACCATCACTCAGCAACACCCTCAGCCCGGTGACATTTCGCCAATGGATGCCGGGCCCGGCAATACTTCTGCTCAGGCCCCTGTGCGTGGCGGTAGTGAGGTGCGCGACCTCTAACCAGAGGGTGCTCTATCCCAGCCACAAATTCTGGAGAGAAGCATTAAGGGACAAGGAGTCAACCTGGAGGGGCCTCCAGAGATAGAGGTGTGTGACCCTCTCCGCAGCAAACGGCGTCACTCCAGGTTATTTTCCATAGATGTCACGCCCAGTCCCCGAAAGAAAAGAGGCGAGGGGGATAGTGAGGAAATCACAGCAGCTGCCGCTGTCCCCCGAGCAGGATTCTTCGGGGCTGGATGGGACCCCAGAGGGCCCGTTCCACCCAGTACAATTTAGCACCCTGGACTTGTTCAATTTCACGGGGAAGGGGGTCAGCAATAATCCCCTGCTTCTTAGGTTCTTATCAGGTTACAGTTTTGAAGAGCCTCTGTCCCAGCTGCCGTCTTTGGGTACCTCTACCACCATCTCGGACCTGTTTCCGGAGTTATTTTCGGGGCCTTCCGGTGACCAGGAAGGGGGGCGGTGCAGCCTCCCACTGGCCTGGGACCCCAGGGAGGAACCGGAGGAGATGATTCTGGTGGCGGGATCAAGGCAGGGCCTGGATTGGTTGGTGGGCCCCGTGTCGCCTGCCGCACTCCAGTGTGGTGGAGGATTCTGTCCGAAGGCTGCCAGCCACCCAGTGTCGGGAACAGAGGGTGCTCATGAGGCTCTGCAGTGAGGCGCAGGGCTCACTCGTGCCTGACATTGTGTCGCCCCTCACCTCTGGGGGACTCCCGGAATCTGGCACATCATAATTGAAGTTTTGTTTTGTTTTTGTGCCTCCATAGATAGTTCAGGCAGTGTCCTATTGGGCCCTCCCCATCACCCTCCTTTCCCCTCTCTCCTCACCACACCCCTTCCTTTCCCTTCTGTTCGTACAGAGGCGAGGGTTATCTGGTCATTCCAGCGCAAAGTTTAACGTGTACCATTTCTTTTTTGTAGAAATCTGTTGTGAACTGTTTTAATAATCAGAGTATCCACTCCCCATCCCCCATACATTGGTACTGAGGGGAGGGTACCCTGTTTCTCCAACACAAAATTAGTGTTTGTACCTTTGGCCTTGTATATATTTTTTACTGTTTTAATAAAAAGATATGGAAAGAGTTAATTTTTGTAGATCAAATCAGATCAGGGCCTACTCAGTTAATGGTAGGGAGTTGGGGAGAGTTACAGAACAAAGAAATGTAGGAGTACAGGTTCATAGCTCCTTGAAGTGGAGTCGCAGTGGACAGGATGGTGAAGAAAGCATTCAGCAGGATAGGTTTTATTGGTCAGAATGTTAAATACAGGAGTTGGGACGTCTTGCTGAAGTTGTACAAGACATTGGTAAGACCACACATGGAATACTGTGTTCATTTCTTGCCACCCTATTATAGAGAGGATATTGTTAAACTAGAAAGAGTGAAGGAGAAATTTACAAGGATGCTACCAGGACTTGATGGTCTGAGTTATAAAGGAGAGGCTGGGACTTTTTTCCCCTCGAGGTAGGTGGCTTAGGGGTGATCTTATAGAGGCCTGTAAAATAATGAGCATAGATAAGGTAGGTAGTCAAAATCTTTTCCCAAAGGCAGAGGAGCCTAGAACTAGAGGGCATAGGCTTAAGGTGAGAGGAGAGAGAGATACAAAAGAGACCAGAGGGGAAATTTCTTCACACAGGGGGTAGTGAGCATCTGGAATGGGCTGCCAGAAGCAGTGCTAGACGCAGGTACGATTTTGTCTTTTAAAAAGCAGTTGGACAGTTACATAGTCAGGATGGATATAGAGGGATATGGGCCAAATGCGGGCAAGTGGGACTAGCAATGACAGAAACTGGGCGGCATGGACAAGCTGGGCTAAAGGGCCTGTTTCCATGCTGTAAAAGTCTATGACTAATAAGCAGCTGAGCAAGTTGCACAGCAAATGACTGCTGCCCAGAGGGAAGCATAAATAACGGAGATGGAGAGAGAACAGAGATTGAGTATCAACCTACACCCAAGGCTGAACTGGAAAGCAATAGCCATAGTACACTAGACTCATGGCGTCAGGTCAAACATGAACAAGCAAACTTCTTGCTGATTACCACGTACAGTTTACCATCAGCTGATGAATCACTACTCCATGTTGAACACCAGTTGGAGGAAGTACAGAGAGTACAGAACATATTCTGGGTGAGGGACCAAGAGTGGCTCGGTAAAACCACTACTAACCAAACTGGTCAAGTCCTAAAGGACATAGCTGCCAGACTGGGTCTGCGACAGGTAGTGAGGGAACCAAGAGGGAAAAACATACTCAACCTCATCCTCACCAATCTGCATACCATGGATGCATCTGTCCATGACAGCATAGGTAGGAGTGACCGCCGCACAGTGCTTGTAGAGACAGTCCCATCCTTACATCGAGGATACCGTCCATCATGCTGTGTGGCCCGACCACCGTGCTAAATTGGATAGATTCAGAACAGACCTAAAAAGTCAACACCGGGCATCCATCAGGTGCTGTTGGCCATCGGCAGCAGCAGAACTGTACTAAGCCACAATCTGTAACCCCATGGTCCAGCATATCCCCCACTGTACTATGACCACCAAGCCAAGGGATCAACCCTGGTTCAAAGAAGAGTGCAGGAGGGCATGCCAGGAGCAACACCAGGGGTGTTGAAAAATGAGGCGTCAACCTGGTGAAGCTACAACACAGGACTACTTGCATTCCAAACAAAATAAGCAACAAGTGAGACAGAACTAAGTGATCCCACAACCAATGGATCAGATCAAGGCTACGCAATCCTACCACAACCAGTCATGAATGGTGGTGGACAACTAAACAATTCACTGGAGGAGGAGGTGCCACAAATATGCCATCCTCAATAATGAAGGAGCCCAGCACATCAGTGCAAAAGACAAAGCTGAAGCGTTCGCAATAATCTTCAGCAAGAAGTACCGAGTGGTTGAACCATCTCGGTCTCCTCCAGAGGTCCCCAGCATCACGTCTGTTGGTTTATGGCCAATTGGAATTTATTCAGTGTGATATCAAAAAAGACTGAAGAAACTGGATACTGAAATGGCTATGAGCCCTGACAAAATTCCAGCAATAATACTGAAGACTTGTGCTCCAAGAATAGAAGAAGAATACTGAAGAACTTGCCGTACCCGTAGCCAAGCTGCTCCAGTATAGCTACAACACAGGCATCTGCCCAGCAATGTAGAAAATTGCCTAGATAGGTCCTATACACAGAAAGCAGGACAAATCTAACCTGGCCAATTACCACTCCATCAGTCTACTCTCAACCATCATCAGTAAAGTGATGGAAGGGGTCATCAACAGCGCTATCAAGCGACATCTAAGCAGCAATAACCTGCTCCCTCATGCTCAGTTTGGGTTCCACCAGGGTCACTCAGCTCCTGACCTCATTACAACCTTGGTTCAAACATGAACAAAAGGGCTGAACTCCAGGGGTGAAGATGAGAGCGACTGCCCTTGACATCAAGGCAGCATTTGATCAAGTCTGGCATTGTAGATCCCAAGCAAAACTGGAGTGAATGGGAATCAGTGGGAAACTCTCCACTGGTTGGAGTCATACCTAGCACAAAGGAAGATAGGTTGTAGATGTTGGTTCGTCATTTAGTCCCAAGACATCACTGCCGGGGCTCCTCAGTGTCCTAAGCCAAACCATCTTCAGCTGCTTCATCAATGACCTTCCATCCAACATAAGGTCAAATGTGGAGGGGTTCACTGTTCAGCACCATTCACGACTCCTCAGACACTGAAGCAGTGCACGTGCAAATGCAGCAAGATGTGGCCAATATCCAGGATTGGGCAGAAAAGTGTCAAGTAATATTCATGCGCCAGGCAATGACCATCTCCAACAAGAGGGGATCTAACCATCGCCCTTTGACATTCAATAGTATTACCATCACTAAATCCATCAACATCCTCAGGGTTACAATTGACCAGAAACTGAACTGGACTAGCCATACAAATATTGTGGCGACAAGGGCAGATCAGAGGCTAGGAATCCTACAGCAAGTAATTAACTTCCTAACTCCCCAAAGTTTGTCCACAAGGCACAAATCAGGAGTGTAATGGAATAGTCTCCACTTGCTTGGATAAGTGCAGCTCCAACAACACTCAAGAAGCTCGACAACATCCAGGACAAAGCAGTCTGCTTGATTGCTCCTCCTTCCACAAACATTCAAACCCTCAACCACCGACAAACAATAGCAGCCACGTGTACCATCTTCAAGGTTGCTCTGCAGAAACTCACCAAGGTTCCTTAGGCAGCACCTTTTAAATCCAGGACCACTACCATCTAGAAGGGCAAGAGCAACAGCCACATGGGAACACCACCCCCTGGATTTTCTCCTCCAAGTCATTCACCATCCTGACTTGGAAAATATATTGCCGTTCCTTCACTGTCACTGGGTCAAAATCCTGGAACTCCCTCCCAAGCACCACTGTTGGTGTACCTACACCATGTGAATTGCAGCGGTTCAAGCAGGCAGCTCATCACCACCTTCCCAAGGACAATTAGAGATGGGCAACAAATACTGGTCTAGCCGAAGACAACATCATGTAAAAATTAATTTAAAAAAAGTCCCATCCTGTATTTAACAAGTATAAATTTATAACTTAAATATTTCCAAGTTACTTCACGAAACTGTCTCCTGTTGCCTAAATGGTTAAAATCTCAATGAACACGATTACAATTTAAGTTCTAATAATACCCAGAACTTATCATTTCAACAGGCAGTTTAATGATCATGAAAAGATGATCATTGATAGCTCTACAACTGAGAAATGGACAGTTTTTAATGTTTAATCGATTACAGGCACCTGGTGCCTTTGAATTAAAATCAGATTATTCTACAACTCAGTGCATGAGCAATGCCTCCCTCATGCTGCATCAATTGACAGACACAACTGAACATGCCGTCAATGGAACGCCGGTTTCCATGCTGCGACTTGGAAGGGGGCAAGGGGTGGCAATACAGAGCACATCATGCCAAGTTTGAATAATATTCACAAGTGGATTAGAAAAGCTTCTGGAATTTCACTGGACAATTTGGGAGATTAGGAAGTATTGCTGAACATTCCTTTGGGAGATTAAATGGCTCTTGATAGGATAACGACTTAAAAGGCTTAACCTACAATGAGCTGAAAAAGAGTATTTGAAGAATCAGAAATGTACCTTGTTTTTCTTTTTACGTCGTTTTGCTTCCTCCGCTGCAATGCCTGCTGCCTCATTTAGGTACTTCTTACCCACTTTACTTTCAAACCACTTTAGGTCAACAAAAACCTCACTGAAATGTTCACGATCAAACTGCAAACAAATAGTTACATCATCTTTAAATCAGGAAATCAAATCAACAAAGCAATATTTAAAAAATCTGGAATGACCTCGGAAACCTTGATGAAAAACTTCTCCAATTGATATATACAAACTGAATCTATTAAGGTTCAAGCCACTCTCCAAATTGACAAGCATCGCCTGAAATTAACCCAGCTGTCTCCTCAGAATGCAGAAAGATCTGAGCCACTTTGCACAAGGTGCCAGAAAGCATACCAGTGCTTTGTTATGATTTAGTGCTTTGAAAAGGCATCGTTCACTGAAAAGGCGGGAGAATAAGACTCAATTTGAAATAATTTGTGAACTATGAACAAAAATACCCAAATAATAATCCCCGAATAAGGAGGAACAAAACCTGCACCAGGGTAATATTCATGATGTCATTCATAAAAGGCTTAAAGACGGAGCTGCTAATCCTACCAAGAGTTTAGGTTTAACCAAAAGTCATTTGCACTAAGCTACTTTGTTGTTGTAACATACTTTTGAATTTTTCATCTTATGGTACAGCACCAATCACAGCGAAGTAAGGTCCACCTTGGATGTGTAATTTCTAAAGTTCTCAATCTGAACCCCTTAACGCAAGATAGCCAAATTATATTTGGACAATCAACTTTAATTGGTCTGACATATACTAGTATGCCTTTTTGACAATGGAGGCACACAGGCTCTTGTAGCAAGTCTAAACTGTAGCTAGTGCCATATCACAGCGATGGTGGTAAAACATTCACACACATGGAATCCAATCTTGGCTACATTTTCAGAAACGGGGAGTGAAATTAAATATCAAGCAGATATCTGGTTTTCAAGCTGGAGTTCACCGATTTCCTAGGACATTCCAGATTGTCCGCAAAATAATGCTACTGCCCATGCCACCATGGCCACGTGTGAACAAATGAACCGTGGCCAGAGCCGGCTTAATGGGAGTCAGTATGCATTCCCCCACATGTACAGCTCAGAACCGTCTGGCTATCTCAGAGGAAAGTGCACATCAAGGAGCACTGAGAGCATCGCAAAGATAGTCAGGTAGATTCAGTTACCAGGGCTGGCAATGGAAAACAAGTAAGCTCAGCCTTGTTCAAGAGAAGGGAGTTTCTAAAAATAATTAACTGCTCCAGATTTAAACTTAAAGAATGGGTACCAAAAATACATCTTTGTCAAGGGTGCCATTTTTCTCAAGGCCAGCCATGTCAATGAGCAAAAATATTGTCAAAGGCCACAGCGAGGATAGATGGACTCTGATACATGCAAGTAAATACCCGTTTTATCAAAAGCATTATTAAATAATCCTTCACATACAGCACTTCCATATTGAGTGGTACTCAATTATAGTATTACAATTTAACTCTGATTACTAATCTGTTTAGAAAGGGTTCAGTCAATCAAAAAGGTTTGAGAACCGCTCATGGAGAAGTCAGAACCTTCCCTTGCAGAGATGAAAATTAGGTGGGTGGAATATCATTCTCCATTTTCTAAAGTCTGATGCAAGACGAACAAAGGCTTTGAGAACAGGTCATTTCTCACTCCACCTGCCTGGATGGGGTGAGCGAGCCAAGATTTTGTTTAAGAAAAAGGGATGGGCACACGAAGGAAAACAAATGACTCATATCCATAATCAACAAAAAGGCTTTTATCCATAACAATCTGCTTGTTAAGATTAATAGCCATCACATAACCTGCAAACACCAGTATGTTATTAGGTCAAGTAACATTTTCCAGGAACGTCAAGTTTGGAAGCACAGAAACTGTAATTATAATGCTTAATGTGCTTTCTTTAAACTCAGGACAAGCGGACTCAACCATAAGTTACACACATTTGTTGTGACACATTACTGGAACCTTAGTAACAAGGCTGTTATATTTTTGATTTACTTTTTAAACAGACCAATTCAAACATATCTTCAGGTTAAACTATGTGAATTGGAAAAACAGTCAAAACAAAAACAAATGGTGAAAACATTCCATGCTTACCTCTGACAGTTTTACTAGATACTTCTCAAAGTGTTCCAAATTCAATGTTCCACCTTCATTAATATACCCTGATCGAAAGAAAATATTTTCACAAACACTTATTTACACATTAAACAATCAAGGGTTTGAAATCATGCTCGAATAAACCAGTTTTTTCACTTGTGTTTTCTTTCATGCACTCACCTCCAAGGGTTGGCAGGACCTCAATGTAGGTCTTGTATAGCAAAGGCAATGCATCATGATTGATGTGTAAATGAGGTAGATGAGGAATAAAATCATTACCAACAAGAAACCCCATCAATATCCAGTCATCAATTATTCGTTCAAGGTCATACTCAAAGCAAATCTTGTCCTGTTAATTGAAATAAAGAACAAGTGGTTTACTTAAATATGATCAAAGTGTATTTGTGGCAGGGAAGCACAATATTGGGTTTAATCCACTGGCACATTACTACAAGTAGGGCAACTGTTAAGGTCAGACAATGTTAAAGGCTGATTATTTAGAAGACAAGATTGAATGGTCTGCCTGTCTACTATTAACCAGAGCAGTATAATCATCATTATTGATGATTTACAAAGGCAACTATAAAACTCACAACCGGCGAGTAGCAAGGTGCTGTGTGAAAACTAAATGCTTTTCCAGTAAAGAGGAGAAGGAAAATTGAATGGAGTTATCCTGTGGCTAATCTCATATCACGTAATAGTTGGCTTCCAATAGGAGTTGGGGAGAATTGAAACAGGCAGCTTCTCTTATAGTTATGAAATAGCGCATGAAGCAGCATGAAACAGGTGATGAAAAGTAATGTTGTTCAAATAGGAAAAAGCCTTCGGAAGGATGTGAAGGTATTATTGAGGGTGCACAGAAAGTAATTAGGATCTGGAACGCACTGCCTCAACAGTTTGGCGGATACAGGTTCAATCATGGTAAAGGGGAATTGGTTACTTATCTGTTAAGAGTTTGCACCATTTGCAGTCGAAAATTAATTTGAAGTAGTTTTCTTTCTCTGCCCTCACCCCACCGACCCATCCCACCTTACAACACCCCTATAGTAAAATAACAACTATGTATACGAGTTCCACAGCCAACCTTGCCGTCGACAAAATGGACTTAATAGGTTCTCGGTCAACCTAAGCCTGGTTTGTGCAACTTGTAACAGACAATCGCAGAGAAGCACTGGGAAAAACTTTGGAAGCAGTCATGAATATATGTACCGAGAAGGAATCCAAGTTCCTTTAAAATAATACATATTCTCATTTACACATTAAGTTGGCGAATAACCAATATTGTGCCGATTCTTTTTTTTTTTAAACGCATTTGATTCAAACTTGTATCAAGGTAGGTTACAGCAAATAAACACTCCGGGAAACATTCTTCCCAACAATCAACTATACAGTTTGAACATATTTTTCTCCTTTTTCACTCCCCCCCCCCCCCCCCCCCCACGACGAACAACTCCTCAAATACAGTCACAAACATCCCCTGCCTTTTTTCAAACTCCCCTGCTGAGCCCCCTTAACTCATACTTTATCTTTTCTAATCGCAGGAAGTCGTATAGGTCACCCAACCATGCTGCTACCCCCCCGGTGGTGATGCCGACCGCCACTCCAGCAAAATTCGTCGCCATGCAATCAGAGAGGCTAAGGCCAAGACATCGGCCTGCCTCCTCTCCATGTGCTCCGGCTTCTCTGAAACCCCAAATATTGCCACCAAAGGGTCCGGGTCCACTCCCTCCTCCACTATCCTGGCTAAGACCGCGAACACTCCCACCCAGAATCTTCCCAATTTTTCACAACCCCAAAACATGTGCGCATGATTCACTGGCCCCCGCCCACACCTCCCACACTCATCTGCTACGCTCTGAAAGAACCCACTCATTCTCGCCTGAGTCATATGCACCCGATGCACCACCTGAAACTGTATCAGGCTCATCCTTGCACACGAGGAGGTCCCGTTTACCCTTCGCAATGCCTCACTCCATACTCCCTAATTGATCTCCATTCCCAACTCCGTTTCCCATTTCTCCTTGGTCTTCACCACCCGCTCGCCTCCCTGCTCCCCCAGCCACTTATATATATTCCCAATTCTTCCCTCCCCTTCCACATCCGGAAGCAGCAGTCGCTCCAGCAGGGTGTATCCAGACAACCTAGGGAACCCCTTCTAGACCTTTCGTGCAAAGTCCCTAACCTGTAGATATAATGTGCTGATTCTTACTGCATCCTATCATGCAAGATATTTACTTGCATGTCCTATCTCAGTTCAGTTTTGTTCCATTATTTCTGCTATCAAGGTGTTGCTCAGAGTAAACCTGCATTAGATATTTTATAGAAACCTCTATCTGGAGGCATCAGACAGGAGCTGCAGGCACCAGAGGCTGTGCAAACTAAATTACACCAGTAAGGGACACTTCATGTACTGCCTATCTCTGACCAGTTTAACAGACTAAAAGGTAGAATGAGGGAGATTAAAGAGAAACTAATTGCTGCATTATCTCCTTTTATACCATTTATGTGGCTAAGCACTGTCTTTTTCATTTAAAAAAATCCAAATCCAAATACTGACCCGTACAGATGAAAACTCATAGTCAATATACTCTCTCATTAGGGACAGGTGCAGTAAGTGAAACGTAGTTTCTTCAACTGCAGTGATCCTGAAACAAATAAATGCAAATAGCAAATATTGGTGCATCAAAATTAACACAGTAAGAATAATTACAGCTCCTAAAATATCCAAAGATTTTCTTCTTCAGGAAGGAAAAAGTTGGATAGCCCAGGCCACAATTACACACCACTTTGTGCTTAGACTAGTATTAAACAACCTCTGGGAAGTAATTTGAACTTACAAATGAAACACTAAAGAAAAATGGGAGAAATTATGCATTTTGAGAGAGGAGTCGAATAAACTTTTATTTAAAGCCTGAAGAGTTGTATTAATTGGTACCAAGATCCTACCTTTTCTGTGATTTCCTGCCACCAAATCGAACTTCTTCCCTCAAAAGGGAAAAATTTGGTTCATGGCTTGTTAATCCAAGCATAATCTTTAGTAAACACAAATATCAGTCATTTATTTGTACAACAAGAGTGAATCACTTTTTTTTCTTTAAAGCTACTTGTAACCATGATGAAAACCCTTATCCTGATCTGTGAAATTGTGAAAACATATTATATTTGGGCAGCACGGTAGCATGGTGGTTAGCATAAATGCTTCACAGCTCCAGGGTCCCAGGTTCGGTTCCCGGCTGGGTCACCGTCTGTGCGGAGTCTGCACGTCCTCCCAGTGTGTGCGTGGGTTTCCTCCGGGTGCTCCGGTTTCCTCCCACAGTCCAAAGATGTGCGGGTTAGGTGGATTGGCCATGCTAAAATTGCCCGTAGTGTCCTAAAAAGTAAGGTTGGGGGGGGTTGGGTAACGGGTATGGGGTGGATATGTGGGTTTGAGTAGGGTGATCATTGCTCGGCACAACATCGAGGGCCGAAGGGCCTGTTCTGTGCTGTACTGTTCTATGTTCTATATTAAAATAAAATATCTTTACGAGATCTTGCACATTACGAAGAGACAGGTACTATGATTTTGTATTTCTTATAAAATAAAAGCTATTCAAGTCTTGAAATGTCGTATTAATAGTACAATATTAATATATTGATTTTGAAGTTGCAAAGTGACAGCAGTACACCAACTTTATCACCTACTGACCCAGTCATGTTATTGTGGGTAGGTACCAACTGACACTTATTTCTACAGCTATCAGCTGAGGAACATAGAACATAGAACAGTACAGCACAGAACAGGCCCTTCGGCCCACGATGTTGTGCCGAGCAATGATCACCCTACTCAAACCCACGTATCCACCCTATACCCGTAACCCAACCCACCCAAGGAGTGATAGCAATCCCCAATTTGGGAGAAGCTAATGCTACAAGGAAGTCTGCTCAGAAAATTTAACAGTCTAGCTAAATTTCCTGCAGCAAAATACCAATAACAGTAATTCTCAATTTATCTTATAGCTATCACAACTTAGAAAGAGTTATTCATAATATACTAATTTAGAAAAGAAGTGAAAAATTGCTCAATAGTTTCAATAAGTTCATTTTTTTTAAGTAATATTTTATTACGGTATTTGAAATTTTTTCTAACGGTAACAAAAACAATGACGTAAACATGGTAAATAAACATCCATGGGGGGGGGGGGGGGGGGGGCCTCAGCCCAATCTTCACACACCTCATACGTACAGCAATCCGCCTCCCCACCCCCAACCCCTATACTGCATCTACTGACAGATTTAATTTTCCCCGAGAAAGTCGACGAACGGCTGCCACCTCCGGGTGAACCCTAACATTGACCCTCTTAAGGCAAACTTTATTTTCTCAAGACTGAGAAACCCAGCCATGTCACTAATCCAGGTCTCTACACTCGGGGGCTTAAAGTCCCTCCACATTAATAAGATCCGGCTCCGGGCTACCAGGGAGGCAAAGGCCAGGACGTCGGCCTCTTTCGCCCCCTGAACTCCCGGATCTTCCGACACTCCAAAGAACGTGTCCTCCGGACTCGTCACCACCTGTGTTTTTAGCACCGTGGACATTGCCTTAGCAAAACCCTGCCAAAACCCTCTAAGCTTCGGGCATGCCCAAAACATGTGGACATGATTTGCTGGGCTTCCCACGCACCTCGTACACCTGCCCTCTACCCCGAAAAACTTGCTCATCCTAGCTACTGTCATGTGTGCCCGGTGGACTACCTTAAATTGTATCAGGCTAAGCTGGCGCATGATGAGAAGGTATGAACCCTGCTTAGAGCATCTGCCCATAGACCCGCCTCTATCTCTCCTCCTAGCTCATCCTCCCACTTGCCCGTAAGCTACTCCACCGGAGTTTCCTCCTCCTCCGAAAGCTCCTTGTAAATAACCGATACCTTCCCCTCTCCCACCCAGGTGCTGGAAACTACTCTATCCTGTATTCCCCATGGCGAGAGTAGCAGAAAGGCCAGCACCTGTTTTCTCAGGAAGTCGCGCACCTGCAAATACCTAAAACCATTCCCTGCGTCAATTTAAATTTATCCTCCAAAGCTTTCAAGTTGGGAAAACTCCCACCTATAAATAGATCCCCCATCCTTCTAATTCCTGCCCTCTGCCAACTCCGGAACCCGCCATCTAGCCTACCCGGTACAAACCTGTGGTCGTTATAAATCGGGGTCCAAATCAATGCTCCCTCCACTCTCTTAGATCTCCTCCACTGGCTCCAGGTCCTCAGAGCCGCCACTACCATCGGACTTGTGGAGTATCCGGCTGGCCGACTAGCCATCACTCTTTTTAGGCCAGCCTCGTGCTCACGCCCTCCACTTCCTTGAGTAACCACTCAGGCTGTCGCCATTCCCGACCTCCCATTATTCCCCTAGTAACAGTTCCTTCCCGTCAACAAAGCAGCTTCCTCTCCCTCCCCCCGAAAGCAACATCACTAAAAACCCAATACCCCAAGTCAAGCTCCAGCTTAACACTTATCCACTCCCCACTGCGCTTCAGAGTCAGCTGACCCCTGGCGCCAAGCAGTCTGTCTTCCTATTGTACTCTCCTCTCTCCCCAACACGAATAAACATTTTAAAAGCATCACATTCCCTAGTAAACAAACAACATAAAAAAAGTGAAGAAACAATCACTTTAGAAAAATAGTCACCCAAAAAGCAGAACTAAATTCAAAGCCTATCCCCCCGTCTAACAAGGTCCCTACAAGACAGATCAACCTTTAACCATCCACACAGCCCATTATTTTACATGGAGCTACTTAATTTTTTACAATCCAGCACCACAAATTGCTGCCACAGTACTTCTCCAAGGCTTAAGTGTCTTTTAATTCGCCTCTAGCTTCATTTCTTTAATAAAGATCCACTGATCCGTCTGACGTTTCAAAATAGAAGTCCCGTTCCTCATGTGTGACCCACAGGCGGGCTGGGTACAGCATCCCGAACTTCACCCCCTTCTTAAAGAGGGTTGTTTTTGCCCATTGAACCCAGCTCGCATCTTGGCCAAATCCACTCCAGGTCCTGATAAATGCGCAACTCAGTTCTCCCACATGCTGCTCCGTTCTTTCTTGGCCCACCGCAAAACCTGATCCTTGTCCATGAAACAGTGAAAATGAACCACCGTGGCCCTCGGCGGTTCGTTCGCTCTGGGCTTGCTTGCGAGAACTCTGTGCGCTCTTGTCCAATTCCCGGGGCCGAAGGAATGCCCCAGCCCCCATCAACTTCTCCAACATGTCCGTCACATAGGCCCTCGCATCCGGTCCCTCACTGCCTTCACGGAGGCCAACAATTCTGAGATTCTGCCTCCTGGACCTATTCTCAAGTCCTCCAGCATTCTTTTCTGGCGCTCGTTCACCATCCCCACCTTGCTTTCCAGCACATTATATACTCCTCGTGCTCGGACAACTTTTGTTCGACCTCCTGGATCGCTCTCCCGTGGGTTTCCTGATTCTGAACGTCTTGATCAATCGAAGCCTTAAATTGGGTCCAGCGTGTCCTTCTTCAGCGTGGCGAAGCAATCCTCAAAAAACTTCACCAGCTGCTCCGTCGACCACTGTGCCATCTTCCCACGTCCCTTGCCCTCCGCCATGCTGTCCCATGTTACCAGCTCTGCTCGTGTCTCCCTTATAGGACTTTGTCATCTCACACTGCCACTTCTGGTCCAATTCTCCATACACCGGAGGGGGATTTCTCCTTACTGTCTCACTCTTCACTGCTTTATCCCATAAAATCCGGGGGGGAAAAATGGGGGGAAAAGGTCCAAAAGTCTGTTACAGGCGGGACTATCAAATGTGTGACCTACCCCTCCATGGCCGCCACCAGAAGTCCCAATAGTTCATTTATAATAAACAAATAGGTGTGTAAACCAAATCTGGCATTTGGAAGGTTTTTCACAAAGTGCCATAGACTCAAGTTACCCAAGATCAAGAGTAAAATTCAGATCAATTGGTTAAAGAGTACGGGCGGGGCGGGGGGAAATAGAGACACCAAATATTTTTTTCCTCTAAAATAATAATAATAATAATAATAATATGTACACATTAGTGGATTTTAAAAAATCCTCTGAAAGGATTACATAATACATACCAAATCAGCATCCAGTCCATACAAACAGTGCCTTGTATTGGGATCATGATCAGGTTTTGTTGTTTCAGCTCTAATAAATTCCATGATTTTGTGTTCTCCCTCTCCTGGGGTCTAGCAACAAAATAAAAAGATATTACAATACAGAAACATGTACTTAAACAAACAGTCACATACTGTAATACTATTTGTTATTGTCACTCGGTGTGGGAAAGAAAAACTGCTGACTAAACTACAACAGCTTAACTACCAAAGACTGAGCTGAGTGTCACAGAATGTTCCATCTCTTCTAGATCCAAATTGACTGATAAGGTAAGTAAGCATTGAGCACAAAAATCTGAAATACTAAATATGCATTAGCACCTAATTACATTTTAATGATTGGAGATTAATGCTTTATACAAAATATAGCAAATAAATATATTTCTAACTACAAATTTGCATAAAATACACAAACAAATCAACCACACAAATGTATATTACATAGGCAACACAGTTGGTGCAAGAGTATGAGTTTCCTGAGGCAAACTTTCAGCCTTGAACACCCCAACCCACCTCCCCAAATCCCCACAATGAACTTTTGAAAATGAATATTGTGCATTAGTAGGGACAGAAATTCTGCATTTAGAATTACAGATTTATTTTACATGAAAAAGGTGATACCGATTGCACGTTCTCACCATTTTACACTTTTCATAGTATATGTACATCACAATGAAGAAGGGAGGTAGGCGATGGCGCAGTGGTGTTTTCACTGGACTAGTAATCCAGCGACCCTCGGTAATGCTCTTGGGAACCTTGGCTCAAATCCCACCATAGCAGATGGTGAAATGTGCATTCAATATATGGAATTAAAAGTCTAATGATGTCCATGAAACCATTGTCCAAATGTCATAAAAACCCATCTGCTTCACTAATGTCCTTTTGGGAAAGAAGTCTGATACTGTTACCCAGACGGGCCTACATGTGACTCCAGGCCCACAGCAACATGGCTGGCTCTTAACTGCCCTCAGTTCAAGGGTAATTAGGGATGGGCAATAAATGCTGGCCCAGTCAGCGATGCCCACATCCCATGAATGAATATTTTTAAATGCCTCACACGATGTAATAGTCTTCTCACAACAGTTATAAGATGATTTTGTGCTGAATTTACATAATCAACAGTCATTACAATAGAGTGGAGCAGTTTAAATTACATTACTTGATATTATTTATTGGTTCACAACTTTGGAATTTATAAAACTGTCACATAAACAGAATGAGGAACAGAATATGAAATTCTGGAAAGACTACAATTTAAATACAGGTAGAGTACCTTTTATCCATAAATCCAAAAACTGAACAATCCAAAAATCACACATTTTGTTTTAAGAGAGAGACGGTGGAAGGGAAGGGGGAGAGAGAAGCGAGGGAGGTGGGGTGTGGGGAGGAGAGAAGAGAGAGCCTTACGCAGTCCCAAGTTCTCAGTCACTCACCACCCCACACGTGAGTGGGTGAATGTGCAAGTGAGTGAGCATTCTGAGACTGGGAGTGAGTCAGGCATGCGCACAATGACTCTGATAATTTTTATTAATTGCTCTTTCTTAATTTATTGCATTTTATTCATCTCCAAGATGTGGGCATCGCTGCCTAGGCCAGTATTTTGTTGCCCATCCCTAGTTACCCTTCAGGAGGTGGTGGTGAGCTGCTTTCTTTAACTACTGCAGTCGCTGAGGTGCACTTATACCCACAGTGCTGTTCGGGAGAGAATTCTAGGATTTTGAACCAGCAACAGTGAAGAAACAGCGACATATTTCCAAGTCAGGATGGTGAGTGACTTGGAGCAAAACTTCCAGGTGGTGGCATTTCCAGATATTTGCTGCTCTTGTCCTTCTAGTTGGTAGCGGTCATGAGTTTGGAAGGTGCTGCCTTAAGGAACTTTGCAGAGTTCTTGCAGTGCATCTTGGAGACGGAATACATGGCTGCTACTGTTCGTCAGTGGAGAGACTGAATGTTGGAAGGGTTAGCAATCAAGTGGGCTGCTTTATCCTGGATAGCGTTGAGCTTCGTGTTATTGGAGCTGCACCCATCCAGTTAAGTGAAGACTATTCCATTACACTCCAGCAAAGGAAGGCTAAGGGATTGATTAAGGGGGAAATAGAGTACGAGAGTAAACTCGAGGGAGCATAAAAACTGACCGTAAAACTTTCTATAGGTGCGTGAAGAAAAAAAGATTGAAGAAGACAAATGTAGGTCCCTTACAGCCTGAAACAGGAGAATTTATACTGGGGAATAAAGAAATGGCTCAGCAACTAAATACATACTTTGGTTCTACCTTCACAAACAATGACACAATATACTAGAAATGGTGGGGAATGAAGGGTTTAGCGAGAGTGAGGAACTGAAGGAGATCAATATCAATAGAGAAATGGTGTTGGGGACTGAAGGCTGATAATCCCCAGGGCCTGATAATCCATATAATAAAAGATTATTATTACACCCCAGAGTACTTAAGGAAATGGCTCTAGAAATAGTGAATGCATTGGAGGTATTCTTCCAAGATTCTAAAGACTCTGGAACAGTTCCTACAGATTGGAGGGTAGCTAATGTAACTGGACTATAATATCCTGTTTTTTCTCTACCCCCATTTTAAAAAAAATGGGGGTCAAGAAAAAACAGGATATTATAGTCCAGTAAGCTGGATGGCAGTAGTGGGAGAATTCTAGAATCCATTATCAAAGATTTTAGAGTAGCGCACTTATAAAACAGTGGCAGGATCAGACAGAGTTAGCAGGGATTTATGAAGGAGAAATCATGCTTGACAAATTTACTGGAATTCTTCGAGTATGTAACCAGTAGGATTGATGAGAGGAAGCCAGTGGCTTAGTTTATTTGGACTTTCAGAAAGCTTTCGACAAAGTCCAGAATAAGAGATTAGCATGTAAAATTAAAGCGCATGGGATTAAGGAAAGTGCATGGAGATGGAGAGAAAACTGGTTGGCAGACAGGAAACAAAGAGTAGGAATTAACTGCCCTTTTTAAAAATGGCAGGCAGTGACTTTTGGGGTATCGCAGGGATCAGTGCTGGGATCCCAGCTACTTACAATATACATTAATGACTTAAATGAAGGAAAAAAATGTTAATATCTCCAAATTTTGCAGATGACACCAAGTTGGGTGGACGGATGAGCTGTGAGGAGGATGCAGAGACCCTTCAGTGTGACTTTGACAAGTTAGTGAGTGGGCAAATGAATGACGGATGCAGTGCCATTTGGATAAATGCCAGGTCATCCACTTTGGTAGCAAAAACAGGACGGCAGACTATTATCTGAATGGCCATAAATTAGGAGAGAGGAATGTGCACCAGGTGCTGAAGGCAAGCATGCACATGCAGATGGTAAAGAAGGCAAATGGTATCTTGGCCTTCATAGCAAGAGGATTCGAGTACAGGAGCAGGGATGCCTAGCTACAATTATACAGGACCATGGCGAGGCCACACCTAGAATATTGTGTGCAGTTTTGGTCTCCCTGTCTAAAGAAGGATATTTTTGCTCTAGAGGGAGTGCAGAGAAGGCTTACCAGACTGATTCCTGGGATGGTATGAAGACAGATTGAGTCAGTTGGGATTAAATTCACTGGAGTTCGGAAGAATGAGGGGGGGGAAACCTCATGGAAACCTATAAAATTCTCACAAGGCGAGACAGGATAGATGCAAGAAGAATGTTCCTGATGGTGGGGGTGTCCAGAACCAGGGTGTCAGTTTGAGGATACGGGGTAGACCATTTAGAACAGGGATGAGGAGAAATTGTCACCCAAAGAGTAGTGACCGAGTGGAATCCGTTACCACAGGAAGTAGTCGAGGCCAAAACTGTGTGTTTTCAAGAAGTAGTTAGATGTAACACTTGGGGCAAAGAGGATCAAAGGATATGCGGGTGGGGATGGAATCAGGCTACTGAGTCGGATGATAAGCCATGATCATACTGAATAGCGGAACAGGCTTGAAGGCCCGAATGGCTTCCTCCTGCACCTATTCTCTATATTTCTATGACTTGTGCATTGTAGATGGTGGACAGGCTTTGGGTGGGTGGGTGTGTGTGTGTGTGTCAGTCAGGAGGTGAGTTACTCAACACAGGATTCCACTTTGACCAACTGCTCTGGTAGCCAGAAATTATTTTACTGATTAGCCCAATTCAGTTTCTGGACAATGGTATCCGTGGTACCCCTCCCTCCCTTTACTTTTGTTGATATTTAAATATGTGCAAATAATGTGCCAAATGCCATCTTTCTGAAATTTGCTCATTGGCCCAAGGCCCGAGTGAGAGAAAAATAAATGCGAACATGTCTCCTGTCCTGCCCGAAAGGGACAAACCCACTTTAATCTATAACTAGCCCAAGCTTCAGCTATTGTAATGTACATATGCGGTTTTGGAAAACTTAATATTTTGGATAAACAATACTCAACCTGTACATGAAAATAGACATGTGTACGTCAGTATTAGCGGAACTAGAACTTTCATTCTCACTGCTGAAGCCCGTTTGTTTACTGTAGTATCACGATGAGTTTGTTCAGTTTCTTGCACCCCTCCCCCCGACCCAAACTGTGCCACTCTAGGTGACCAGCTAGTTTGCCAGGTTGTTGCACCAGTCCTGTACATGGGTTAAAATCTGTTCAAACTTGTAAACAGGATTCCAATTGCTAACAAATGTGGAACAAATTGAAGTCCCAAGGGCATTGTTGCAACAGTAACAAGTAAATGAACAGCACACATTTTCTTTCCCAGTATAATTTTCAACACCATATTTTCTGATTGCTGATGTTTTTTAAGACAAGTTACCCTCTGGCATGATTCCTTTAGAAATTAAGGTTTAATAGTCTACTCTCATGCCAATTTAACAAGTTTTTTTTCTCCATTCACTGGAAGTTTCAAGTTTGAGGAAAAAGAGACAGTTTTGGGCTAGTTAATATTTAATTACCTCATGACCTGACAAGTACACAGCCACACCTTCCCAGGATTTCTCAGTTGAAATCTTCAAGTTTATAAAATATTTTAGCTGTTCATGTAATCTGGCCATGAAAGCAGTACCTAAAACAGAACATAGAAAATTATGAAAAATCCTATTTTGACCAAACAAGCACAGAACAAAAATAGTCCCAAAACTGCCTCTGTCTTCTAATGAGGGTGGAGTTTTCAAAATCATTCCAGTGACCCTTATTCACAAAACCAGTACAGGAAAAGCAGTGGAGAATTTTTTTTTAAAGTTGGAGGCATGAAGGGAACAAACAAATTGAGTCTTGGTATCTATATGTGCTCAACATGAAAAAATATTTTTGATGCAACTGAAGTAGCCGAGATGACCTTATCTCAGCTTGATCCACTCTAAGCAGACAACTGTGATAGTGGCACGTATCTGACAAATACATACAATTTGCACATCTACCTACCCATGTTTTTAAACCTAATCTGGTAGAGTGGCTCATTACGTCAGAAATATGCACCTCCCAGATCTTTTATTTGCAGCGTGTCATTCCAGCACTCTGAAGTAGTGTTAACATCAACTGCAAGTTAACTGTTAATTATTAATGATAATCAATGAAGAACCCAACAGTAGAATTCTACTTTCATCGTGAACTGTGTTGACTAATTAGGATTATTGCACTGATCATAAACTGACATATGAACATTTGATGCACCAATACTACAGCAAACACTCGGTTTAGGCTGTCCCACACCCCCCTTCAATGTATATTTCATTACCCAACTGAAGGTTTCGGGCTCACAAAATACTTTTAAAGTTCATTCTTTTATAGCAGTTCATTTTTAGGCTTAAAAGTTTCAATAAACTACTTCCAAATGCACTATAATTACATTATAAGGAAGTTTTAAGAATCCTAAAGTGACACCAAACATGCAGACTTAAAAATCCAAGCCATGGGAAAAGAATGTCAGTCCCTGACTGAGCAACATCTAACACCATCACTGAAAATGAATTGTAGTGCTTCCTTCATGTCTTTTCAAGTCAATGCAAGATTCCTTTTGCAAATACCATAAATATTATGGTAGATGATGAAGCTTTGTTATTCACTGCCTATTTTCACCTTCCTTGCACTGCTTGACTTGGCCCCTGCCTCAGATCATCTGCTGCTAAACATGCCTTTGTTACCACTAGATTCAAATATTCCAACACACTTCTTCTGGCTTGTCTCCCACATTCCACCCTCTGTAAATTTGAGGTCATCCAAAACTCTGCTGTCCAGGCCACAACTCACAAGTCCCATTTCCCTTGTTCATTTGACTCCCAGTCAAGCAATATCTCAATTGTTAAATTCTAATCCTGGTGTTCAAATCCCTCCATTGTTTTGCCCCGACTCTCCAGTGTTCTCCAATCCCACAACCCTCAGATATATCTGCATTCCTCTAATTTTGACCTATTGAGCATTCTCAATTCCAATTGCTCCACCATGGGTGGCTGTGTCTTCAATCGGATACACCCCAATTCCTGGAATTCAATCCCGAAATCTCTCTGCCTCTCACCTTCCTCCTGCAGGACATTCCTTAACAGATACCTCATTGACCGTGCTTTTGGCCTTCCGATTTAGTAATTATTTATGTAGCTCAGGGTCATGCTCAAATTTTGTAATGGTTTAAAAAGAAATGTCGTTGCAGAAAACAAAACTAAAGTCAAAATCAAATACTGCAGATGCTGGAAATCTGAAATAAAGGCAAGAAATGCTGGAAATACTCAGCAAGTCTGGCTGCATCTGCTGGGAGAGAAGCAGCATTAACGTGTCAGGTAGAGAACTTTTGGAAACATTAAAACTGTTTCTCATTCCACAGAGGCAGCAGGGTAGCATGGTGGTTAGCATAAATGCTTCACAGCTCCAGGGTCCCATGTTCGATTCCCGGCTGGGTCACTGTCTGTGTGGAGTCTGCACGTCCTCCCCCTATGTGCGTGGGTTTCCTCCGGGTGCTCCGGTTTCCTCCCACAGTCCAAAGATGTGCAGGTTAGGTGGATTGGCCATGCTAAATTGCCCGTAGTGTCCTAATAAAAAAGTAAGGTTAAGGGGGGGGGGGGGTTGTTGGGTTACGGGTATAGGGTGGATACGTGGATTTGAGTAGGGTGATCATGGCTCGGCACAACATTGAGGGCCGAAGGGCCTGTTCTGTGCTGTACTGTTAAAAAAAAAGATCCTGCCAGGAATCCAAGTGTTTCTGATTTCAAACTTAGTTGCAAAATCTACAGTACTTACATTTTGACCTTTAAACTTTAAAGGTTACAAAATGTTGCATATTAGTTGGAAACTCTTAATACCCAGTTAGTTAGGTCTCCCCACTCCCCAAACTGTGTGAAGCATTTAGAAAACGCTGCAGCATTTGTGCTGAAACCAATATCATATCATAAGAGTTAAAAATCAAGAAGCCAAATTCTACTTGTAAAGTAACACATTATTCGAGCACCCACAACTCATGAATAACTATCAAAAACGTCATTCATTACTATTGGGCGGCCAACGTGTCAATGGCGTGTCAATGGGTGATGGGGGGGGGGGGGGAAGAATGGAGATGGCGTCATGTAGAGGTACGAGCCTGGGTGCCTTGGCAACGGCGCCGTTGCCGCTCTCTCCTAAGAGGTATACCATGAGCCCGGTGGCGGCGGCGACCCTAAGAATCTGGGGACAGTGGAGACGGCATAGGGGGGGAAGGGGGGAAACAAGGGGCTCGATGGAGGCTCCATTGGGTGGAAATCATCGGTTCATCCCGGGGAACAATGATGGGGGATTTAGGGGGTGGCAAAGGGTGGGCATCAGTAGATTGAGGGACCTGTTTATTGGCAGGAGGTTTGTGGGCCTGGGGGAACTGGAAGATAAATTTGGGCTCCCCCAAGGGAACATGTTCAGATAGTTGCAGGTAAAGGCGTTTGCTAGGCGACAGGTAGAGGAGTTACCTTTGCTGCCCTCGCGGGGGGAGATGGACAGAGTGCTTTCGGGGGTGTGGGTCGGAGAGGGGAAGGTGTCTGACATCTATAAGGTAATGCAGGAGGTGGAGTCGTCGTCAGTGGAGGAGCTGAAGGCTAAATGGGAGGGGGAACTTGGGGAGCAGATAGAGGACGGGACTTGGGCGGATGCCTTGGAGAGAGTCAACTCTTCCTCTTCATGTGCGAGGCTTAGTCTCATCTCAAGGAGCTGCACCGGGCCCACATGTCCGGGACTAGGATGAGTAGGTTCTTTGGGGGTGAGGACAGGTGCACCAGGTGTTCGGGGAGTCCAGCGAATCATGCCCATATGTTCTGGGCATGCCCGGCACTGGAAGAATTCTGGAAGGGGGTAGCGGAGACGGTGTCGAGGGTGGTTGGATCCAGGGTCAAACCAGTGTGGGGAGGATCTTGCTGCAGTGGAAGGATGCGAGGCCCTCAAGTGTGGAGACCTGGATCAGTGACATGGCGGGATTTATAAAATTGGAGAGGGTCAAATTTGCCCTGAGAGGATCAATACAAGGGTTCTATAAACGGTGGGTTTTGGGGGGGAGGTTCCTTATTATAGTTTCTATATTTTTTCTCTATGGTTATGTAACTTAATATTGTGTTAATTTAAGTTGTTGTTAATATGTTGTGTTGTTCATTGAGGAGGGGCGAATGTTTATGATTGCTTTCATTTTTGTTGGTATTTTATTATGGTTCGATGTTGTATAAATTCAAAATTTTTCAATAAAAATTATTTTTTTTTAAAAACGTCATTCATTTTTATGCGAGCTGTGACACTGTTGGTGGACTTTGATACTAAAGTAAAGCATCAATTCAAACTCAAAATACTCATCAATTCATATCAGGACAGGAAAATCATAACAATATTTATCTTCCTATACCTAGAAGTACAAAAGACAACTGTTGTGTCTGTCCTGATGTCTCTGATGTGATCAGAAACTCTGTCCGTGGGGAAACAAATCCAGTAAATATTTTTAGCACTACAAAAGATAGGCACGAGGTTGCCAAATTTCCAGAATCAGGTTAATAGATATTAAAAAGATTTGAAAATATCTGACTTGCAGGAAATACACTTATGCCACTATCCTATCCAATATTCTGTAATTTGTAATAGACATATATAGTTTGAAGAAAAAGTGGTTAGAACTGGGCATTACCTGGGGTAATACAGTTGGAGTCAAATCTGGACTCTGTTGGAAGGATTTCTCCTTTCTCTAACGCTTTTTTAATTTTCTCTTCTGCTTCCTTTGCTGATCTACATTTAAGAAAATTGTTATGATGCCATGAATCATATGGAGCAGAAAATAGAAACATTCATAAATGAGGGGGGGAAAAGACCCACTAGTGATTATCGATAACTGGCATGCTCCCCCTCCTCCATTAATTAACATGGATGGGGGAAGAACTAGAAGGGAGGTTTGTGTGTGTCCAGCACCCACCAATTACACAAAGATAATTTGTCATACTGGTTTCTTTTTCTGATCTCAATAACCTGCCTCACTCAATGATAGCAGTCAGTTTTACTTCCTGCTTCCTAACCCATGGGCACCGGAGCCACTTTGCTGGTTCTTACAGCTCTTGACCATGCAAATGTCCGCACCTGTCCCCTTTCACTGCTCCCACCATACCTTCCATCTTGTCCACTCCTGCCACACTGCACCACTTATATGCCCGCACACCTTCTGATCCTCCACATATCCACTCCTGAAAATAATTAATTTCACCACATTCCCCACCATGATCCATCCAATATCACAATTTTTTTAAATGTAGCTTTCATTGAGTACACAAGGCCTAGTTGCTGGGTCCCCCCTCTCCAGGGAACGGGGGCTGACACTTGTGAGCATATTTGTGTTAGTCGCACTAGACAGTTCGATGTTACTTTATCAGCCCCAGCAAAGGCCACAATCATAAATGCATCTATTGTGCCTTTCTAAATCGTGCCTTTTTGAATCATACCTTATAACCCTCTTCTATTAGCCATGGATTCAACAAACTTCAACTGCCATTCTGAATCTTCAGGACATCAGAACAGTCTTCAATTAACACACAGCAAAACTGAAGTCCACCTCGCAGCAGTTCAACTTGTCTCCAGACATTCTGTTGTCCTAGATTCTACATTACTCATACAGCACCAAATTGTAGGGACAATTTCAGATCTTTGGCTGTGCCAAGCAGAACACTACTGTTCCAAAGACGTACCCTTTCCCCAATGACCCACAGGGCAGTCACAGACTTTTGGCTGCCTTCTTCATTGCAGCCCTTTTCCTAATCATAGCTTCTTTCTCTGCTGCTCTTAGCTTAACTGGGCCCTGTCACTGTTCCTTACCTGGGACTTCCTTTTTGGGGCCTCACCTGCCTCCTCTCCCGTTTTGGGACTGTTCCCTGTCCGCTGCCTGGGACACTTGTTGGTGATGGTGTATCGCACCAAGTCACCTGACCTGGCTTTTTACACTGTTTCTTTTTCTCTCTTTATGTGCAGGCACACTGGGCCCGAAGAACTTTTAATTATGGAACTGTGCCCATGCGAATGTCCAAGGTCCGTCAGTAGTAGAAGTTCCCGGCCTCCAAGACCAACAAGTATAGCTTTTGCAACAATCTGCAAACACTTCATCTCTGCAAAACCATACTTCTGTTGTTCGTGTGTGCCCTGCTTAACGATAAGCTTCAATGTATACGTACAATGGAAATTTGTCCTGTAGCTACACCTTCTCACCCCTGGTGGTATATATTACCTTAATTTTGCACTTCCCAGCTTGTGAAGAACTCCACAGAGTCCAACAGATAAATACTGCACAAGGCCCTTTGGCTCATCAAATCTGCACCTGTTCTTTATTTTTCTCAGAACAATCCAGTTGTTCCACTCTCCAATTCTTGCTTTGCATCCCAGCTTTTTTTAAAAAAAACTTTTAAAATTATAAATCCATACACAAATGAAAATGTTGTACAAGGCAAGGTCAGAATGACTTTACAATAGAGACTGCATTGCATCTGTGCAATGGACCAAATGATCCCTCCAACAACATTGCGACTGTAGAGTGCATTTGTTCTCGACATGCTGCATATAATGATCAACTTATTAAATTGGTGCAAGGTGAAAGTTCCATGGAAAACATAAAATCCCATAAATTTCCAATTCTTTCAATTACCGTCTGTACTGCTGAGATAATTAAAAATTTTACAGGTAACAGACCTTTCTAGTAACTGAAGGCCCGAAGTTTATTCCGTGACAGTTGTACAAGATTTTTTTAAGCTGCATTAAATTTGCAAGCAGTTTAGTAGGCTCTGACCAGCAGGTGGTACTGTATTATTCTTTTTCCTCTCAAATCATTCAAAATACAACTTTTACATTTGTCACTTTCTTCTCCATAAGTAAATCTTCCAACACCTAAAGTGAGGCTTTTAAACAAACCATCTTTATAACATTTTTCATGATAATCATTTATCTCTACACCCGTTAAAGTTTTCAGTTAAAAGTCTCAATCTCTCAAAAGCATGGGTTTGGGATTTGAAATCTTTACCCTGAACTATGACTCGGAAGTAAACGCAAATTGCGCATTTCGAGTATCAGTTGGATTCTCAATTTCCCCGAGGTTCATTTGTACCATTCAATGGCTAAATTGGGTTAAATATTTCTCCGGCTATTATCAGTTTCTTGAGCTGTTTTTCCCTAAATTATGTGGCACCAAACCGGTTGCAAGTCTCCCAGCCCACTCTCCCTGGCGAGATCAGGTTTTTGTCCAGAAACGGCAAGGAGCTGATTAGAACTCATTCGCATCAATTTCAACCTTATGAGCAAGTTTGAAGTAGAATGCTGCAGCCTCCGAGGATGCTCAACTTTCCCACCCATCCAGATCAGCCGAAAGTCCTGCTGGCCCGAATCAATCACTACTGATCCCTAAAAGGGTGTCGAGGGGGGGTCTTTAAACCCTCACCCAGCATGTCAAATTCAATGATTGGTCAGATGAAGGCACTAGATGCGACAAAGGCTATGTATGGACCCTGATAACATTTCCAATTGTTTGTGTTCCCCCAGGACCACTCTGCTTCAGTTCTCTTTACAGCCATGGTGTAAACATGGAAAGGAAAAAGAGTAAATTCCTGAGTTCAGAGTGAATGCATTGGGCAGCACAGTGGTTAGCACTGTTGCTTCACAGCACCAGGGTCCCAGGTTCCCGGCTTGGGTCACTGTCTGCGCAGAGTCTGCACGTTCTCCCCGTGACGGCGTGGGTTTCCTCCAGGTGCTCCGATTTCCTCCCACATTCCAAAGATATGTGGGTTAGGTGGATTGGCCATGCTAAATTGCCCTTAGTGTCCAAGACAGTGAATTGGACATTCTGAATTCTCCCTCTGTGTACCCGAACAGGTGCCAGAATGTGGCGACTAGGGGCTTTTCACAGTAACTTCATTGCAGTGTTAATGAAAGCCTACTTGTGACTATAAAGATTATTATTAAATTCATATCAATGCTGCATTTGACAGATAGTGGCATCGATAAGCCACACCGAAAGTCAATCAATTGGATTCAGGACAAAATAACCTCCACTGGTTCATGTCATGCCTAGCAAAAAGAAAGATGGTTGTGGTATTGGAGGCCAATCATCTCACCCCAGTGAATGCCACTTTACATTTATCACCCCAAACATGAATCTTGTCCAGCTCTTCTTGCATCCAAGCATGGACTGCATCAGTATCTGAGGCATCACAAATGGTACTGAACACTTATGCAATTGTCACTTTCCCACTTCTGACCTTATGATGGAGGGACGGTCTTAAATGAAACTGAAGATGGTTGGGCCTTGGGCAGCACGTGGCACAGTGGTTAGCACTCAGCCTATGGCGCTGGGGACCCGGGTTAGAGTCCCGGCTCTGGGTCACTGTCCGTGTGGAGTTTGCACACTTTCCCTGTGTCTGCGTGGGTTTCACGCCCACGACCCAAAGATATGCAGGATAGGTGTATTGGCCATGCTAAATTGCCCCTTAATTGAAAAAAATAATTGGGCACTCTAAATTTAATTTAAAAAAGATGGTTGGGCCGAGGACACTTCCCAAAGGAATTCTTCCAGTGATGTTCTGGGACTGAATTGATTAGCATCCAAATTAATCAAACAAAGTCCTCAGGACTTTTGACATTCAAATGGCAATGGCTGTATTCCCCCCACCAAGCAATTCTGATGAAGGTCATGACCTGGAACATTGACTTGGTTTCTCACTTCACAGATGATGAGAGACCTGCTCAGTATTTCCAACATTTTTGTTTTTTATGTCAGATTTCCAGCACGGCCAAAGTTTTGCTTCTGGATATCTTTCCTGAAGTTTCTCCTTTCCTGAAAGCATGAATTAACTCCTTACTGGATACAATTTGACAGTGCTGTTTATTGTCTAGTGCCAAATACAAGTGACCAAGAATTGGTACCCATTACAGTGAATGAAGGCAGCCTTTGTGACCACAAGAGGCATCACATCTGAACCCTATTGTTGTCCTCAGTGTTCACAGGCATTTCTTTAGAACTGGATATTAGCTGGGAGGAAAATCTCTAAAGTGTCTTGACCATTTTTAACAGCTTTCTTACCTAAAACGTCTGCCACGTTGTTGATTCATTTTTGCTCTTGGAGCCACACCATCAACTGCCATGAAGAAGATCTTCTTTGGCTTAATGATGCGAAATAATACTTCCACATAGTGGAAAATATCAGCAATTATTTTTTCCTCAGAGATTCGAAAGTGCACATCTTCATCATTTGGGTGAGAACATTGATGGATAATTCCATTCATATCCAGATAGAGATTGTCAAATTCCGGAATCTGTAAAATTGAATGCAGAAAACAGCGTGATGAGCATGCAGGACAGGACTAACAATCATAATTAACTAAAGTTTCCCCATTTCAAACTGACAACACGCTATTCCACAGATTTTTAATAAAAGTATACGGTGATTTTTAAAAAAATTAATAAATTGTTATCCTCATAGTGCAGGACTAGAATATATGTGCGTGACTGCCTGAGCCCCTCCCACACAGCTCACAAGTATCCTCCATGTCTTCAAATAACCGGCACATCTTCGACTTCGTCAGGTGTGCTCTATGTACTACTATTAGCTGTATCAACCCCAGCCTCGTACATGAGGTTGAGGCATTCACCTCCGCAGCACCTCACACCACAACCCCTCCTCCAGCGCCATCCTCTGCTGCTCCTCAAGGCCTTAAACCATTCCCAGGACGCCATATCCTACTCCAAAATCCTCCCATAGATTGCCGAGATGACTCCGCCCTCCAACCCCATCACCGACAGCGACCCCTCCAACAAGGAGGGTGGTGCCACCGGAAAAGTCAGAAAAAGCTCGAAATCTCGCCTGCATTTACCCGAAAACCTCCCTCCTCGAGATCCCAAACATCTCCCCCAAACTCGCAAACCGCCCTTCTTGAAATAGGTCTTTCATTTCCATCGCCCCCATCCCCGAAACCTAGCATCCGTCCTTGCTGGCTCAAACCCATGGTTCCCTCGGATCGGCATCAACTTCGACCACAACCCTAACCTAAAGTGCTGCTGAAATTACTTCCATATTTTCAACGCGGTCACACCAACGGACTCCCCGAGTATTTCCCAAGGGCAAACAGGAACGGTAACGTTACCAGAGCCCACAACCTCAACCCCTTTCAAGAGCCTGCCTCCATCCTCACCCTCAAAACTTCCAGCTCCCTGCTCCAGCCCCGCACCTCCAGATTCACCACACAGTACTAATCAGGTTTGGAAAGGCCAGACACCCTGGCTGGCACCATCTCTGAAGCACCGTCCTCCTAATCTTTGCCACTTTACCTGCCCACAAAAACGCCGAAATCCACCCCCATAAAAAACGTTTTCAGCAAAACGATCGGTAGACACGGAAATAAAAATTTAAACCGCGGCAAAATGTTCATCTTAACCATGTGCACCCAGCCTGCCAACAATAGTGAAAGACTGTCCCATCTGAATAAATCCACTTTGACCATAGCCACCAGGCTCGTAAAAATCAATTTATGGAGCTAGACAAAATCCCACACCACCTGCACTCCCAAGTACCTGAAGTGTGTATTTGTTACCCAAAATGGCAACCCCCCAAACGCTACCCAAAATGGCAACCCCCCAAACCTACTCCTGCCCCGGGAGAAGACACCACAATACACTCACTTCTTGCCTGAAAAGCCACAAATCTCCTAAGCAGTCCCCTTATATTCCCCACCGAAGAACCCAGGTTGGAGATATACATCAGATCATCAGCATACAGACACCCAATGCTCTCCGCCACACTATCCCCTTTCATTTATCGGAGCACCTAAGTGCTATGGCTAAGGGCTCTATTGCCAGTGCAAACAGGAGGGAGACATGGGGCACCCCTGCCTCGTTCCCCTACATAACGGAGAATACCCCAAATTTACCTCATTCATGCTCACGCTAGTCTTCGGTTATACAGCAATTTAACACATGCCATAAACTTGGGCCCCATCCCAAATCTCTCTAACACCACAATGAAATAGCTCCACTCCACATGATCAAATGCCTTCTTTGCATCCAGCGTCACCGCCACCCCGGCTCTCTCCCTTCTGCCGAAGAAAGCACCCCACTCAACAGACGCCACACATTCAACAACGCCACACATTCAACGACAACTGCCTACCCTTTTCAGAAGGATTAAAGAAAACAGAATTCAACTGGATTAAAAGTACCACCCAAAGAGTAAGTAGATTATAACAATTAAACAAAGGTCATGTATCATTAAAGTACTTGCTGTCTAATATTCCCATCAATAAACATCCGCTTATTGAGCAAAATCACATAGCCAGCTTTCCACAACTCATGGTATGAGGATAATATACACCCAGCTCAGCCACAAAAAGTAGAAAGGCCGAGGTTGAAATACTGACTGATTGTGTTGTGTTAGCCAATTTTAGCCAATCAGGCAATATGCGAGACATAATTGACCTCTGCACTCTGGGTTTAAAGGAGCAGAAAACAGTTCCTGGCTGAATAGCTTGTCAAAAATCACCGCTTATGCTAATCTGAAGAGTGGTCAATTGAAGAACATATTAAAAGCGATCACTATGTCCGAATCCCTTGTCTGTCAATGCCTTGCAGAATTGAAGCGAAGAAATAAAAAGCAAGACAATTTCCCAATTTTAAAATATCATCAAAACAGAACTCTTACCGGCAACAATAGAGGTTAAAAAAATAAACCGTGGCAATAGTACCAGATATAAGCTAAATATGTACAGATAACCATTGGTGTATATTTTGGAACTTCACCAATTATGTTACTAAGTTTCACCCTGATAGTTTAGATCCAGCTCACTTGAGTGTTGCATGCTGACAATATCTTCAACAAATATGCAATAAAGACAAAGAATATACTGTGCAAAGAGGGAAGAAAGCCAGAGTGTGATCCTACTCTGTTATATTTTTTTAAAAACACCTTGGGTAACATTTTGTTAACAGTTAGGGGCTGTTTAGCTCACTGGGCTAAATTGCTGGCTTTGAAAGCAGACCAAGGCAGGCCAGCAGCACGGTTCGATTCCCGTAACAGCCTTCCCGAACAGGCGCTGGAATGTGGCGACTAGGGGCTTTTCACAGCAACTTCATTTGAAGCCTACTCGTGACAATAAGTGATTTTCATTTGGGGCTGGTTTAGCTCACTGGGCTAAATCGCTGGCTTTGAAAGCAGACCAAGCAAGCCAGCAGCCCGGTTCGATTCCCGTAACAGCCTTCACGAACAGGCACTGGAATGTGGCGACTAGGGGCTTTTCACAGTAACTTCATTTGAAGCCTATGCGTGACAATAAGTGATTTTCATTTGGGGCTGGTTTAGCTCACTGGGCTAAATCGCTGGCTTTTAAAGCAGACCAAGCAGCACGGTTCGATTCCCGTACAAGCCTCCCCGGACAGGCGCCGGAATATGGCGACTAGGGGCTTTTCACAGTAACTTCATTGAAGCCTACTCGTGACAATAAGCGATTTTCATTTTTTCATTTCAGCATTGTGACCTGGATTGTAGTGAAACCAGAAAGTAGGGGGAAGACAGGTGGATTTGCAGATGAGATCAGAACTCTTGTGTAATTAAGTCTACATCTAGGCCAGGTGGAATGTTTTGCAAGTTTGCAGCAGGATGGTGCAAAAGATGTTGGCTTGGAAGACTGAATCAGAAGGCAACAGAAATTCTGTTCCTCCCATTGAAGCATCGTGCTTGAGCAACACCTACTTTCTTTGCCCCGCCATTACCTCCCTAAACCTAAATCTTCAAGGCGGTTCTGAAAACCTACCTCAAGTGACTAACCAAAGCAAATATCTCCTTTTTGGCTCAGCATCAAATTTGTCTGATTCTTATCAAGCCCCCCTGGGATGTTTCGCTACCTTGAAGACATAAATTGAATATCTCTTCCATTCTGAAACCAGCTATCTTCGACATCATAGTTAGTTATTTATTAATTTACAAGATATGGGTGGTGCCGGCTAGAACAGCATTTATTGCTCATCTCAAAACGGCCCTCAGGGCTGTACGGTGATTCAGTGGCTAGCACTGCTGCCTCAAGGCACCGAGTATCCAGGTTCAATGGAGTTTGCACATTGTCCTCGTGTCTGCGTGGGTCTCACCCCCACAACCCAAAGATGTGCAGGGTAGGTGGATTGGCCACGCTAAATTGCCCCTTAATTGGAAAAAAATAATTGGGTACTCAATTTATTTTTTAAAAAATATTTAATTGCCCTTAAAGGTGGCGGTGAGCTACGTTCTTTAACTACTGCAGTCCCGGGGGTGTTGGTACATCCACAGTGCTGTTCGGGAGGGAATTCCCAAATTTTGACCCAACGACAGTGAAGGAATAGCGATATATTTCCAAGTCTGATGGTGGAGATAACCTCCAGATGGTGGCGACAGTATTTATATGGCTAGTCCAGAGGTTCTGCTAGACCCCCAGGATTTTGATAGCGAGGAATTCAGCCATGGTTCTGCTATTCAATGCCACAGGCAATGGTTAGATCCTCCTACGCTAGAGATGGTCGGGGTGGGGGGCTGTTAGGTGGTGAGTTCTCGCCTTTGATGTGCTTTGGTAGCAACAGTATTTATATGGCTAGTCCAGGGGTTCTAATCAATGGTAACCCCAAGGATGGTGATAGGGATTCAGTCATGGTAATGCCATTGAATGGCATGGGGCAATGGTTAGATCCTCTTTTGTTGGAAATGGTCATTGCTTGCCACTTGTGTAGCACAAATGCTATTTGCCACATGCCAGCCTTGGCCTGGATATTGTCCAGGCCTTGCTGAACTTGGACATAAGCTGCTTCACTATGAGTAGTTGCAAATGGTGAACATTGTGCTGTCATCTGCGAACTACCTCAGTTCTGACCTTATGGTGGAAGGTCATTGATGAAGCAGTAATAGATGGATGAGCCTGTAGTGATGGATGGGCTTGGAGCTGAGATGATTGATCTCCAACCACCACAACCATCTTCTTTTGTGCCTGGTATGATTCCAACCAGCGGATTGGATTTGTTTATGGTCACGTGTACCAAGGTGCAGTGAAAAGTATTTTTCTGCGAGCAGCTCAAACAGATCATTTAGTATATAAAAATAAAATACATAATAGTGCAGCACAAGGTACACAATGTAAATACATACGACACCGGCATCAGGTGAAGCATACAGGGGTGTAGTATTAATCTGGTCAGTCCATAAGAGGGTCGTTTAGGAGTCTGGTGACAGTGGGGAAGAAGCTGTTTTTGAATCTGTTTGTGCGTTTTCTCAGATTTTTGTATCTCCTGGCCGATGGAAGTTGGAAGAGTGAGTAAGCCGGGTGGCAGGAGTCTTTGATTATGCTGCCCACTTTCCCCAGGCAGCGGGAGGCATAGATAGAGTGGAGGGGTTTTCCACCCGATTCCGCTTGACTCCGGTTTTGCTATGCTCCTCGAAGCCATACTCGGTCAAACGCTGCTTTGATGTCAAGGGCAGTTACTCTCACCTCACTTCTGGCATTCAGCTCTTTTGTCTGTGTTTAAACCAAGACTGTAATGAGGCTGTTAATTTATCTAAGATTTCACTGCCTTAGAGCAGAATAAACACAAATGAATTGTATACACCCATTATTGGTGCTTATCGGAGGAGGGGGGTAGTGTTTGGTAGTTGTCTTTGCGAGCCAAGATAAAATGTTAAATTCCTCGTTTGTTCATAGGGGGTCGGAATGGGCTGGGGTGGGACCCTTCTTACAGAGATGCAGTTACTGATTTTTTAAAATATTTTTATTAAGGCATAAATAATTTAAAAAGTAAATAACAACCACCCAACCAACAACCAAACCCAGCCAGCGTGGCTTACATACACAAATCCCCAATCCGCCTTTCCTACAAACTACTTCCCACCTCAACAAACCCCCATACTTCCCTCTTTCCTTTTACCCGCCCCCACCCCCCCTACTGACAGCTTAATTTTCCCCAAAGAAGTCAATAAACGGCTGCCACCTCCAAGCAAACCCTAGCATCGACCCCCTCAGGGTCAACTTAATCTTCTCAAGCCTGAGAAACCCGGCCATGCCACTAACCCATACCCTCTCTTTCGGTCTGAGTCCCTCCACACCAATAAGATCCATCTCCGGGCTATCAGGGAGGCAAAGGCAAAAATATCAGCCTCTCTCGCCCCCTGGACTCCCGGGTGTTCCACCACACCAAAAATTGCAACTTCTAGACTCGGAACCACCTGCAACTTCAATACCTTTGACGGGACATCAGCAAATCCCTACCAAAATCCCCTAAGCTTCACACATGCCCAAAACATATGGACATGATTTGCAGGCCCACCCGCATACCACCACATATGTCCTCCACCCCTTCAAAGAACTTGCTCATTCAGGATTTGTGGACCACCTTGAATTGTATCAGGATAAGCCTCGCACACAACAAAACGTGTTGACTCCCTTCAGGGCATCCTCCCACAACCCCGCCTCTAATTCCCTGCCTAGGTCTGCCTCCCAGTTTTGCTTCACCTCCCCTATTGGGGCTCGCTCCCTCCCTCTCGGGCAACATTGTAGCACAGTGATTAGCACAGTTGCTTCACAACTCCAGGGTTCAACTCCCAGCTTGGGTCACTTTCTGTGCGGAGTCTGCACGTTCTCCCAGTGTCTGCGTGGGTTTCCTCCGGATGCTCCAGTTTCCTCCCACAGTCCAAAGATGTGCAGGTTCGGTGGATTGGCCATGTTAATTGCCCTTAGTGACCAAAAAAGTTAGATGGGGTTACTGGGATAGGGTGGAGTTACGTATAGTGCTCTTTCCGAAGGCTGGTGCAAACTCGTTGGGCCGAACGGCCTCTTTCTGCACTGTAAATTCTATGATTCCATGAGCTCTTTATAAATTTACAAGATCCTCCCCTCCCCCATTCCCGTTTTCGACACTACCTTGCGTCCTGTACAAGGTAGAAACCTGCCTCCGCACAAAGTCCCTCCCTTACAAGTAGCAGAACCCATTTCCACCAGGCAGCTAAAACTTCTCTTCCAATTCCTCCAAACATGGAAAGTCCCCATCGATAAACAAGTCCCCAAACCACTCGATCCCAACTCCCTGCCACCCCCGAAACTCCCCCATCCAGCCCCCCGGTGTAAATTGGTGGTCGCCACAAATTGGTGCCCATACCAAAGCCCCCTCCACCTCCATATGCTTCCATCACTGACCCCACACCCTCAGGGCAGCCACTACTACCGGACTTGTGGAGTACCAAGCCGGCAAGAATGGCAAAGGCGCCATTAACAGTGTCCCAAAACGACTTCCGGTGGCGGCAATGCGGAGCTAAGCCGCACGTTCGGCAGCTCCCATTTTCGTATGTAGCCACCGAAGCTGGCCATTCCCTAAATACAAAATGGAGGAACGCAAAGCTTACCGGTTAAAATGGACAATGTTAAAACAGCACAAGCAGGCTGCACCAAGCCAATGTGTATTCTGCTAAGAGAGCAGACAGCACCGAAACGAACATTCTGCATACTAATGAGGCAATCTCCGGGATAGTTAACATAGTAATGGAACGATCCCAGGGACAATGGACACAAATGGGGAAGTGATTGCAACAGTGTATGAGAAACCAGACACCCCGGCACCAGCGGGGTCCGAAAACAAAGCACCTGAAAGCCCTCCCAGTAGCCAAGGAACAGCCTCACTATTGGGGGGATTCAAACAAATCGATTGGTAAGAGACCCAATCGATTCCCAGCATGAAAAGAGTCCGCCCAAAAGGGCGCGGAGCCCTGGGACCTATAAAAGACAGGTCCCGCACTTAGTTCGTTCTTCTTAACCAGCCCTCCTCTCTGGACCAGCATCTCGACCAGCTTTTGCCAAAGAAGACCTTGAACAAGAGAGAGGAGAGGTTTGGGACAGCAGCCGCCAGCAAGTAAGTCTCACAACGATCGCCACCAGAGATAGACACTCCTGACCCATTTTTAACCCGTACCAACCTGAAGTCTGCAGACCAGGGCAGAGCAAGAGGCCTTGTCCCCTGATCCGGCAGTTCCCTTCGAGATAAGTATTGGTTTATTTAGCGTAAGGAATAGTTTAATTCTCTTAGCGTGTGCATGGGTAGTATTATAATTGTATTATAATAAACTTAGTTGTTTGAACTTACTAATTGGTGTATGGTTTTATTGCTTTGAACTTGACCTTGAAGCTTGTGGCGGTATCTTAACGATACCTGGCGACTCCAGAGCTAAGTAACGAAACAGAGCCAAATTGAGTGTTAAGCACACTCACCCAGAACGAGCAACACGTAGGACTTGTGGGCTCTTTTAAGGGCCCCAAACGTGCTGATTCAACGACTCCCGGTGTGTAAAGGGGTCTGGAGTAATACCCCTCGGGATTTATGGTGCGGACCCAGAGTGGGGCGAGGAAAAAAAACGGCAGCAACTCCCCTGGAAAAGCGGGGGAAGGTGGACAAAATGGCAGCCGGTGGAGCCCCCGAGGAGTGGAGGCAGTGGGCGGAGGAGCAGCAGGCGGCCCTTCTGCGCTACTTTACGGAGTTGAAAGTGGAGTTGCTGGACTCTCTGAAGGTTACGACAAGTAAGCTGTTGGAGACCCAGACAACCCAGGGTGCAGTGATCCTTGAGTTGCAGCAGCAGGCCTCGGAGCGCGAGGATGAGGTCTCGGCCCTCGTGGGGAAGGTGGAGATGCACGAGGCACTCCACAAAAAGTGGCAAGATCGTTTCGAGGAGATGGAGTTTCGGTTAAGGAGGAAGAACTTACGGATTCTGGGCCTCGCGGAGGGGCTGGAGGAGTCGGACCTGCCGGCTTATGTGGCCGTGATGCTGAACTCGCTGGTGGGGGCAGGATCTTTCCATCTGCCCCTGGAGCTGGAGGGGGCCCACAGAGTACTGGCCAGGAGGCCTAAGGCGAATGAACCCCCGCAGGCGGTGCTGGTGCGGTTCCATCGGTTCAGTGACCGGCAGTGTGTGCTGCGATGGGTCAAGAAGGTGAGGAGCAGCAAGTGGGAGAATTCGGTAGTGCGCATCTACCAGGACAGGAGTGCGGAGGAGGCTAAGCGGAGGGCCGGGTTCAACCGGACGAAGGTGGTGCTCCACAGCAAGCAGGTGAAATTCAGCATGTTGCCGCCTGCGCGCTTGTGGGTCACCTACAAGGACCGGCATCACTATTTTGAGTCCCCGGAGGAGGCTGAAAAGTTGAACTCGAACTAGGGATTGGGGACTGTGGGGGTTTTTTGTATCACTGTTTATGTTGTTGCTGGCTATTCTGCTTTTTTTCTGCTTCTGGATGGTACTGGTTATGGTTTTGTGTTTTAAGGGGGGTGTTGGGGGTCTGTTTTTTTTGTACGGGGTTGGTACTGCGGTTTGGGAGCTGCGTTGAGGGGGTGGGGTGGGGCAGTGTGAAAGCGCGGGATTTCCTCTGGTTTCCCGCGCTGCAGGACGAGGGTGGTGGAGCTGGAGGCAAGGGACGTGGATATCAGTTCAGTTTTCCCGCGCTGGAGCGGTGCCAAGGAGCTGCTGCGGGGGGGGGGGGGCATATCGGGAGGGGTCGGAGTTAGGGCGGGAGCTGCCGGGGTCAGCAGAAGTCACCTGGCTCACGGGAGTACTATGGAGGGAGTGTCGCGGCTAGGAGGGGTCCTAGTTGCTAGTTCCTAGATGGGGGTACCGGGTTGCTGCTGGATTGGCCAGGGAGGAGCTGGTGCGGGTCGGGGGGGTCGGGGTGAGGTTCTATCGCCATGGAAAACGGGCCAAGTGGGGGGTGTTGGCCAGGGGCGAGCAGTCGATGGCTATGGCTAGTCGGCGGGGGAGGGGGGCGGGGTGCCCCCTGATCCGGCTGATCACGTGGAACGTGAAGGGGTTGAATGGGCCGGTTAAGCGGGCCCGGGTGTTTTCACATCTGAAGGGGCTGAAGGCGGACGTGGCCATGCTTCAGGAGACTCACCTGAAGGTGGCGGGCCAGGTTCGTCTGAGGAAGGGGTGAGTGGGGCAGGTTTTCCATTCAGGGCTCGACGCGAAGAACCGGGGGGTGGCGATCCTGGTGGGGAAGAGGGTGGCGTTCGAGGCGTCTGAGGTGGTGGCTGATAGTGGCGGCAGATATGTGATGGTGAGCGGTAAGCTGCAGGGGGAGAGGGTGGTGCTGGTAAATGTATATGCCCCAAATTGAAATTATGCTGGTTTCATGAGGCGTATGTTGGGCCGCATTCCTGACCTGGAGGCGGGGGGCCTGATCATGGGGTGAATCCCCCACTGGATCGTTCTAGTTCTAGGACGGGCAGGAGGCCAGCGGCGGCCAAGGTGTTGAGGGGGTTTATGGACCAGATGGGAGGGGTGGATCACTGGATGTTTGGGAGGCCGAGGGCTCGGGAGTAGTCATTTTTTCTCCCACGTGCACAGGGTTTATTCCTGTATTGATTTTTTTGTCCTGAGTAGGGGGCTGGTCCCGAGGGTGGAGGATGCCAAATATTCGGCTATAGCGATTTCGGACCATGCTCCGCATTGGGTAGATCTGGAGATGGGGGAGGTGTGGGACCAGCGCCTGCTTTGGCGTCCTGGAGCTGGACGTGGGGTTGTTGGCTGATGAGGAGGTGTGCAGGAGGGACCGGGGATGTATTGAGAGGTACCTCGAGGCCAATGATACTGGGGAGGTCCGGGTGGGAATGGTGTGGGAGGCTCTGAAGGCAGTGATTAAGGGGGAGCTGATTTCCATCCGAGCCCATAGGGAGAGGAGGGAGAGGAGGGAGAGGGAGAGACTGGTGGGGGAGCTGCTGAGTGTAGATAGGAGGTATGCGGAGGCCCCGGAGGAGGGATTGTTGGGGGAGCAGCGTAGCCTGCAGGCTAAGTTTGATTTACTGACCACCAGAAAGGCGGAGACTCAGTGGAGGAAGGCACAGGGAGCGGTCTACGAATATGGAGAGAAGGCGAGCAGGATGCTGGCACATCAGCTCCGCAAGCGGGACGTGGCTAGGGAGATTTGTGGAGTGAAGGATAGGGGTGGGAATGTGGTGCGGAAGGGGGTAGAGGTCAATGGGGTCTTCAGGGACTTCTACAGGGAACTGTACCGGTCGGAGCTGCCGGTGGTGGTGGGGGGAATGGGGAGCTTTTTGAACAGGCTGCGATTTCCAAGAGTGCAGGAGGAGCAGGTGGAGGGACTGGGGGCGCCGATCGAGTTGGAGGAGCTGGTTAGAGGGATTGGCCACATGCAGTCGGAGAAGGTGCCGGGACCGGATGGGTTCCCGGTTGAATTTTATTAAAAATATGCGGACCTGTTGGGCGCCCCTGCTGGTTCGGACCTTTAACGAGGCATGGGAGGGGAGAGTTTTGCCCCCGACGATGTCACGGGCGCTGATTTCCCTGATCCTGAAGTGAGATAAGGACCCCTTTCAGTGTGGATCATATAGGCCAATTTCACTGTTGAACGTGGACGCCAAGTTGCTGGCGAAGATCTTGGCCACTAGAATAGAGGACTGTGTGCCGGGTGTGATACATGAAGATCAGACGGGTTTTGTGAAAGGGAGGCAGCTGAACACTAACGTGCGAAGGCTGCTAAATGTGATAATGATGCCGGCGGCAGAAGGAGAGGCGGAGATTGTGGTGGCATTAGATGCGGAGAAGGCCTTTGATAGGGTTGAGTGGGGTACTTGTGGGAGGTGTTAGAGGGGTTTGGGTTTGGGGAGGGGTTTATTAAATGGGTGAGGTTGCTGTACGAGGCCCCGATGGCGAGTGTAGCGACAAATGGGAGGAGGTCAGAGTACTTCAGGCTCTACCGTGGGACGAGGCAGGGGTGCCCCCTGTCCCCCTTGCTTTTTGCGTTGGCAATTGAGCCTCTGTCCATGGCGCTAAGGGAGTCGGGGAGGTGGAGGGGTCTGGTGCGGGGTGGGGAGGAGCACAGAGTGTCACTTTATGCAGATGACTTGTTGCTGTATGTAGCAGACCCGGTGGGGGGAATGTCTGAGGTGATGAAGATTCTTGCTGAGTTTGGGAGTTTCTCAGGCTACAAGTTAAACCTGGGCAAGAGCGAGCTGTTTGTTGCACACCCGGGAGATCAGGAGGAGGGGATTGGTAGGCTCCCGCTAAAAAGGGCAGTGAGGAGTTTTAGGTACCTGGGGGTTGAGGTGGCTAGGAGTTGGGGGACTTTGCATAAGCTTAATTTTATTAGGTTGGTGGAACAGATGGAGGAGGAATTTAAAAGGTGGGACATGCTGCCGCTGTGGTTGGCGGGTAGAGTACAGTCCGTTAAAATGACGGTGCTCCCGAGGTTTTTGTTTTAGTCCCTCCCCATTCTTATTCCGAGGGCCTTTTTTAGGAGGGTGAACAGCAGCATCACGGGATTTGTTTGGGCGCACGGGACTCCGAGGGTGAGGAGGGTCTTTTTGGAGCGGGGCAGGGATAGAGGGGGGCTGGCGCTGCCCAACCTCTATGGGTACTATTGGGTGGCTAATGTCTCGATGGTACGCAAGTGGGTAATGGATGGGGAGGGGGCAGCATGGAAACAGATGGAGATGGCGTCCTGTGGAGGCACGAGCCTGAAGGCACTGGTAACGGCGCCGTTGCCGCTCCCTCCAACGAGGTACACTACGAGCCCGGTGGTGGCGGCTACCCTCAAGATTTGGGGGCAGTGGAGGCGGCACAGGGGGGGAAGTGGGGGGCTCGGTGGAGGCCCCGCTGCGGGGGAACCCCCGGTTTGTCCCAGGGAACATTGATGGCGGGTTCCTGGGGTGGCACAGGGCGGGCATAAGGAAGTTGGGAGACCTGTTCATTGACAGGAGGTTTGCGAGCCTGGGTGAGCTGGAGGAGAAGTTTGAGCTCCCCCCGGGGAATATGTTCAGGTAACTTCAGGTCAAGGCGTTTGCTAGGCGGCAGGTGGAGGGGTTCCCTTTGCTGCCCCCGCGGGGGATAAGGGATAGGGTGCTTTCGGGGTTGTGGGTCGGGGATGGGAAGGTGGCTGACATCTACCAGGTGATGCAGGAGGTGGAGGAGGCATCGGTAGAGGAGCTGAAGGCTAAGTGGGAAGTGGAGCTGGGGGAGCAGATTGAGGAGAGGACATGGGCGAACGCCCTGGAGAGGGTGAACTCCTCCTCTTCATGAGCGAGGCTTAGCCTCATCCAGTTCAAGGTACTGCACAGGGCTCATATGTCCGGGACGAGGATGAGCAGGTTTTTTGGGGGCGAGGACAGGTGCATTAGGTGTTCGGGGAGCCCAGCAAACCATGCCCATATGTTTTGGGCATGCCCGGCACTGGGGGAATTCTGGCAGGGGGTGGCGAGGACGGTGTAGAGGGTGGTAGGGTCCAGGGTCAAGCCAGGCTGGGGACTCGCGATATTTGGGGTTGGGGTGGAGCCGGGAGTGCAGTAGGCGAAAGAGGCCGGTGTTTTGGCCTTTGCGTCCCTAGTAGCCCGGCGGAGGATCTTGTTGCAATGGAAAGATGAGAGACCCCCCAAGCGTGGAGACCTGGATCAATGACATGGCGGGATTCACTAAGCTGGAGAAGGTCAAATTCGCCCTGAGGGGGTCGGTACAAGGGTTCTTTAGGCGGTGGCAGCCTTTCCTCTGTTGTTATACATTTTTCAAACATTTCAATAAAAATTATTAGTTTTTTTTTAAAGTGTCCCAAAACTTCCTACATGAGGCCCCCCCCCCCCCCCCCCCCGCCCAACCCCCAAATCATCGACCCAGTGCAAACTTAACAACCCCCACAAAACATCCAGAAAAGAGCAACTCACCATCTCCCATCCAGAAAAAAACAAACCCGGAACAAAACAACCAATGGCCCTAACACACGTGATCCAGACAAACCACAAAAATACAGAACAGGAACATCTCCTCCAGAGTTCAATGTCCTCATTCTCCTTTATGGTCTCAGAAATTCCATTGCTTCCCATGCCATCCCAAAGGTTCCTGACCTTTGTATGTTACCCACAGGCGCACCGGGTATAGTAAGTCGAATTCACCTGCTTCTTAAAGAGGGCTGCCTTCACCTTGTTGAAGCTCGCTCTCCTTTTGGCCAGCTCCGCACTCAGGTCCTGATAAACACACACATCATACCTTCCAAGGTGCAGATCCTCATTTGCCTGGCCCACCTCAAAATCTGTTTCTTATCCAAGAACCGGTGCAGGAACACCATCGCCCTCGGCAGCTCGCTCCCCTGCAGCTTCCTCATTAGTATCCTGTGCGCCCGGTCCACTTCCAGGGGCCGACTAAATTCCCCTTCACCCTTCAGCGACTCGAACATCCGCCCCACATGTGCGCTGCCTCACTGCCCTCTGGCAGGCCCACGATCGATTCTCCAAATACTCCACTTTCTCCTGCAGCCTCCTTTGTTGATGCCACATCAACCCTATCTTTGCTGTCATCGAGGCAGATTGCACGCGTTCCCCCATCGCCTCCTCTACCTTCTGGATCACCTGGCACTGGGCCTCCAACCTCGTCTCCATGCAGTCGATCCCAGCCTTTATCGGGTCCATCACCTTGGCCAGGTCCTCCAAGTTCTCCTTCCTCTGCTGAGCAAATTTCTCATGGAGGAAGCTCACTAGCTGCTCCATCGACCACTGGGCAGGCAGGATCGGATCCTGATCCCTCGCCATCTTCCCCTGTGTTGCAGACACCACACCAACTTTCAACAATTGTTCCCTCCTTTTACCGACCACTTCTGGTCCACAAATCCATACACCAGTGGGACACTCTCTCCTTCCATCCCTCCTGCACCTTTCACAATCACTCAGCCCTGCCGTTAGCTGGGGAAAAAGTCCAAAAGGTCCACCACGAGCGGGAGCTACCAAACGTGTGACCACTCACACCATGGCCCCCACCGGACGTCCGAGGTGCAGTTACCGTTGAGCAAGCTTTTGCCATGGCTATATTGTGTGCATCAGATTTGCTGCAAACCTCAGCTCTGCTGTTCAGGTCAAAACGGCTCACAGAGTTGCGTTATACCTTTATGAAGGCGCACAAGAAGGTTCTTGCACCCAAGAGAGCACTGTCCCTAGTGGGGGCCCGTCTCAGTGTTGTCAAGATCCTGCTACATGGCTTGTCATCCATCCTGAAGGGTTCGGGACAATAGACCTTCTTGGCCCTTGAGCCTGGAGAGAGGTGGTGGAAGAGTTCTCACGTAAGTTCAAAATTAGGCTGCTATGTTTTGGCGATCATAGATCATGGAATTTAGTGCAAAAGGACATTGAGTCTGCATCGGCCCTTGGAAAGAGCACCCCACCCAAGCCCATGCTTCCACCTTAAACCCATAACTCCACCTAACCTTTTGGACACCAAAGGCCAATTTTAGCACAGCCAATCCCCCTAACCTGCACATCTTTGAACTGGTGGCTAGGTGTATCAGATTTGATAGAGCAAAACGTTGGTCTGGCCTACCAACCACTGGTCCTGTACCTAATGCTTGTCACAAGGGTTTGGAGGTGGCCGCACCGGTAGTCACTCCGCCCCCCCCCCCCCCCCAACACCTGCCGCCAGGGCCAAGGCTGCATACTGCCTGGGTGTGGGTGTTGGTGGGACAGCATGGAGGAAGTAATGGGTGGTATTACACAGTGGTTATCACTGTTGCTTCACAGCGCCAGGTTCGATTCCTGGCTTTCGTCACCGTCTGTGCAGGCTGGCACATTCTCCTCGCGTCTGCGTGGGTTTCCTCTGGGTGGTCCGGTTTCCTCCCACAAGTCCCAAAAGACGTTCTGTCAGGTCATTTGGACATCCTAAATTCTCCCTCTGTGTACCCGAATAGGCGCCAGAGTGTGGCGACTTGGGACTTTTCACAGTAACTTCATTGCAGTGTTAACGTAAGCCTACTTGTGACAATAATAAAGATTATCATGCTGGCTCATGCTCAGATTGTTGGAATCATTGTGAAATCCTGAAGAGTGCTCGTTGATCCTGCTTTATCCTTGACTTTTGCTGTCTTTGTGCCACCTGGAAGATGTCTTTATCCTGTGGACTGACCGCAACTTGACTGTCATCCTGGACATTACTCCCTGTTTATGTTGTTTTCTTGATACTATGTTTTTTCCTATGGAGTGTGAAATATGGGTGTGAAACCCTGTACTATTGGTTATCCTGACTTAGCAAGTAGGAAATTGGATTTGTGCAGTTTCACTCCCATTGTAATTATGCCTTATAGTGTCACACAATCCTTATGTTTGGGGGAAGGGGGTGTTCTGCGCCATCACCCCATCTCATTTGAAGCAAGATACGTAGCTGGATCAGGGAGAGCGCAGGAAGTGCGGTGGTGGTAGGATTGGTTCATCCTCGCTGTGATTCAGCTCATCAATTTGGGTTTTTTCTTTTAGATTTGAATTTAAGCTGGTCTGTTATTAGAGTAGGCTGAAGTGGGATTGGTATTCGTGGCTGAGGATTGGTGATGAGGGTCGCCTTGGATAACCTTTATATAATGGTGGTTACCGTGGGTTGGTTGTGTACCTGAGTCTTTTTTTCCCTTTTTCTATCTGAATGAACATTGCGCTGCTCCTGCTCCAGGTCTGGCCCGGTGGAGTGGACAGTGGTTCTCGGGTGGCGGGGAGAGGACAGCCGGCCCTCCCTCCCGGGAAGTCATTGTTGGGTGTCTTGGCGGTTTTTCTCCTAGGCCGGGATTCCCTCCTGGCTGGGGTTAGAGCGATTATCCTTTCCCTCCTTAGGTGAATGGGGCAGTGAGGTGCCCTGGATGGGGCTGGGTGGGTGCGGATTTTGCGTTTGTGTGGGAGGTCCTGGGGACATAAATTCATGAATTTTCTTTTCTTGTTATTTAAGGCAAGAAGTCATAAATAAATTAGGGGAAAAATATATTGAGCAGGATCAACCACTGTTTCCAACAAATCAGATAGAATTAACTTTGGTCAAATGTGCTGGTGGGTGAATACAGTAATGATAAAAAAGATGTCTCAACTGGCCAGACACTATGACATCTTATTCATATACACCTGTTGAAATGACATCAAGCAAAATATACACAAGCATGAGATCACAATGACTAAATTGCATAACAAAGCACTTTCTTGGATTATGAAAATTTTGCTATTTCACCAATGAAAACACAACAAATGCATTTGGGACTGTGTAAATACCTCTCTCTGACTGAGGCTGGCAAGGCTTTTCTACATAAATTGATAAAAGAAATAATTTCAAATATTTGCAAAGATCATATGCAGCTCAGATAACTTGATAGTAAATCAAACCCAATTCAGGGGAAGACCAATCAAGCCACAGCCACACAATAAAAATGTGACAAAGTAACATTACAGAGACAAGACGAATCATTTTCATTATTAGAATTCTTAAAAATTAATGAAACACAGATGATCTGACAATGCCAGCAACACCAAGAGAGAGAAAAGGTACAGGAGAAAGAAATGTGAAACTGCTAAAGAAACATTCAGTTACAAATGCACATTTAAATCAGAAGTTTGGAGAAATGGTACGATGGTTGGCTAATAAGCAAACAAACCACTTCAGCAACAACAAACAATTCAGAGCTTCGTCCACTCCTGTAATTTTTAATTTGTCTACTTTTGAGAAATTTTCACAAAGAGTTTCCATTGAATAATTAAAGCACCTCTTTCAAACATTGGAATTGTTGAATCAAAACACGTCTTTCAAACACTGGAATTGTTAAATAACAAGTGTTATTAGAAACTTAGTTCCGGCCAAATTAAAAGGAACTGGTTTAGCACAGGGCTAAATCGCTGGCTTTGAGGGCAGGCCAGCAGCGTGGGTTCAATTCCCATACCAGCCTCCCCGAGCAGGCGCCGGAATGTGGCGACTAGGAGCTTTTCACAGTAACTTCATTTGAAGCCTACTTGTGACAATAAGCGATTTTCATTTCATTTCCTGGGACTTGGGAAGCAAGGATTTGAAGGTAAGCAAGCCTCACGGTTGAGGAAAGAGTGGAAGACAAGCGAGCCTCAGGGTTGAGGAAAGAGTAGAAGGCGAGTCTCAGGGTTGAGGAAAGAGTGGAAGGCGAGCCTCAGGGGTGGGGGGGTGGAGAGAGTTGAAGGTAAACCTCAGGGTTGAGGAAAGAGTTGAAGGCGAGCCTCAGGAAGGATGGGGGGGGGGTGGAGAGAGTTGAAGGTAAACCTCAGGGTTGAGGAAAGAGTGGAAGGCGAGCCTCAGGGGTAGGGGGGGTGGAGAGAGTTGAAGGTAAACCTCAGGGTTGAGGAAAGAGTTGAAGGCGAGCCTCAGGAAGGATGGGGGGGTGGTGGAGAGAGTTGAAGGTAAACCTCAGGGTTGAGGAAAGAGTGGAAGACAAGCAAGCCTCAGGGTTGAGGAAAGAGTGAAAGGCGAGCCTCAGGGGTAGGGGGTTGGAAAGAGTTGAAGGTAAACCTCAGGGTTGAGGGCAGAGTTGAAGGCGAGCCTGGGGGGGGGGGGGGGGGGGGAAAGAGTTGAAGGCGAGCCTGGGGGGGGGGGGGGGGGGGAAGAGTTGAAGGCGAGCCTCAGGGTTGAGGAGAGGGAATTTTAACGTCAGGGGGTTCTAGGCGGCCAATCCCGGGCCGGGGGGGGGGGGGGGGGTAGCTGCCACTTCCTTTACCTGATGCTCTTTCACCACTTGGCTCAGGCACGGATACCGTTCGCTTATCCAGCGGTAAAACTTAGGGACGCCCATCGCCGTGGAGGAGGGGGGTTGGTTAAAAGTTAGTGCTGGGGTCCGGGGTCGGGCCGCCCGCTCTCGCCGCCTCTCTCGCACCCACGGAAACAGCGGCCTGTCCGGGTGACGCAACTCCAACTGGCAGCTTGTTGCTGGCCGGGACCCGCTGGCTGACAAAACACCGGGATGTTGCTTTGAACTTTGTATATTATCCTCCTCTGTTATCTTTCTCCTTTTATCACCCCCTTGTTTTTATTTAAAAAAAAATGTTTTTTAAAAAATTAGTTTGCAGCTACTGGAGCGAGCGGTGTCACTTTAATATTGTTCCGGGCTGCTCTCCCCCTCCCCCGACGGCGGTGTCCCTGTGTTGTGAGTCCACCCGTTGCGCAGGTTGGTGGAGACAAACCTTTCGTTCCGGCCTGCGGTCGCTTTCACTATTACCCCCGCAAAGAAACTCAATTAATGGAAATTTATATAAACTATAAATCCTTTGCTCCCTTTTCGCTACTAAATGTTATAAATTTATGCCAACTTAAAAAAAAAATACTTTTTATTGAAATTTTTTACAGAAAATATAACAGCAAACAACAATAAAACAACATACTAAGTATAACACCCCCAAGACCGTAGCAATGCAAGTATCACCCCCCCCCCCACCCCAGTAAACAACAAGAGAACTTAAAAATGAATTAAAATTAGATAAACATAGTCAACGCCCCCCCTCCCCCCCCCCCTTTGCTGCTGCTGCTGACCCAGTACCCTATCGCTGAGCCAGAAAGTCGAGGAAAGGTTGCCAACGCCTAAAGAACACTTGTACCGATCCTCTAAGGGTGAATTTGACCTTCTCCAGCTTAATAAATCCCGCCATGTCATTGATCCAGGTCTCCACGCTTGGGGTTCTCGCATTCTTCCACTGTAGCAAGATCCTCCGCCGGGCTACTACGGACGCAAAGGCCAAAACACCGGCCTCTCTCGCCTCCTGCACTCCCGGGTCCACCGCAACCCCAAAAATCGTGAGTCCCCAGCCTGGCTTGACCCTGGATCCTACCACCCTCGACACCGTCCTCGCCACCCCCTTCCAGAACTCCTCCAGTGCCGGGTATGCCCAGAACATATGGGCATGGTTCGCTGGACTCCCCGAAAACCTGACACACCTGTCTTCACCCCCAAAGAACCTACTCGTCCTAGACCCGGACATGTGGGCCCGGTGCAGCACCTTGAATTGGATGAGGCTAAGCCGCGCACATGAGGAGGAAGAGTTAACCCTCTCCAGGGCATCAGCCCATGTCCCATCCTCGATCTGTTCCCCCAGTTCCCCCTCCCACTTAGCCTTTAGCTCCTCTACTGACGCCTCCTCCACCTCCTGCATTACCTTGTAGATATCAGATATCTTCCCATCCCCGACCCAGACCCCCGAAAGCACCCTGTCACTCACGCCCCTCGCGGGAAGCAAAGGGAATCCTCCACCTGCTGCCTAGCAAACACCTTTACCTGCAGGTACCTGAACATGTTCCCCGGGGGGAGCCCAAATTTCTCCTCCAACTCCCCCAGGCTCGCAAACCTCCCATCAATGAACAGGTCTCTCAGCTGTCTGATGCCCGCTCAGTGCCAACCCTGGAACCCACCCCATCAATGTTCCCCGGAACGAACCGATGGTTCCCCCGCAGCGGACCCTCCATCGAGCCCATTTGAAAATGAAAATCGCTTATTGTCACGAGTAGGCTTCAATGAAGTTACTGTGAAAAGCCCCTATGTCGCTTCCTCCCCACTTCCCCCTTATGTCGCATCCACTGCCCCCAAATCTTGAGGGTAGCCCCCACCACCAGACTCGTGGTATACCTCGTAGGAGGGAGCGGCAACGGTGCCGTTACCAGGGGCCCCAGGCTTTTGCCTCCACAGGATGCCATCTCCAACCGTTTCCATGCTGCCCCCTCCACCACCCACTTGCGCACCATCGACACATTGGCCGCCCAATAATACCCCGAGAGATTGGGTAGCGCCAGCCCCCCACCAACTCTACCCCGCTCGAAGATATCCCTCTTCACCCTCGGGGTCCCATGCGCCCACACAAAGCTCATGATGCTGCTAGTCACCCTCCTAAAAAAGGCCCTAAGGATAAAGATGGGCAAACACTGAAAAAGGAACAAGAACCTCGGGAGTACCGTCATTTTGACGGACTGCACTCTACCCACCAGCGATAGCGGCACCATGTCCCACCTTTTGAATTCCTCCTCCATCTGCTCCACAAGCCTGGTAAAATTAAGCTTGTGGAGTGTCCCCCAACTCCTGGCCACCTGCACCCACAGGTACCTAAAACTCTTCACTGCCCTCTTAAACGGGAGCCTCCCAATTCCCTCCTCCTGATCACCCGGGTGCACTACAAATACCTCGCTCTTGCCCAGTTTCAGTTTATAGCCCGAGAAGCTCCCAAACTCAGCCAACAGCTCCATCACCCCCGGCATTCCCCCCTCTGGGTCCGCCACATACAGCAGCAGCTCGTCCGCATACAGCGATACCCGATGTTCCTCCCCAACCCGCACCAGACCCCTCCACCTCCCCGACTCCCTCAACGCCATAGCCAGAGGTTCAATTGCCAGTACAAAAAGCAAGGGGGACGGGGGAACCCCTGCCTGGTCCCACGGTAGAGCCTGAAGTACTCTGATCTCCTTCCATTAGTAACTACACTCGCCATCGGGGCCTCATAAAGCAACCTCACCCATTTAAATTTATGCCAACTTTTAACTGCCTACCAGCACCAATCTTTGGGGCAGCACAGTAGCACAGAGGTTAGCGCTGTTGCTTCACAGCGCCAGGGTCCTATTTTCAATTCCCGGCTTGGGTCACTGTGCGGCGTTTGCAAGTTCTCCCCGTGTCTGTGTGGGTTTCCTCCAGGTGCACAGGTTTCCCTCCAGGTGCACAGGTTTCCCTCCCACATGTCCCGAAAGACATGCTTGTTAGGTGAATTGAACATTCTGAATTCTCCCTCTGTGTACCCGAACAGGCGTCGTAGTGTTGCGATTAGGGGATTTTCACAGTAACTTCATTGCAGTGTTAATGTAAGCCTACTTGTGACAATAATAAAGATTATTATTAGTATCAGAAGTGCACCTCCTGTGAAACCTTACCAAGCACCAGAAGTAAATCATTAATGTCTAAAGCAAAAGTATTGACATTTTCATATTGTGTGAGGATTACTACAAAAGAGCACGTTTAATGGATACATTCTTCTCAGAAACCTTTTAAAAACTTTCATGGAATATGATATCATTGGCTTGGCCAGCGTTTATTGCCCAATCCTAATTGCCCTTGAGAAGGTAGTATGAAGCTGACTTCTCAAATCACTACAGTCTATCTGGCACAGGGTACATCCATGTAGAAAGGAGTTCTGGGTTTTTGATCATGTAATTGTGGTGAAGAAACGGCAATAATGTTCCACACCAGGACGGTGTGTGGTTTGGAGGGAAACGTGCAGGTGGTGGTGTTCCCATGCGTCTGTTGCCCTTGTGGTTCTAGTTGGTCAAGGTCATGGGTTTAAAGGGTGGAGTTGAAGGAGTCTTGGTGAGTTGCTGATATGCATCTTGTAGGTACTCAGGGGCAGCAGGGTGGTGCAGTGGCTAGCACGGTGCCGAGGACCCAGGTTCGATTCTGGCCCCGGGTCACTGGAGTTTGCACATTCGTCCTGTGTCTGCGTGTGTCTTACCCGCACAAACCAAAAAAGATGTGCAGGGTAGGTGGATTGACCATGCTAAATTGCTCCTTAACTGGAAAACAAAATTGTAAACTCTCAATTTATTTAGATGTGGTGGCTAACCTGCAGCCTATTAGGTTTCTGAGTACGGCCCAGGAGACATTTTGTTGACCATTGCCCATGACCCTGGGGTTGCCAAATTCCTCTGGTTTCTGTCTGCATAGTTCTTTCCCACCGTGTGACAAAAGTGATACATACAGAAAGAAAGGGCATGTGAAATGAGGTGCATGGTGATTGCTGTCATGGGAGTGTCCCTTTAAGAAACGTTGTCTTATCACATGACTTCAGTGACGTCATTGTGTGGGTGGAGCTGGGCTGTTGCTCTGAGTTTTACTTTTGTTTTGAGTTTGAACTGGTTTGTGCAGCTCAGGTTGAAAATGAAGCCGCCGCCACTGGGAAGGTGGTGGTGATGGTGGGTTGTCAGAGGGAGGGAGGAACCACAAGGCTTGCAGGAAATATGGCAAATAATTGCTTCCGCTAGAGGACTGAGTTAATATTTTAGGCAGGATTTTCCCTGCAGGCTTCTGAACGCTGACCGGAAACTCTGCGTTAGTGGCTGATGAACTTAGCTCCGTGACCCTTCTGATACCCACCCGGGTCGCGACCCGTGCTTGGAAAAAGCCTGGTTTAGAGGGGATGGGAGGAAAAACTTTTTTATTTAGAGTGGTGGAAATCTGGAACTCACTGATTGAAAGAGTGGTGGAGGAGAGACCCTCATAACATTTAAGAAGCATTTAGATGTACGCTTGCACTGTCAAAGCATACAAGATTGTGGGCCAAGTGCTGCAAAATAGGATTAGAATAGCTAGGTGCTATGGACCTCTATGGCTCTAACTGGACAACATTATACAGTGCATTTTAAGTGCCCCTGAACATAATGTGTATAATTTATCCAATATAGTATCAGTTCAACAATTTGCCATGGAATCCTCAGCTCAGCAATGCATTCATAGAATTTACAGTGCAGGAGGCCATTCGGCCCATCGAGTCTGCACCATCCCTTACAAAGAGCACCCGACTCAAGCCCACGTAACTACCCTATCCCCGTAACCCCCACTTAACCTTTTGGACACTAATGGCAATATAGCATGGCTAATCCACCTAACCTGCACATCTTTGGACTGTAGGAGGAAACCGGAGCACCCGGAGGAAACCCACACAGACACGGGGAGAACGTGCACACTCCAGACAGACAGTGACCCAGCTGGGATTCGAACCTGGGACCCTGAAGCAGTGAAGCAACTGTGCTAGCCACTATGCTACCGTGCTGCCCGATTGAAATCACTGAGATTGTAATTTGTTTCAATTTGAGACAGTGAATAGGGAGCGAGATAGAATTGCTGCTGTTTCAACGTACCTAACTGGAGGATGCGACAGCTCATTTCAGAGTGGATCTCAGAAGGGAGGCTGGAAATACAGAGGCAGTGGGGATGTAGTGGGATTTGATAGAGCTGGGTGGGCTCAATCAACATACATGAGGAAGCTAGCGTTTACAGGGGTGGGAAGAGAAGCTATTGCTGGAGAAGTTCCGTCTCTGGTTAAAGAAGTAAAACTTGGACCAAGTGAGGGAAATCTCACTAAGCTGGATGGCAATGAAATACACATTTGAGAAAGGATGTATCTATCGCTGGGACCCATCAAAAGCTGCAGGAAGATTAAGGACAGATATGCACCTTGATCAGCCATAAAGAATGTTATTGCAACTTGGCTAGAAACTGTTTCAGTGGTGTGGTAGTGGCAGAAACTGATTGGCTAGATTCAGGGAAGGGTGAGCACTGGAGGCAATAACATGTTCAAAGTATGAGTCTATAGCTGGCAATTACTAATTTGTGTTATTTTATTTCTGCTTCACTTTTGATTTTTAAGTGAACCGTTATTAAATCTTAATTTGTCGACATTGATTTAAACCTATGTGATGGTGCTTTGATTAATTAATTAATAGTTATCACGAGTGATATTATTAATTGTAGACGTGTTTTACCAAGTTCTCATTTTTCATACTGACCATTCACAGCTGGTATTTTGTCTACTTCTTTTGTTTTCCCTTTTCAAGCTAGATGACTAAAATTAAAGTTGTTCTTTTATTTATCGCAAGTCCTTTTTTCTTACTGCATCTGATGACATTTGACAATGAATAGCCTTCAACATGGAGTGGTCAACTATGGTGTGGAATCAGGAGATGGCGTTTGATTGACAACCATACCACCTGATTGATGGCAGGTGGGAGACGCTATCAAAAGATGTGGAAGCAACTTGAGTACGAACCCTTGCAGTGCTTGTGAGGAGAATTGTTAAGGACTTATGTTTTCAAGACTTGTTTTGAGGACGCCTGGGTAAAAACTTGCAATTTTAAGCAAAAAACTCTTCTTTATTTCTGATTTTAAAGTGTTTTCTCCTTTTCAATAAAGTTATTGTTATATTTTTACTTTTCCCTTTTAATTGTTATGTCAATACAATTATTGTCATTATTCAATGAAGTTGTTGTTTTGACCTAAGTGAGGCTCCACAAGGGACTCTCACCCTTACAAGAGGAACGGAACGTTGGAGATAGAACGGTAATGTGAAAGGGCAGAGTGATTGAGAGTTGTTTCCTTCATGGGAGGTGTTTTGAATGTATAAGGGACAGTACTTGAGGATAGCAAACTTTTTAAACCACTTCAGCTGGCATGGGGAACCACGGAAGGACGTTAAATGGTCAGCAGTTTAATGGGAGTGGGATGAACAGAGTGCAGAAGTCAGAAAATTATTTGAAATGTATATAAAACACCAGTTAACCCCACTTAGAATAGTGCATGCAACCTGCATACCACACTTCAGGAAGGATGCGAAGATGTTGGAGAGCCTATAGTTGAGATTTACGAGAATGGTTCCAGAATGCTGGACACAATAGCTGGTGCATTGGAATGGGTTCCACTGGAGCAGGTCTTCGATGTGGATAGACATATATATGAATAGTTCAACACAGCATATTCAGTTGTATTAAAATTGATCTTGTGTGCAAAGAAATTGAAATACCAGAACAAACAGAATTGGGGTTTTTTTTAAACAAACAATTTTATTGAGGTATTTTTTGGCATTATAAACAGTTACAGATAACAGAAATGTGCAAACATCAACGTAAAATCAATACTTCAATCAAACCATACTGCACATGCCTGCTCCTCTCCCATAGACACTTCCCGCCTACTCTACTCTAAACCACCCCCCCCACCCCCACCCCCACCTCCTGCTGACGTTCACTCTCCCGCGAAGAAATCGATGAATGGTTGCCACCTTCGGGCGAACCCCAGTACAGATCCCCTCAAGGCGAACTTAATTTTTTCCATACCCAGAAAACTTGACATGTCCGAAAGCCATAGTTTGGTCTTCGGCGGTTTTGAGTCCCTCCATGCCAGCAGTATTCGCCGCCGGGCTATCAGGGAAGCAAAGGCCAGAACATCGGCCTCTTTCTCGCCCTGGACTCCCAGGTCTTCCGAAACCCCTAAAATTGCCACCCCTGGACTCATCACCACCCTTGTTTTCAGCACCCGGGATATGATCCCCGCAAATCGTCCCAGTACCCCCGAAGCTCAGGACATGCCCAAAACATGTGAACGTGGTTCACTGGTCCTCCTGCGCATCTAGTGCACTTGTCCTCTACCCCAAAGAATTTGATCATCCGAGCTACCGTCGTGTGGGCCCGGGGAATGACCTTAAGTTGAATCAGGCTGAGCCTGGCACATGTCATGTGGGCCCAGTGAACGACCTTAAGTTGAATCAGGCCGCGCCTGGCACATGTCAGAACAAAGAGAATTGTTGAACTTATTTAAATTCAATAATTAAAAATTATTGCATAATATAATCAGTGGGCAGGGGAAGCACCAAATCCCATGATTTTCCTCTCTGGCCATGGGAATGTGTAAACATTTTATTTGGTGGAAGTTGTGGTCAATGGATGTTTTATGATTAATGGTTGTTTTGTCGTGGTGTTGGCCAGGAGTCAGTGTAAGGACCCTTGCTTTTTCTGATACATATTGATGACCGAGATCTTGGGTGCAGAGCACAATTTCAAAGTTTAAAGAAGATGCAAAACGTGGAAGTGTTGTGCACTGTGAGAATAATGGTGTAGAATTTCAAAACTACATACACAAGTTGCTGGAATGCATAGACAGGTGACAGGTGAGGTTCAATGCAGAGAAATGTGAAGTGATTCATTTTGGTAGAAACAACATGGAGTGACAATAGAAAATAAAGAGTACAACTCGAAAGGGGGTACAGGAGCAGAAGGACCTGGGTGTATATGTGCATAAGTCGTTGAAGGTCGCAGGCATGGTGGCACCGTGGTTAGCACTACTGCCTCACAGCACCAGGGATTCAATTCAGGGCTTGGGTGAGAGTGGAGTTTGAATTTGTTTGCCTGGGTTTCCTTCGGGTGTTCCAGTTTCCTACCACAGTCCAAAGATGTGCAGGATTGGCCATGATCAAAGCGGGGATTATAGGGATAGGGTGAGGGAAGTGGGCCAAATAGCCTCCTTCTGCACTGTAGAGATTCTATGGACAGGTTGAGAGAGAGAGACTAATAAAGCAGACAGTGCCCAGGGTTCATTAATTGCAACTGGGGCATTACGTACAAGAGCAAGGAGGTTTTGTTGAACTTGTATGAGCCACTAATTTGGTCTAAGCTGGAATACTAAGTCCAGTTCTTGGCACAAGTTGGTGAAAGCATTGGTGAAGACAGTGCAGTATAGATTCACAAGAACAGTTCCTGGGATGAGGAACTTCAGTTGTGAAGATGGATTGGCGAAGTCAGGACTGTTTGCTTTTGAGAAAAGAAAGCCTAGAGGAGATTTCACAATTATTCAAAATCCTGAGGGGTCTGGATGTGGAGATAGGGAGAAACTGTCCCCCATGGAAGGATAGAGGGAACAGATTTGAAGTAATTGCCAAACGTAGTAATATGAGGACATTTTTTTCCGTGTAGTGAAGTTACATGGAAATGCTCTGTCATTTACTCGAGGTGTAGAAGTGGATTTCATTTGGAACTTCGCTGATAGGGTTAATATAACAGTTCTGAAAAGCTCTGTGAAAGAGATGTCAACAGGTCAAGGGATGAAATAAAGGGAGTGTGTCTGACCGGCATCTGTGAAAGCAAAGATGTCAGAAGGTTATGGGATGGAATATAGGGAGTGTGGCATTGGTACTAATTAATGTTCTGACCGACATCTGTGAAAGCAAAGATGTCAGAAGGTTATGGGATGGAATATAGGGAGTGTGACTTTGGTACTAATTAATGTTCTGACCCGCATCTGTAAAAGCAGAGAGGTCAAAAAGGCAAAGAATGGAATGAATGGGAACCGTTACTTTATTGCAGAGATAACGTAATTAAGATCGTTTGACCAGTTTGAACAAATAAACATTGAAATGTAAGAGGGACTGTCTTTGGAGTGAGTTGAGCCATATGGCCATGGGATAAGAAAGACCTTTGTGAACAGCATTAATAGTGACTTGTGCTAATGATTATGTCAAAAATAACCTCCCGACCTCGAAGAATAATTCCATATATGTACATGTTCTGGATCCTTGCCAAATCATAGGTGTATCTAGGAATTTAAGGGGTCCACCCCTAAGCTGTAAGATGTATAAAGATACCGTCCTTATTCTGGGATTTTGGCACTTCTCGAAGGTGGTTACCCGACTGCTTAGAGATTTGTCCCGGCCGTAAATAAACGAATATTCGTTACTGACGTGTTCGAGTGTTTTACTTCTGGACTGACGATCAGATACGTGAAAGCGCAATTCACAGAGGCAGGTTCAATTGAAGCATTCAAAAGGGATTAGACTGTCACTTGAAAAGAATGTGCGGGGTTACTCGAAGAAGACGGGAGAAGACAACTAGTGAGTTGCTCATTCGGAGAACCAGTGGAGACACAAAGAGCCAATTATCCTCATTTTGCATTGTAACAATTCTGCAGGTGCTGATAAAGCTCACTGCTTCCTCCAGAATGGTGGCAAGCTACTTCAGTGTTGTTAGAGTTTGTCATCCAAGTAATACTCCATACCATGGAGAATATTCCCTCACACTCCTGACATGTGCCGTGTAGATGATGGTCAGGATTTGAAGAGTCAGGAGGTTGGTTACTCACCCAGAATTCTCAGCCTCTGTCCTGCTCTTGTAGCCAGTTGGTCCCGTCGTTTCTGGTCAATATTAACCCAGGAGAGGGCAGCAGGGTGGCACAGTGGTTAGTACTGCTGTCTCACGGAGCCGTGGACCCGGGTTTGATCCCAGCCCGGTTCACTGTCTGTGTGGAGTTTGCACATTCTCCTAGTGTCTGCATGAGTCTCACCCCTATAACCCAAAAAGATGTGCAGGATACGTGGATTGGCCCACGATGTTGTGCCGACCTTTTGTCCTAGATTAAGAACAAATTAATCTACACTCCATTATTCTACCGTAATCCGTGTACCTATCCAATAGCCACTTGAAGGTCCCTGTTTCCGACTCAACTACTTCCACAGGCAGTGCATTCTATGCCCACACTACTCTCTGGGTAAAGAACCTACTTCTGACATCCCCCCTATATCTTCCACCATTCACCTTAAATTTATGTCCCCTTGTAATGGTTTGTTCCACCCGGCGGAAAAGTCCCTGGCTGTCTACTCTATCTATTCCCCTGATCATCTTATAAACCTTTATCAAGTCACCCCTAAAATTCTTTTTAAATTAACCCAGGATGTTGATCGTGTGGGATTCAGACATGGTAATGCCATTGAATGTCAATGGGACATAGATGTTTTCTTGGTGGAGATGGGCACTGCCTGGCACTTGTGTGGCATAAATGTTACTTACCACCCATCAGTCCAGGTCTGATTGATTTCCAGCTCCAGCTGCATTGTGCACAGACTGCTTAAGTGTCTGAGCAGTTACGAATGGTACTGAGTATTATGCAATCAGCAATAAACATCCACACCTGTGATTTTATGATGGAGAGGGTCATTGTTGAAGCAGCTGAAGATGGTTGCGCTCAGGACACTAGCCCAAGGAACTCCTGCAGTGATGTCATGGGGCTGAAATGATTGGCCTCCATAATAATGCTCATCTCACATCCATATTATTCAATAAATTGAACTGTAACAAAAATATGGTAACTGCTTGGCCCAAGATTGCAAGAAACTGCAGAGGGTGGTGAACTCAACCCAATACATGACACAAGCTTGCCACCCTCCCATTGATTCTGTCTACAGTTCCCGCTACCTCAGGAAGGCAGACAGCATTGTCAGAGACCCATCCCACCCAGGCTTTGCCCTCTTCCAGACCCTTCCATCAGGCAGAAGATACAGAAGCCTGAAGACCCGCACATCCAGACATAGGAACAGCTTCTTTCCCACAACTACAAGACTCTTCAATGACTCTCCCTCTGACATAGAACATACAGTGCAGAAGGAGGCCATTCGGCCCATCGAGTCTGCACCGACCCACTTAAGCCCACACTTTCACCCTATCCCCGCAACCCAATAACCCTTCCTAACCTTTTTTGGACACTAAGGGCAATTTATCATGGCCAATCCACCTAACCTGCACATCTTTGGACTGTGGGAGGAAACTGGAGCACCCGGAGGAAACCCACGCAGACACGAGGAGAACGTGCAGACTCCGCACAGACAGTGACCCAGCGGGGAATCGAACCTGGGACCCTGGGGCTGTGAAGGAACAGTGCTAACCACTGTGACCACTGTGCTACCCTGCCGACCAATCGGATAACTTTCCATAAAGAGGCTGAAGAGCCTCACTTTTGATGAGCAGTATTATGCCGTGATTTTGACAGGAAACAATCAAAGTTTATTTATTTTTTTCCTTAACTTAATACATGGAAGTGAATTATTACCTGGTTTAAGCAGAGCGAGGAATGGTACATTAGAGCTGAGCCTGATATGAAGAAACGGGATTGCAGTTAAGGAAGGCAAACGGAAGAAAAATATTTCAGTTCAAATGAAACATTTACTCGATTTTTCTCTCCACAATTTCTGCTTGAACCAAGTGTATTTCCAGAATTTTCTGTTTTTAAATTAATAAAAACATTGACAGAGATAAAACAAGAGTGGGCAATTTTACGGGAAGATCAATAGTAAATGGAAAATGTGTCATATTAAGAAAATAAGAATCAACTGGCTAAAAATTTAACTCAGTGGCAGAGAGATGATCTAACGAAAAAGGTCATTGAACGTGTATCAACGGTGAAGGAAAGGATCACAAAAGAGAATGGCCCAGAATTTGTTCGAAAAATGTGTGAATGACACATGCCATTGTCAATCAAATAAGTCTGCAACATGTCAGTTTGTTCTGCTCCATTTTTAGCTTTACAGCAGCTCCCCAAAATGATCATGAAGTTGACGTGTTTGCACATTAGGTCCCATTAAAGACAACAAAGTTAAATCTAGTGGTTAACAGGGTAAGTGCCCGAGTATTGCTGACAAAAAACAGACGTGCTGCCAAAACTTTCTGTCTTCCACTCATTAGTACTGTTTGCAAGAATACCAATTGTGAAGCGAACAACAAATTATACTGCATGAGAAGAGAGTGCTGATTGGTTGGCAGGTGGACTGATTGGAAGAGACATTGCCATCGGAAAATGCACTATACTGCTGGAGGGACAGCCATTCCCTGGCTCATTCCCCATGACATTTCCTTGACCAATCACAGTTGATCTGCCTGGTTTGAATTTGAACAAAATTCGGCAGTTAATTGTTCCCTGATGCGATCTCCATGGCAATGCTTAGATAACTCTGTCCAATTGCCAACCAATCAGCATTCTCTTCTCATGCAGTATAAATTGTTGTCCCCTTTACTATTAGTATTTTTGTGGAGTACGCTGATAAGTGCAAGACAAAACGCTATGGGGCGGGATTCTCCATTTGCCGAGGCTATATCACAAAAAGCAATTGGGCAGAGAATAGGTTCAGATGCCAAAATTGCAGTGGGCACCGACTGACGCCAAATCGCTTTTCTCCGTCACCTCAACAGCGACGTCAATGCATACCGGAATGCACGTACAGTAAACATCTTATGCATATTATTAGCGTGCATGACCCAGTATTCTCCGGGGCCTTCCCGATTCTCCTCCTCCGATGGCCGAGTTCCTGATGGCGCGGCTCAGGTGCTTTCAAACATCATGAAACTGGTGTGGTGGTTGATGAAGGAGAGAGAGAGAGGGGAGGTAGGACACAAAGAGGAGCATCCATGGGCTGCTGGGCTGACCACTGATCAGGCTGGCTTGGGGAGGGGGGGAAACAGGGAGAACAGGCCCGAGCAGACCCCCTCGGGACTGGGCCATTACGGCGGCCTTCTTGCTGCGCACGCACTGACCACCCATCTTGGCCCCTGGCTCTGCAGGGTGACAACGGTCATACGGCTGCCGTTCTGCACAAGCGGAAAAGGGTTTCACTCGATGAATGTGCAGCTGATATGTGACCATCGGCTGCGCATCATACACATCTGCGTCCGATACCTGGGCAATGTGCACGACGCCTTCATCCTGGCATACTTGACGATTCCTGGCATGCTCGAGAATGCCCCCGGCTGTGGGCTGGCTCCTGGGCAACAGGGTGTTATCCACTGCGGTTGTGGCAGATGACGCCTGTCGGCCACAGACCGACACGGAGACCCACTACAACGACATCCATGCAGCAACCAGGTCTGTGATCAAGCACTGCTGCAGCCTCCTGAAGATGCAGCTCAGCTCAGGTGTCTGGACCACACGGGAGGAGCCCTCCAGTATGATGCTGTGTCGCCTGCAATGTGGTGGCCTGTGTGTCCTCCACAACATCGCGCAGCAGAGGGGTGACGTGCTGGAGGAGGAGAAACGCCAGGCCTCATCCGACCAGAAGCAGAGACAACCGATTGTCGGTTAAACTTCCCAGCCAGCACAAGGCGGAGGGTGAGGATGGGCAGGACATGGGGCTCAGGCAGGCATGGGAGGCCACACAATGTATGCGGCTGGGCCAACGTCCATGGGACTCTCTGATCGGCTCCAGGTTCACCGACTTGAGGGGAGGGGGGCGTGGAGGGGGGTAGCAAGGGGCATGGTCATTGCATCCCACACTTCCCCCCTTGCCCCCCCGCCTGCAACTCCCTCTGTGATACATACCTGCCACACTACGGGCTGGGGGCCCTGGGCTGGCAGTGACACTGGGTCTGTTCCATGGTGTGGAGGATGATGACAACCTGCTCTGCGATGAGCTCTGGTACTCCACATCATATGACAATGTCTGACTCCTGCCCACGGTACCACTTTCCACTGTCCACCTGGGTGAAGCCTGCATGCCTCAGTGGCCAGGGCCACTTATAAATGATCCTGGGAAATATGGTCACCTGCAAAGGACCATGGGAAATATGGTCAACCCAGGACTCAGCTGCTCAGAGCTTATGTATATTGGCAACTCAGATTAGTAGACGCTATCGAAACTCCCAGCTACTTTGCATTTTAATGGCCCATTTCCCCAGAACAAAAGACCTGTACTCAGGTAACAGATAGAGAAACAGACTCAATGGCGCCACTCCCTTTGCTCAGGGAGCCCAAAAAGCCAAGGTCAATGACCGCTCCTCAGGACATGCCCTGCCATCAAGGCACCCGCCCCTTCATTGGTCAAAATCGAAGGCAGTAATCGAAGCCTGCCGAATTATTGGATCCAAAGCTAAGGACCGTGCAAAAGAGCGCAAAACCCCAGAAGAATAAAGAAAGACATTGCCATGTGTTCGGTCTCTCTTGGCCCCGACCTACTCCTAAAACCAAGTGTAGCATCACGACCAGAAGCAAGTTCAAGACCAACGATCGCTACCAGACGGATAAGCCCAGCAGAAACGAAGTCACTTCTCCAGACCCAGCCACGCAAGATCCGAACAAAGGCCTAGTTCCTCTGCATAAAGCCGGGTAAGTACAGGTTGTTGTAGTGTTAGGTGTCATTTAGCTTGTAGTGTTTAATGTTGCATGTCAAAGTAATTCTTGTGTGTAAATAAACTATCATTGAACTTGAACTAACTAACTTGTTGTTTGGTCTTTGATCGATATCCGGTACAACCTTGTGGTGGTATCATTTGATACCCGGCGACTCTGAAAAGCAATATGAAAAAAATGAAATGAAAATCACTTATTGTCACGAGTAGGCTTCAATGAAGTTACTGTGAAAAGCCCCTAGTCACCACCTTCCGGCGCCTGTTCGGAGAGGCTGGTACGGGAATTGAACCGTGCTGCTGGCCTGCCTTGATCTGCTTTAAAAGCCAGCGATTTAGCCCAGTGTGCTAAACCAGCCCCTTATCATCATTATCAATCAGCCCCAGGATCATCATTAATAATTGTCATATCAGTATCCAGTTAAAAAGAGCTACATTATTGGCGTCTCCGGTGCGAATTGGCAACACTACTCACCTTGACCACACTGAGGAGGTTGCGCAGTTTCTTTCAGCACTGCTGGCCGGTCCGGATGGTGTTGCTGACTGCCTCTACCACCTGTGCCCAGGTACGCTGAACAGCAGCAGCTGGCAGCCTCCTTCCCGGGCCAGGGTACAGGATCAAATACCTCTCCTCCACGGCGTCCAGGAGGGTCTCCAGCTCGGCATTGGTGAAATGGGGTGACACTCTCCTTGCTGCCATCTTGTTGGGCGGGATGGTGCGTGTGGGGAATGGAATGTGTATATGTGGCTGCAGCTGATCAGTCTCCTGAGTGTCAATCACGGAACCGGCGAATCTGGTACCGTTTCTCATTAGAATCGACTGTGTTCCTAGTGGCACTGGTGCTAGCCTCTTGGCGCCAGTTGTGCTATCTTGAAAGTCCACGAATTCTGTGTTGGCATCTACACTTTGTCTCAATAACGAAGAATCCCGCTGGTAATATCCTTTTTCAGCAGTTCTCAAACTCTGTATTATCAAACAATTAAGAGTCAATGCTCTTTTAAACGACGGCCAATCAATCTCCTGCTCAGAAAGTGAACAAGTGCAATGTCTTATTGCTTTATGTTGTGAATTGTTGGAGATTAAGTGTCATTTTAAAAAATGTATTACTTTAATTTCTCTCCTTTCTGAATCCAATCTTTCATCTCCTCTTTATATTTCCCTCCTGTACTAATCTAATTAATTTGGCGGGTTTCTCCGTCCCGCCGTGCCATATTTCTGGTGGGGCACACCGTCGGGATTCTGTTTCGGCGGCTGGTCAATGTGGTTTCCCATTGTGGGACAACCTCACGCCCTCGCGAAACCCCCAGGCTGCTGGCAAAACGGAGAATCCCGACGGCGGAGAATTCAGCCCATGATCTTTCTCAGTCCATCCATTGTTGATTTCTCAATTAGCCAATCTAATTAGTTAAGAAAATAGACTCCTGGTCCCATCATTCATAAGGTTCCACGTGCCCAGTTTTCAGCTCACACTTCCACCAACTTCCGTGGGGCAAAAACCTTTTGAGCTGAGGGTGTAGGAACAATTCTAATCTCCGGCAAAATCGGCAACAATGAGATGAGTTTGAGAAAGAATTAAAAAAGACAATTAAAGCAAAAAAGAAATATAAATCGGAAAGGTTAAAGAAAGTGAAAAGAAATGGGAAAGTATTCTATAGGCACATCAGTAACAAAAAGATGAATTAAAATCGGGATATGGTAATTAGTGGCTAAGCAAGATCAAGTCATGGGAAAAGTAACTGATTTGAATATTTTGCTTTATTTTCAAGAGATGGCATCAGTAGAAAAGTTCAGGAAGGATATCGCACCAAGTTAATGTGGAAGGAAATTATGTACAAGACAAAATAGCTAAACTGGAGGACAAGACCACAGTCTGATGCATTTGAAATTCAGGAGGAAGCAGACAGTAGCAGCCAAATCATAATATCCCTACATTCAGGAGGCCATTCAGCCCATCAAGTCTGCATCAATCTCCAAAAGAGCACCCTACCACACCCCCTGCTCTATCCTCGTAACCCCACCTACCCTTTGGACACTAAGGGGCAATTTAACACAGCCAATCCAACTAACCTGCACATCTTTGGACCGTGAGAGGAAACAGGAGCACCGGGAGGAAACCCACACCGACACGAACGTGCAAACTCCGCACAGAGTGACCCAAGGTCGCAATCGAACCAGAGTCCTTGGCGCTGTGAGGCAGCAGTGCTAACCACTGTGCCGCCCTTGTTAATTAAAAAATAAAGAGAAAAAGGAAGAGCTGGAGAATTGCAAATGTAAGTAGTATCAAAGATGAAGGTAGAACCGAGAACCACGGTGAGTGGTAGAAAATATATTCTAATCTCCTTTTAAAAAGAAAGAAAAGATCTGGAGGTGGAGAATAATTTTTAAAAATCAGTATGATCCTCGAAAAGAGAGGGCAAATTTAACCACCCTTTGGGAGACCTGATAGAGGTCTACAAAATTATAAGGGGCGTAGATAGGGTGGATAGTCAGAGGCTTTTTCCAAGAGTGGAAGTGTCAATTACAAGGGGGCACAGGTTCAAAGTGAGGGGGAGAAAGTTTAAAGGAGATCTGCGGGGTATGTTTTTCACACAGAATGGGTGCCTGAAGGGCGCTGCCAGAGGCTGTGGTGGAAGTAGGCACATTAGCAACATTTAAGAGGCATCTGGATGGGTACATAAATAGGAGAAAATAGAGGGATACGGACTGAGTAAGGGCAGAAGGTTTTGCTTTTAGTTAGGGCATCATGATGGGCACAGGCTTGGAGGCTTGAAGATCCTGTTCCAATGCTGTACTTTTGTTTGCTCTTTGAATTCTTTCAGGAAATAAGAATAGACAAGGGTAATGCAGTGAATGATTGCGGGAGGCATTTGTTATGCTTCCACAAAAGAGACTCGGGCAAATGGTCAGGGTGTGCACAGGTAGCAGAGCATATTAAAAGATGAATGATGGAAAACAGGGCAGTGGTTTGGGGATTTTCTGGGACTGGCAGAATATTGTGTCACACTAGGATCTGTGCTGGGACCGTGGTTGTTTGGGACACAGGGAAATAATTTTGGACTCGGGCAATGCATTAACTGATGCAAGTTTCAGAAGGAGAAAAACGTTGTCTGCTGCAGTGAATATAATCTTAAAAATGGGAGATACGAGAAGTTAGAAATTTTGGCCGTCTGAACTAAAAGAAAAAATGCTTGAAATCCAAGGCAAAGGTCATTAGGATGTGCCTTTGGGCAGGGGCAGCCGCGCTAGCAGGTTATCCTGGCGAACGGAAGTGAGGTGGTGGGGGAGAAGGCCAAGAGGGTGGCTGGGGGGAGGGGGGACAAGGGAAAAAAGGGAAGTGGGGGGGGGTAAGAAGGGGAAGGGGAAAAGCGGGGGGGGGGGGGGGGCGTTTCTGGGACGCGGCAGGGGGTGAGAGATGACATGGTCAAGGGCGAAGAAAGGGGCCCTCTGGGATGGGCTAGGTACAGAGTGGAATTGAAGGGGCAGGAAGTGGGGAAGATGACAGACGGTAGAAGGGATTGGAGGCGCAAGCCTCCGGTAAGGTTGGTGACGTGGAACGTCCGCGGACTGAATGGGCCCGTTAAAAGGTCCCGGGTGTTCGCGCACCTCAGGAGCTTGAAAGCGGGGGTTGTCTTTTTGCAGGAGACACACCTCTGTGTGAATGACCAGGTTAGGTTAAGGAAGGGGTGGATCGGGCAGGTTTTTCACTCAGGGTTTGATTTGAAATTGAGGGGTGTGGTGATTTTAATGAGGAAACAAAATGGGATTCGTGAGTGTGAAGGCGGTGAGGGATCCAGGTGGGAGATATGTGATTGTGAGTGGGGTATTGGAAGGGGCACTGGTAGTGTTGGTAAATGTGTATGCCCCAAATTGGGATTATCTGGGTTTTATGAGGCGGTTGCTGGCAGCAATCCCGGATTTGGCCACATACCAGTTGATCATGGGAGGAGATTTTAACTGTGTCCAGATGTTTCTCCTTTTTCACGCCCCCAGCCACCTGCGACAAAACAGCTCCTCAAACACGGTCACAAACATCCCCCCCACCTTTTCTCAAACCCCCCTGCTGAGCCCCATAACTCATGCTTTATCTTCTCTAACCGCAGGAAGTCATACAGGTCACCCAACCAAGCCGCTACCCTCTGTGGTGATGCCGACCGCCACTCGAGCAAAATTCATCGCCGTGCAATCAGAGAGGCGAAGGCCAAGACATCGGCCTTCCTCCTCTCCATGAGCTCCGGCTTCTCTGAAACCCCAAATATTGCCACCAAAGGGTCCGGGTCAACTCCCTCCTCCACTGTCCTGGCTAAGACCACGAACACTCCCATCCAGAATCTTCCCAATTTTTCACAACCCCAAAACATGTGCGCATGATTCGCTGGCCCCGCTCACACCTCTCACACTCATCTGCTACCCCCCGAAAGAACCCACTCATTCTCGCCCGAGTCATCTGCACCCTGTGCACCACCTTCAACTGTATCAGGTTCATCCTTACACAAGAGGAGGTCCCGTTTACCCTTCGCAGTGCCTCACTCCATACTCCCCAATTGATCTCCATTCCCAACTCCGCTTCCTATTTCTCCTGGATCTTCACCTCCCGCTCACCTCCTTGCTCCCCCAGCCACTTATATATATCCCCAATTCTTCCTTCCCCTTCCACGTCTGGAAGCAGCAGTCGCTCCAGCAGGGTGTATCCCGACAACCTAGGGAACCCCCTCCAGACCTTTCGTGCAAAGTCCCTAACCTGCAGATACCTAACTCACTCCCACTCGGCAGCTCTACCCTTAACTCCTCCAGACTGACAAACCCTTCCTCCAAATACAAATCCCTCACCTTGACCAGCCCCACTTCCCTGCATCTCCGATATACACTATTCATCCGCCCTGCTCAAACCCATGATTCTTGCACAGCGGCGTTAGCACCGACATCCCTTCCACCCTAAAATGCCTCCTCAGCTGATTCCATATCTTCACCGTGGACTGCACCACTGGGCTCCTCGAATACCTACTCGGAGCCATTGGCAATGCTGCCGTCACCACAGCCCTCAAACTAGACCCCTTACAAGATTCCTCCTCCATCCTAACCCACTCTACCCCTTCTCCTTCCCACTACTGCCGCACCTTGCCCACATTCGCCGTCCAATGAAGAAAGTTCGGCAATTGCTTTGTGAAGCTAATTATGACTAGTTACAGAATTTTGTGTGTAAAACTAAATTATAAAATTTACTATCCCAGGAGATGAAGCTGGAGACAAGATAATTATAATTAGTTGGAAAAATAACAGCATAGTAATTTGATCAGAACCGTTGGTCGTTACCCCCAAAAATGTCTCCATTTTGAGAAGGAGGAATACCTTTGTGAATTCTTTTTCACTGCTCCCAGTCCCAAGGATTTCCAGATTATGTTTTCAACATTAGGAAAGGTGTTTGCTTACAAATGTGACTCTATTCAGTTGTGCAACGGACACATATATTGACTCCATAAATACGTTTGTTACCTTTCCAAGATGATTCGAAAAACTTGCTTGCAGCCAAAATCAGAATACTGTGAACTATTTTATAGCCAGAAACTCATGGTTGTCTGCCCTTTTAAAGGACGAACTTGCCCAAGGTTCGAACATGAACAGGAGTCGTTCATGTGGGAAGGGAATAACATCACCGAAAATCAAACTTCAGCTTATCAAAGAAAGGTAGTAATCAAGGCTGTAGCTTTTGCCAGGTCAGCAATCGTTATTGCACCCAAAAAGCAAAACACTGCAGATGCTGAAAAGACTTAGATTGGGCAACATCTGTGGAGCAAGATAATGAAGCCCTGGAAAGCTGCCAATCAAACTTACAAAACAAACCACCTATCCTTTTGCAGGTGTTTCTTCATCATGGCAGACTGCACCAACATTTCCATCAGTGTGCTGCATGCCATAACAACATTAAAAAATCTGCACAAATTAAGCATATAATTTGTTTATAATTCTATTAGCTTCACACCCATTCAAAGGGCATTTTTCTTCGAAAAGCCAGGGACAAAACCACGATCAGAAATGGTTTCAAGGATTTTCAAGATGAAAATAGATGTTGCAACATGAAGGCTCCTGACTGGATACAGATGAAGACAATCTGACAAACAAATGAACTCACTGCATCAATACTTAACTGACTCTCCGCAATTATTTCAGTACCTTCGCCCTTTTATTCAATCTACGTATGTTGAGCTTTACATAATTTGGAGGAGGGCATGTTAAGAATCATAGAATTTACAGTGCAGAAGGAGGCCATTCGGCCCAACAAGCCTGCACGGCCCTTGGAAAGAACTTAAGTCCACGGCTCCACCCCCCCCATCCCCGGAATCCCACCTAATCTTTTTGGACACTAAGAACAATTTAGCATGGCCAATCCACCTAACTTGCACATCTTTGGACTGTGAGAGGAAACCCACGCACACACGGGGAGAACGTGCAGACTCCGCACAGACAGTGACCCAAGCCGGGAATCAAACATGGGACCCTGGAATCAGTATTCAAACGGTTAAGCCATCCATATGCTCCAAAGGAGGGTAACTGAATGGGTTGGGAATCTCCGACAGGTCTGAGAACTATCAGGAGTATGATCTAGAAACTTCTAAGTTCCAATTGCACCTGTTCCGATTTTAAAAAAAATCCTGAATCCAAAATATGAAATTTCTTTTGATTGAAGGATGCTTGACAATGAAATGTGGACTGATCCCTCGAAAGGTTCATTCATTTCTTTATATCCCATAATAGAATTTAGTTTTGCCTAAAGTGGTTGACTAGCCTGCTAAACAGGTTGATTTTCAAGTAATACTGGTTTTAAGTTTTGTTGGTATTTTAAAGCATTTGTTCATCCCCTTTGCGATGCGAACCAGTTTTTAAAATTTGCATGAGCAAGCTTGGGTGGAGAGGAGATTGTAACCAGGATATGTAAAGAACTCAATGATTTAGGTCGAACACATTCCCATTTGAGAACATCAACAGCTCATCTTCTAAGCAGTTTGACAACAGTTCTTGCTGAGGATAATCCTATTTATCAAGAGCACAGGCCATCCAAATATTAAATCTGAGCCACTTGCTGTTAGATAAATTACACAAGATTCCAACAGACTGCAACTTGGCATCCTATTTGGCAGAAAGCTGATGTACCATTCACATATCCTCCTTCCATACTGCTTTTGAAACCCTCCTCTTTTATGACCTCTACACTCAGCTATTCCAATGCTCCCCTGGTTGATCTCCAACCATCTGATAATGCCTTATTCAACTCTTGTTGCCTTTATCCGAACTCGCACCAAGTCCCATTCACCCTCAATGATCCGTGTTCGCTCTCAATCCAGCAACACCTCAAATTTGAAATTCTCACCACTGTGTTCGTGTCACTCAATAGCTTTGTCCCAACTTATCTCTATAACATCCTCCTGCCCTAAAACTTTGAGAACATTGCAATCCTCCAACCCCGACTTCTAACACATCTCTGATTGTCTAGACCACCATTGGTAGCTGTGCTTCAGTTGTCTCGGCCCTAAGCTCTGTAGCCTTCTCCCTAAATCTGTCTCACTTTACAGATGCTCTTTGAAACCTACCTCTTCCCACCTGCCCAAATATCAGATGCATCTCATTGTCAAATTCTGTCTGTTCTCGGTCCTGCAAAACATTTTGGAATATTTACTTTGAGATGCTATGTAGATTTAAGTTGTTCGTTTGTAAAATATATTTCATTTGTGAAGTATGCCCTTCTGCTCTACATGTCCAATATCTTCGCAGATAGGAGGTGCGTTTTCTATATTTCAGCTGTACTTCGAAGAACTGACAAATCTTCAATAAGGGAGCAAATGATATCCTTATGGCTAGAAGATTTCCATACAATGTATGCACCCAACCATGATTGTGAAGCATTCTCTCACTTTTGTAAACCTGCCATATCAGTCCATCCATAGAGAACAACAATGTGCAGCTGTGGCCTGGTGTAATGATTCAGTACAGGTGGTTCACTGGGTTTTTTTGCCACTCATTTTGCCAAACAATATGTTTGCACTCATGAATAGAAAAGCTACCATTCTGCTGCTATCTGAATTTAAAATAACACTCTATAAAAACACTAGTATCTCTTCAATGTTTTAATTCACATTAGTGTAAACCAAGGTCGTGGACATAAAAAAAAAGAAACTGTGTCCCAAAACAATAAATTTCAAATAGTACAGTCCTGTACAAAAATATTTTCAAAAATAATTTTCTGTTAAGTTTTTACAACTAACCGTGAACTAGCACAAGAGGTTGCTCCATAAAAGTACACTTCAACAAATGTGCATATTCTTCTGACATTTCACGTTTATAAATTGTGAGAAGGAACCATGCCATTCACGTTGATTAAACCCGAGTTTGGGTCATCCACATCATAAACAGTGGAAACTGTATGCAAAGGAGGACAATGAAAATCAAAACAACAAGACTAACTCAACACTCTGACTTCGGTATCAACCATCATCTATTAGGTTTGTGGAATCATTTCTCCACACATCTCACTCGAGGTTGTATTTCACTTCTTTACAGATGTGGAAAAGTCTTCACTATCTACGCAGAGGGGTTTGTTCAGTTGCAAGGAGCCATCCCTGGACCTCAGATCCCATGTAGTTTTGCCAGTTGTGAAATGGACTCTGTTCAGTCTTAATGGAGTAACTTAATGATAGCTTAACAGAGAAAATAATATTGATCCCAATGAATAGTCTGGGTCACCAATGTGTGTTTTATCCCCCCCCAAAAGCATCAATATAAGTCAGTTTATAATACAAGTTCATTAATATAATGCAAGTTGACAGCATGCAATGGGCTCAGACCTTTGAGTCCCCTTACTTCTGTTCACAGAAACAATTAATTTATTTTATCTTCATCAGTCTTTTTTTCAGGTTCTTTGGCTTTCAGCGTTGACAATTTTTAGCCATGTGTTATATCAACAAGTCTCTGATTGTATACTTTGTCAGGTTTCCATATATCTGATTTTCTGTTCCAGTTAAATCTTACCTCGTCCATCAAATTGTCTTGAAAGCCTTTAATTCCAGGCTTGTGAGTACTTGTGAGAAAACATAGTTACTTTACTTCCTAGATTTGCACTGCACTCAGACGTCAGTAAAATTATTGCTTGTCCTTTATCTTGCCTTCTGAAGTGAAAGAGAATTCCAGATCTTTGTGATGCGGTCTCTTTGACAAATATGTACACTTCTGTTCCTAAACAAAGTTGTCAAAAAAAAAATCACAACTACCAAGTGTACTGCGATAATTTAAAGTTGATTTGCTGAAACATTAGCAACATGCGGTGGATGATTTAGAGCTGAAGATAAAAGATGACACAAGTCGAGCAGCTACCCCATGAATTACATATCTTGCTTCTTCCTTATACCAGATTTGCAGCTTTCAGTGAATTCTTTCACATGTATGGAGCCCAGCCCAGGTACATTTGGCACAGGAGGTTTACATTTGTTGCTTCTTGGATAAGGTAGTGAACATGACCTTCAATGGATAACGGTAAACCTTTCACCTTGTTTCTCGTCTTAATCACTCCATGTAGTCGCTTTTCGATATCCTGAACATGGGTTTTGGCCTAAAAGAAAATCAACACTTCAAAAGTTAAGCAATTGTTTCCCTTTAAAATTCACCGAGGTTTAACCATGGTTTAAATCAACAATCGCTCTTCTTTCATGGCAGATTAGACTAATTGTAATTGATGTGCTTTAATCCAAAGGGTGATTACGCTAATTTGAAAAGGGAGTATCTATCACCAACTTGCTTCATAATGTCATAAAAGGGAAACAGCTCTACTCATGTCACCTCATGTTACCACAATTTACACTACCAAGAATTACTTTGAGAAAAGAATTGGCCCCTTCTATTTCTCATCCACATGCCAAGCCTCGACAACATCATCTGCAAGTACAGTGTCCATTTCCACATGTATGCTGACAACACACAGCTCACGTCTCTCAATCCCTCCACTGTTGCTAAATTGTTAAGACTCGGTCATGCCCAGGACTGAAAGAGCAGAAACTTCCTCCAATTAAATATTCAGAAGATGAAAGCCTTCAATCCCCACCACATGTTCTGTTCCTTAGCCACTAACTCCATCGCTCATGTCTGTACATGACACAGATACATTTGCAATTCTCATGATCCGACCACGTCTTTTAAAAAAATGTATTTACAGGATATGGGAGTCGCTGGCTAGGTCAGCATTTATTACCCAACTCTAGTTCCACTTGAGAAGGTGGTGAGCTTCCTTCTTGACCCGCTGCAGTCCCAGAGGTGTAGGTAAACCCACAATGCCTTTGGGGAGGGAATTCCAGGATTGTGAGTCAGCAACAGTGAGGAATGGCGATGTACTTCCAAGTCAGGATGGTGAGTGGTTTGGAGGGGCACCTCCAGGGGGTGGTGCTCCCATGTATCTGCTGCTCTTGTCCTTCTAGGTGGTTGCGATCGTGGGTTTGGAAGGCGCTGTCCAAGGAGTCTCGGTGAGTTACTACAGTGCATCTTGTAGCTGTTGCACACGGCTGCCACTATTGGTCGGTGGTGGAGGGAGTGAAGGCGTGTGAAAGGGGTACCAATCAAGCGGGCTTTGTCTTGGATGGTGTTAAACGTCTTCAAATGTTGTTGGAGCTGCACTCATCCAGGCAAGTGGAGGGTATTCCAACATACTCCTGCTTCTGTCTTGAAGATTGTGGATAGGCTTTGGGGAGTCAGGATATGAGAAACTCGCTGCAGGATTCTTAACCTCTGACCTGCTGTTGCAGCAGTATTTATATGGCTGGTTCAGTTCAGTTTCTGATCAACGGTAACCCCTCACTTAGTGAGGGATTCAGCAATGGTAATGCCATTGAATGTTAAAGGGGTATGGTTAGGTTCCCTCTTTCTGGAGATGGTCATTGCCTGGCATGACTGCTACTTGCCACTTGTCAGCATAAGCCTGGATATTGGCCAGGTATTGCTGCATATGGACTTGGGACTGCTTCAGCATCTGAGGAATCGCAAATGGTGCTGAACATTGTGCAACAGCGACCACCCCCACTTCAGACTTTATGATGGGAGGAAGGTCATTGATGAAGCATCTGAAGATGGTTGGGTCTGAGACACTACCCTGAGGAATTCCTGCAGTGATGTTCTGGACCTGAGATGATTGACCTCCAAGCACTACAACTGTCTTCCTTTGTGCTAGGTGTAACTCCAACCAGTGAAGAGTTTCCCCCCTGATTGGACTCGAATTTTGCTAGTTCTCATGCCACACTCACCAAATGCTGCCTTTGATGTCAAGGGCAGTCACTCTCACCTCACCTGTAGAGTTCAGCTCCTTTGTCCATGTTTGAAACTAGGCTGTAATGAGGTCAGGAGCTGAATGACCCTGGTGGAACCCAAACTGAGCAGCTAATTGCTAAATGCTGCTTGATGGGGCTGTTGATGACCCCTTCCATCTCTTTGCTGATGATCGAGAGTAGACCGTTGGGATAGTAACTGGCCAGGTTGGATTTGTCCTGTTTCTTGTGTACAGGACATACATGGAAATTTTCCACATTGCCAGGTAGATGCCAGTGTTGTCGCTGTACTTGAACAGCTTGGCTGGGGGTGTGGAAGTTCTGGAGGTCAAGTCTTCAGTATATTGTCAGGGTCCATAACCTTTGCGGTATCCAGTGCCTTCAGCTGACTCTTGATATCACGTAGAGGAAATTGAATTGGCTGAAGACTGACTTCTGTGTTGATGGAGGTCTCTGGGGCAGGTTAAGCTGCATCATCCATTGGTCACTTGTGGCTGAAAATTGTGAATGCTTCAGCCTCATCTTTTGTGCCGATGTGTACCGCCATTACTGAGGATGGGGAGGTGATATCAATTATGCACCACCATTCCGGACTGGATCTGACAGGACTGCAGAGAATACATCTCATCTACTGGTTGCGGAATTTCTTAGCTCTGTCTATTATTTGCTGCTTATGTTGTTTGGCACACAGGTAGCCCTGTGTTGTAGTGTCACTAGGTTGACACCCAAATTTTTGGTATGTCTGGTGTTGCTCCTGCCAAGCTCTCCTGCAGTTTCCATTGAACTAGGATTGATCGATCTCCTGGCTTGGTGGTCATGGCAGAATGAGGGATATGCTGGGCCATAAGTTGCAGAATGCTTTTGAGTACGATTCTGTTGCTGCTGATGACTCACAGCATCTCATGGGTGCCCAGTCTTGAGTTGCTAGACCTATTCAAGTTTATCATTACGAAGACTGTCCATTCCACCAACTTCAGCTGACCTGACCCCGGTCTGAGCTTATCTATTGCTGAAATCCTTATCGATGCCTTTTGTTACCTCTAGACTTGGCTATTCCACTGCACTCATGGTCGCCCTCCCACATTCTATCCTCTATAAACTTGAGGTCATTGAAAACTCTGCTACTCACATTCAAAGTCACACCGTCCTTTTCACCCATCCTCCTGTTCTGATGGATATACATTGGCTCCCAGTTAAGTATTTCCTAAATTTTAAAATTCTCATCCTTGTTTTCAAATCCTCCCATGACCTCGCCCTGCCCTATTTTTGCAACCTCTCCCAGCTCTAATTTGCTCCAAGTTTGGCCTCTTGAGCATCCCCAACTTTAATCATTCCAGAGTGATTGCCAAGGCCCTAAGCTCTGAAATTCCCTCCCCAAGCTCTCTCCACTCCTTCGAACCACTTCTTAAAGCCTACCTTGACGATCAGCGAGAATATCTCTTAATGTAGCTTGGTGTCAAATTTTGTTTGTTAACACCTGTGTCAAGTGTCTTGGGATTATGTTGTTCTCTTAGAAATACATAAATTGTTGTCCGATAGTTGTATCAATGAAATAGAGAAAGGGAAGAAAACTTGCAGTGAATTCAAGTTTGTAGATTAAAATTCGACAATCCAATCTAATTTTACATCAGGGATGCTGTCTGCTCTCATCGGAGCGGATCTGTAAAAATGGTCCAACACCTTTTCCTGAACAAAATAGGCTGTCTCTGCAGTTAGGAGTGTTGGAGAAAAATGTGTGTGTAGAACAGAGGCAAAGATAAATAAATTAGAAGGGGGAAAATGTCAGAGCTCTAAATCTTTTTTCACTGACCTTTTCATTGATTACCTCCCCAGTTTCATTGGGTTGCACTTTTGCACTTCCTTTTACTGGCTTGCTCCACTCCACCAGTGGGTCATGGAGAAAGGTTTTCAAAACACTGCAAGACAAATAAATGTTTGCTCTGACAATAAGGATAGCAATGAAACAGAAAAAAGTTAAGTCAATCAATTTTATGACGACGCCTGAAATAAATATATTTGAAATAATTCCAACTATAACTAGGATCTGATGCTTTACCTCATTAAAGGTTCTCGTTGATCGCGCATTAATCTCAATGTCACTTCACAGGCTCGGCGGAACAAACCTTCTGTTCCCATTGGGCCCATGGCATGGACCATATTGTGGGTTAGACGGAAAGGGACAACTTCTGGAACATCAAAGGTCTCCCCCTAAGAAAGTGAGAAGATTTTTTTCAACCACAGAACATTCACAAGCTCCTGCAATGCTCCAGTGAAACCTAGCGCAAGCAGGAGGACCATCATTTCATCTTCCAGGTAGGCACTTTGCAGCCCATGGGACTCAACAGTGAGCTTGGCAGCTTTACATTGTAACCTTTCTCCTGCATCTTAAATCCCTTTTTAAAAATATTGTATATCACATGTATTTGACCCCCTCCCCCCCCCAACCTTACTTCCACGCCAGGCCACCTGTCTTGTTCTTGAAGTTGCTACTTTTTGTTGCAATCTCTCACAGATACGCTTTAATATCTAGCACTCTCTTTAGTTCTGATGAAGAACCAAAAGGATTCTAAACGTTAATTCTGCTTTCTCTCCTTGCAGATGCTGCTGTAACCCCCCCCCCCTCTTGATTTTCAAGCTTTGTTTCTTAATGTTACAGTATTCCTTTTCTCTATAAATGATCAGGTGTGAACTGAGAGATTTTTTTTAGTTGACTAAGCAACAAGTTAGTGATCCCAAAAACATGGGACAAACAATGGCAAAATGGAGGTTTGCAAATCAATCTACTTTAAAACTACAATGGGAAACTGGTTCCGACATCAACTGTTTAATCTGCAGAGAATGTGCTGCGTGTGTCATTCGAGTCAAGAGCACCCTAAATGTTTTGGAGAAGGGTGCCCCAACTGTGAGTGGGCTGTACATGATTTCAGTGTCCCAGCTGTATCGATGGCAGAACTTTCAGCATTCGCTACCATTACAACTATGAAACAGATAGTGACTATGCCATCCACACATGCGCAGCTAAATATGGAAATCCAGAAGTTGTTGTGATTAATTCGCTCTTCCTCCACTCGATATGCTGAAGTTCCCGCAGATGGAAATCTTACAAAATCACTTGAATTAGTGCAAACTTTAATTTTTATGCTATTAGTCGCGCTGATAAAACTACAGACAAAGTAACACCTTGTTCTTTGAAGTGTAACTATTTTTAATGGTGTACAAAGATCAAAATTGCTGCTGAACAGCATCTCGGATCCTGAAAAGCGATGTCAAATATTATTAAAATAGAACTTTCCAAATTTAATTTTTGTTTTAAACTGATCATCTTTTAGCTTCCACCTGCATCCCTCATGTATGTCCCATTCTTTATTTTGTTATCTGTAAAGTGATTGAAAAGTAGGATATTAAAGTGTTTTTTAAAAACTTTCTAGTTTGCTGACTGTGAGAATTCTTTGATGAGATTGGCTGCTCAGTTTGTTTGATTACATCTTTGATGTTGGAAATCCCCTGGAGGTGCCACAATCAATGTGCCACCCAGAAAGCAACACCACACAGATCACTAGATCTTTGTAAGCAGCTTTCTTTGAAGTCAGCAGCAAGCATCACCGCTGAGTGTGAAATCCATGCCAATCACTTTTAAAACAACAGCCAAAATTTGCATTTTTGAAGTACCTTTAATGTCGTAAAACATCTCAAAGCATGTCATAGGTATTAGCATAAAATGTGGACACCAAGCCAGATAATCGGACATGGAACAAAGGCCTGGTAAAATCATGGTTGACTCTCTATCTATTTTGCATTTCTTAAGTCGCTGGACGACATTTCTACCAGACCAGATTTTACTAATGCAGAAACGCACTCCTAACAATGCAAGCAAAATTCAATGCATCATTTATCCACCAAAAGATCACCAACTGAAGGGCGGCAAAGTCAATACCACTGCTGTTTCAAACCCCTCATCCACAATATACAACTGTATGTACAATATATAGCACGGTAGCATTGTGGTTAGCACAAATGCTTCACAGCTCCAGGGTCCCAGGTTCGATTCCCGGCTTGGGTCACTGTCTGTGTGGAGTCTGCACATTCTCCCCGTGTGTGCGTGGGTTTCCTCCGGGTGTTCCGGTTTCCTCCCACAGTCCAAAGATGTGCAGGTTACGTGGATTGGCCATGCTAAATTGCCCTTAGTGTCCAAAATTGCCCTTAGTGTTGGGTGGGATTACTGGGTTATGGGTATAGGGTGGGGGTGTGGGCTTGGGTAGGGTGCTCTTTCTAAGAGCCGGTGCACACTCGATGGGCCGGAAGGCCTCCTTCTGCACTGTAAATTCTATGATCTCTATGCAGCCAGAGGTAGTTTAAAAATGTAAAGGCTTGACCACCCAGGTCACTGGTGCCTGAAACTGAAATTTTGCTGAGAAAAATCCATCAGTGACAGAAACTTTAGTTCATACCAGTTCATACACTTTGGCTATTTAAAATTAGAAATAGGAAATAAAGTATATGTATGCTTCCATGAAAAGATGAATGCTGGAAACTGAGTTACCTTATTGAAAAGACAGTTGAAGTCCACATGAACACATTCGCCTGTTAAAGAATCAAACAAAATGTTTTCTCCATGGCGATCACCGAGACCCAGAATGTAGCCAACCATTGACATCACAGCAACAGAACGACAGTAGGCTGATCTACTACTGTACCTTTTGGAAGGAATTAGAAGATGGAAGTTTCAAAATAACGGAACACATCTATCAGAAAGCATTATGGTTAATGGCACAAGTTAGAATTAAGTACATTATGAAATGTTAATTACTAACCATACAGCCATCATATTTTTGTGAATATCAAATGAGCAATTATCCCATTATCCTCACTGCAAACATACAGTAATTAATCCATTATTTCTGACCTCACCCTTGCTGTCTTAAATTTTATCTTTACTGTGATTGATTCTTAAAACCAAACTAACAATTGCTTTGACTTTTATGGCAACTGAATGATGATCACACTAAATACCCATTCCACTTTACCAACCCAACCCAAACCAACCTACTCCCATAGGTCTCATAAAATGCACGAAAGGAGCTACCTAAAAATGGGGGTAAAACATTGCTAAAGAGATATCTTGGACCCCTTAACATTGTAGTTCGAGGGCAGCACGGTGGCCTAGTGGTTAGCACAACCGCCTCACAGCGCTGAGGTCCCAGGTTCGATCCCGGCTCTGGGTCACTGTCCGTGTGGAGTTTGCATATTCTCCCGGTGTCTGCGTGGGTTTCGCCCCCACAACCCAAAAAAAAAATGTGCAAAAAAAACAAACATTGTAGTTCGGAAAGCAGAATCCCATGTTATCAAATTTAAGAAACTGACCATGAAGTTGGATCAGGGAAAGTCCGAAGGAACCATTCATGGAAGACAGCAGGGTGACGTGGCAGGAGCTGCTGTTGAAAGACAGATAATTTCTCCTCCAAAGGTGCTTGCTTTGGCAGCATGCACTGACGCAACTCTTTACCAATCATGTAAACACCTGTAATAGAACACACGCAAAACTTTGAATACCAGGAGCCAAATAAAACAAAATCCAATGCGCAAAATATGTACATTAATGAGCTTAGCGTTATATTTGAAGAGATATTTAAGACCTTAAAGACATAGGAGTAGAAGTAGGCCATTTGGTTCATCGAGTCTGCTCCACCATTCAATGAGATCAGGACTGATGTGAATAATAATCCTCATCACTTTCCTGCCTTACCCCCATAATCCTAGATTCCTTCACTGATTAAAAATAACGACCCAACATCTATAGTCCTCTATGGTGAAGAATTTCACAGATTCACTACCTTTTGAGAGGAGAAATGAGGATTTTCCTTTATTTTACCGGCCAGTATGCTTTCATGTTCCCTTTTCGTTCTCCTAATTTCATTTTTAAGTTCCCTTTTGAACATTCTATATGCCTTTAGAGCCCTCAATATCTCCAGGTGGTGATAAAAAGTCAGCCTTTTGTATCCCACCCCTCTGCTTTTGAGCCACGGGTGCCATATGTTTGGAGAGACGATGGCACAGTGGTAATGTCGCTGGACTGGTAATACAGAGGGCTGGCCTAATGCTCTGGGGACACGGCTTCAAATCACAGCAGCTGGTGGAATTTGAATTCAATCAATAAAATCTGAATTTGAAAGTGATCTCAGTAATGGTGACCATGAAACTATCACTGATTGTCATAAAACAAGACATCTAGCTCACGTCCTTGAGGGAAAGTGTCCTCACCTGGTCTAGCCTACATGTGACTCCAGATCCTCTGAAATAGCCTATAGCCTGGCAAACTGCTCAGTTCAAGAGTGATTAGGAATGGGCAACAAATGCTGGCCTAGCCAGCAACACCCACTTCCCAGGAAAGAATAAACTTAATTAAAAAAAAAATTAAACTCCTGCCCTCTCCCATTAATATTGTGCTATTTAGCTTAAATTAACACTTAATGTCACTCTTAGCAGAAAATCTAATTTTAACATATAATGCATACAATTTGCAACATGTATATTGTATTCTCCATGTTTCACAGCACATTTGGATTACAATTTATCAACAGCTTCTATTTATTGGAACTTCAACAACATGCATTCATGATATGTTCAATCCTTGCCTTTCTCTTTGTACAGCTTATTCAGAATGTGTCTTAAGCCAGCAGTGTTGTTCACCCACTCAACCAGACCGCATTCTTCATTCAGAGGAATGACTGCGTACGTTCTGATGTGAAGCTCTCTTCTGCGAGACTCTGCATCTTTTCTTAAACACTGTCAAACATCAAAGTGTCCAGAAAGCTCATTAATCAATGAAGTGCAAATAATAATGTGATTATTATCATATGATTCAGGGAAGTGATGGCAAGTAATATCACTGTACAGGTAATCCTGATGCCCATGCTCTGGGGAAATGAGTTCAAATCCCAAGGCAGCAGGTGGAATTTAATCAGCAGGTGGAAAAAGCTGGAATTGAAAGCTAGTCTCAGTAATGATGACCATGCCAACTCTTGCCAGTTGTCATAAACACCTGTTTGGTTCACTAATGCGCTTCAGGGAAGGAAATCTGCCATCCTTACTTAGCCTGGCCTACATGTGACTCCAGAACCACAACAATGTGGTTGGCTCTTAACTGCCCTCTGAAGTGGCCCAGTCAGTTCAAGGGCAATTATGGATGAGCCACAACCTTGCCAGTGAGACGAATATCCCGTGGAAGTACAAAGAGAAGAATTTATAGTCATTGTTCAGTCTGCTACGATTGCAACAGTAGGCTGCAACAATTTTGAAATTAAAGATAAAAGCAATGATTTTCAAACATTTCTGTGCCAGGGACTCTGTTGAATTAGGGAGTGCTCCTGACGGCTGTGAAGTCAACGGCTAAATATTGTTCACAGAAAGAAAAACAGTGCCAACCATATGGAAAACATATTTTGTACATAGCAACGGAAGTAACATTCTTGAACGTTAACAAATACAGAAATCTGAAGATAGGAGTGTGTAAACCTCTGTAAAACAGTATGCAATAGCGTAGTTTGGTTCAAGTGCAGTTTACTCTTTCATATACTCTACCCAATTTATTAAATTTCCAGGAATTAACCAAAAATTAATAAACTATCCAAGGTAATAAAGCTCTGCAGTCTCTCCTGTATGAACCCCACCCGAGATAACAAAGCCCGAGCAAATTGACTTAACCGTATAACCCTGGCCAATTACATTTGACAGCTAACACCCTCAGCAAACTCCCAAGTTAGCTCCAAAGTGGCAAGCCTGGTAGGGAAGCTGGCAATTTATTTATGGAAATATGGAAGATTTTTAAGATCACTGCGTTTACACAAATCAAGTTGAGTATTATATTTTTTAAAAAAGCTATATGTTATGAAATTCAATGTATAACGTGCCCAAACTACAAACCACATCCCTATTTGTAAATACAAAATAATCCACAATTAAATAATGATTAGCCTATTTTATTTGGATGGCATCAAAGTTCATACACTGATCTTTTTTTTAAATTTAGAGTGTCCAATTCATTTTTTCCAATTAAGGGGCAATTTAGCGTGACCAATCCACCTAACCTGCACATCTTTGGATTGAGGGGGCGAAACCCACGCAAACACGGGGAGAATGTGCAAACTTCACACGAACAGTGACCCAGAGCCGGGATCGAACCAGTGACCTCGGCGCTGTGAGGCAGAAGTGCTAACCACTCCATCACCGTGCTGCCTGTTCATACACTAATCATGTTAAGAATTTGCTAAACACTGCGTGAAATTATAATTTAGCCTCTAAACACTTAACAAGATTTTCAAATGTGCATTAAGTTAAATACACAAGTAGCTTCAACTTTCCAATGGCCATGCTAACTTTTCAAATACTACACCTTATTAATTAAAGAGTTAAATTCCATGAGTCGACAATCCTTCCTCAGGTCGTCTTTGGGTTTACACATCATAATATAGGATTTTCCATCAGAACCCTTCAGATTGATTTTCTTTGGCTTCTGAAGAGAGGCTAAAATCTCCACCTGGCACAAGAGAAGATGAAAACATCTGGATGCGGTATTCAATCTTCATGTATTAAAATACCAAATCTTTACAAAACAAGTAATAATACAATGGCGTCATCATATATCAATTGTTGGTATATGTGAAAAAGTTTCATCTATCAAAGTTTTGACAGATTTCCGAGGTCCTAGGGATCAACTGTATTAGATTAAAGATAATCCATAATCAACCTCTTGAACAAATATTCTGGTCCCAACATTTAGAGATTTACACAGAGTCTACAGCACAGAAACAGATCATTTTGTCTAACAAATCAATGCTGGTGTTTATGCACAATACAAGCCTCCTCTAACTCTCTTTATCGACCTTGATCAGCAATCCCTTCTGCTTCTTCCTCTTTCCTTTGTTTATTTAGCTTCTCCTTAAATGTATCTACACTACTTGTCTCAATCACTACTCTGGTAGCGGGATCCACATTCTTACCACCATTTGGGTAAAACCGAATTCTTTTGCTGGCCATTTGCAATTATGTCTCTAGTTTTGGTCTCCCCTCCAAGTTGGAAAATATCTGGTCATTATCCTTTATAATAGTAAAGACCTCGATTAGGTCATCCCTTAGCTTTCACTTTTCATGAGAAAATAATTCGAGCTGAATCAGCCTTTCCTGATAAATGTATCCACAAGTTCTGGTATCATTCTTATGACTCTTCCTGCACCTTCTCTACATCCTTCTAAAAATAAGGAGTCCAGATTCCTTTTTGGTTCGGTCCATTTTTAAAATCTAGTTACACCTCTCTGAAGCACCTCGGGAATTTTTATTTGATTGCAGATGGTCTATAAGTGTGATTTTGTTGTTAGATTTAATTTACCACAATGACTCGCATTTACACATCATCTTTAACACCGCTTCTATTAATCCTTCTAGCTCCTGGACTGAAGCTGAGGGGGAATAAACCAGAATCCAGAAGAATCCAGAGAAGTGGTGCAGGCATTGAAAAGAAAAGCTTTGGAGACATTTTTGAAGACAAGGGGCCTGGAAAGACAAGGAGACAAGGGGTCTGGAAAGTAAATTCCAAAGTGCAGCAGTGGCAGCCAAAGTCTCCCTTTACATGTTTACAATAAAAATTCTTGATATATCAATAATGTTTTGGCTACACTCCCTGCCTTACTTCATTAGCAGATCAAAAGTCACTTGCATATTCAGTGTCACGGTGCCAGGAGAACACAAGTTGTTTGTGGGTATTACTGCAAGCAACATCGGTGCTAGTTAATTGATGTAGTGCGCAAATGACCATTAATCTGATTCCGGTTGTAGAATGCTGGTGACTTGTTGCACCCAGTCCAATCAAAGGTTTGCACCAACATCATAGCAACCACGACAGATGAGAGACGTGAGAAAGTGTTCATGCAACAACTGCAGCCAAGTTAGGTACTGTGTGTGTGGCTGGAAAATAAAGCTGAATGCAAAATTAATTTCAAGCTCAAGAAGCATCACAGAGCAATTTCTACAGCTGGTAGTTGCGCTAAAATGGAAAGGAAAGCAAAACTTTATTCATGTGAAAGACAAGATAATCTAAAACCTTAGGTTTGCATGAGTTTATAGTTGAGGCAGCAGTGACAGGCTTCACAATTTGAAGAGATGGCATGGTATTTTGAATGACAGCAAAGCCAACACTGTCACACACACAACTGAGTTTTTGGCAAACTGAGCACCGCATATGTTTACAAGTAAAGGATGCTTTTAGTATAGATGAGATTGGTCCATTTTACCAATTGTTCCCAAATGAAAGGCTTAAAAGGGACAAATGTATGAAACAGCTTTGTGTCAAGGATGCGCAAGGTATCAATGCCACCCAACAGCAACATGGAGATGTAGATGATAGAACTTTTCAGAGTGGATCTGGGATTGCAATGAGTTCATGGCAATACAGAAGAGAAATGCTTTCCCCGTGCAGCTTTGAGGCATGCTGAAGCAACAAAGATAGCCAGTATGAGGGTTAACATCGTTAAACCGGAGCAAGTAAAATAGTAACGTTACCATGTCATCAAAACCAGCTATGTAGGCCCAGTGACCAGGGAAAGGGTCATGGTTTGCATGAGTGCCTGCAGTTGATGGCAGGGTGGGAGTCATCACAGATTGCAAAGGAATGAGGATTTCACTGAAAGCAGATTCTTCCACCAGCCTTTTGAGCAATTTGAAGTGAACGCTCATGCTTAGAGTTGTGGTATTTCCATCCACCTACGAACAGAAACACTAGTTCAGAAAAACCACAACAAAATTGTTTTCACAGTGCTGAACATTTTTAAGATATGTTGCGCAATGTGAACCTTTTAATTACTCAGCAAAAAACTCTAACTTCAGCAAATTTAGAAGCTACAATGTCACTGTTAAAGATTAAAATTAAGAACATAGACATAGGAGTAGGCCATTTAATCCCCCTCTGCCCCCAACCAGTTCTAGCATTCAATAAAAACATGGCTAATTTGAAGCCTAACTGCATGTAATTAACTGCCTTTGTCCCGTTGGTAACTTTGCCCAACAAAACTTTATCAATCTCATGTTCATAATTAACAACTGCTCTAGCATCAATTGCTATTTGCGGAAAACAGTTCCAACCTTCCTAATAATCTTTAATATTGTCCGGTGGCGGCATGTAGGGGGAGGTCGCACGTTGGATGGCTCCTGCTCGAGGCTTGATTTTTTAGAATTTAATGCCCAGTCCCAGGGGCAATTTTGGTTAAATAAGTGCAGGAAGAAAGAAGTCCAAAACGCAAAGGAAAGCTGCCGTGAAGAAGCGGGTGAGTGAAGGTGCGCCGTCGAATAGAAGGGTTGGTTCAGCAACTGGAAGGATGGCGGAGGCTGGGTCGCTGGGTGGGGCCGAGGTGATGATTGTGGGACTTGAAAAACAGTTCGCAAAGCTCATGGAAGTGATAAGGAAGGAGATGATGGCAGTATTGAAGGTGCTGGTAGAGGAGGCGATTGCCCCGATGAAGGCCACGGTGCTGACGGCATCGGCTTAGGTGCGGGAGCAGGGTGAGAAGCTGAAGGGAGTGGAAGAGGCCTTGTCAGAACACAGTGATCAACTCACCTCGATGGGTGAGGAGCTGCAGAGGATGGTGGAGGCCAACAAGGGTCTGCGAGCCAAAGTGGAGGACCTGGAAAACAGATCTAGGCGGCATAATCTGAGGATCGTGGGCCTGCCTGAAGGGGTGGAGGGTCCGAGGCCGACGGAGTATTTTGCCAAGACGTTGGCAGAGCTGTTGGGGGAGGAAGATCCCTCTCGGTACGAACTGGATCGGGCACATAGGGCGTGGAGGCCTAAACCAAGGTGAATGAGCCGCCAAGAGCAGTGATTATTTGTTTCTGTAGGTACCGCGTGAAGGAGAAGGTCCCGAGTTGGGCAAAGCAGAAGCTGAAGGCGCAGTGGGCTGAAGCTGGTATAAGTATATACCAGGACTTTACTGTGGAGTTAGTGAAGAGGCGGGCGGCCTTCGGTCAAGTGAAGACGGCACTGTATAACAGCAGGCTGCGGATCGGCCTAGTGTACCCAACTAAGTTGAGGGTGACCTACAACTCCAAAGACTTTTATTTCGAGACGGTGGAAGCGGCGAAGACGTTTGTGAAGGCAGAAGGACTGGGGCAGAAGTAAGAAATGGGACTGAGGATTGGTCTTAGACTGAGGGTAAGGGGTGTGGAGGAGTGTATGTAGCTCTATTTTTCACTGCATAGTGTCATATGTGCTAAATGAGTTGATGTTGCCTCTTTGGACTAGGTAAGAGTCTTTTCTTTCACAATGATGGTTCTTTGGGCTTTGTGTGTTTACACTGGGGTTGTGTGTTGAAGGGTATTTCTTTGTTTTCCTGGGACTGGGTGGGGGAGGGAGGGTATTGAGGCCTGGGCAGGGGCCTCCACACTGGATAGCTCAAGCAGGCCAGTGAACGGGAGTGTCGTGGGGGGAGGGGCTGCGACCATCAGAGCCTGGTAGAACAGGTTTCGATGAGAGCCGAGGAGATGTGAAAAGTTGGGGGGAGGGGCCGATACTGGGTGAGGTGTTTATGAGAGGAAGTGGATGGGAGGATTCTGGGGGGGGTTGATGGTAACAATGGGACGGGGCGGGCCAAGCCCAGTGGGCAGGGCCTGGAGTTATGCGGGTGGTGGTTAAAAGTGGAGGGAGGGAGGGTGAGAGAGGTTAGGATAGTTACGTGGAATGTGAGGGGTTTATTGGAGGGAAGTTTTTCTGGGTCATCTCGGGGGTAGTGCTCGTGAACTTGGAACCAGGGCCCCGAGAAGCCTTTTTCAGGGGTTCGGACCAGCTTGGGTGGCAGGCGAGTACGGGGGCAGATGTTGGCCTTTGCCTTGCTGGTTGCCTGGAGGCGGGTCCTGTTGGGGTGGAGGTTAGCTTCTCCATCTTGTGACACGGCTTGGCGGGGAGGGGACCTACTTGAATTTCTTTGACTCTCTGGAAGGTGAAGTCTCAGTTGAAGGGGATGAAGGAAGGTTTCGCAATTCATGGGGGCTGTTTATTATGCACTTCCGAGAATTGGTTGCCAATGAACATTAGTGGGGGGGGGGGGGGTTTGGCGGTATTGTTGTCTTTGGTTACACTGTTTACAGATTGTTAATGTGTTTTTTTTTTAACCTGGAATGTATGGGTGGATGTTTTGGTCTGTATATTAAGCGGGGGCAGTTTGTGTGTAAGGTATTGTTACTGTATTTGTTTTTGTTTGTGTTTTTTCTTTGGTTGTTTATTGATGAAAATGTGGAGAATAAAAAGATTTAAAAAAATAATCGTTATTATTGTCGCAAGTAGGCTTACATTAACACTACAATGAAGTTGCTGTGAAAATCCCCTAGTCGCCACATTCCGGCGTCTGTTCGGGTACACTGAGGGAATTTCAGAATGTTCAATTCCATCTTTGTGGGAAGAAACACTTCCTCGATTCACCCCTGTGATGTCTGGGTCTAATATTTTGAACTCACCAACGAGCAGATATAATTTCTCCCAATCTATCCCACCTGTCCCCTTTAATATCTTGGAAACTTTGGTGAAATCATCTCATAACTTTCTAAATTCTACTTTGTGAAATCTCTTCTTGTAATTTAAACCTTGGGGACCAGGTATAATTTTCCAAAATCAATGTTGCGCTCCCTCCGAGGCCATTTTTTCCCCACCTAAGGTATGGTGCTCAGAACCACTCACAGTATTCCAGATATGATCTAACCATGGCCTTGACTAGCTTGAAGAATGACTTCTATCCCCTTCTATTATAGTCCGCTAGATATATAGGTCAATATGAATTAAATATAAATTGGCTTCGGATGCAACTTGGTCGCAAGGCGTGATGCAGATTTGAGGCTACTATCAAATCAGTCATGGTCTTATTGAATGGCGGATCAGGCTCGAGAGGCTGAATGGCCTATTCCTACTCATTGTTCATATGTCCTGTTCTACCTTGCTCTGGCAACAGGACAGTCAGAACATAATCTAACCCAACTTCCACTAGGTAAAACAAGATAAAGGTAAAGAGATTCAACAATATCAACTACAACTCTGTTTAATTGTCGTCTCACAAAATACCTGACATTTTAGGAAACTAAAATTCCAATTAGAAACTGGCAAAAACTTTAATGCATTTCTGCAAAATAATTACATTCTTTCAAGTACAAAAACACACATGTTTCTGAGTTTCTATTTCACAGGTGTGTGCAAAGACATCGTGACTCCATCAAAGGATGGAGAAGATTCAACGTATGGTTTAGGCCTTGTACAGGTTATGTGAGAAACAATACATATAATGAAAATAGTAACAATGCCCATATTTACGACTCCCTCTCCTCCTGATTGAAGAACTGAGATTTTTTTTTAAAAGCAGAAACAGAGAAAGCTGGAAAAATTCAGCAGGTCTGGCAGCATCAGTTGGGGAGAAAACAGAGTAACCGTTTTGAGTCCGCGTGACCTTCTTCAGAACTAAAGAGAGGGGAAAACGTGTTGGGTTACATGCTGTATAAGAGGGGGTGGAACAGCAGGAACAGTGTTTAGTGGGAGCTGGGAGAGATGTAGCAAAACTTCAGAACAAGTGACAGATGACCCTGTGGCGGACGGGAGAGGGACGCTTTTTGCAGAAGAACAAAAAGGGTGTTCCACCCCGATAGCCTCTGCTTTCAAAGGATGAGGGCTTTCAAAGGGCAGCACAAGTGGCTAGCACTGTGGCTTCACAGCGACAGGGTCCCAGGTTTGATTCCCCGCCGGGTCACTGTTTGTGCGGTGTCTGCACGTTCTCCCCGTGTCTGCGTGGGTTTCCTCCGGGTGCTCCAGTTTCCTCCCACAATCCAAAGACGTGCAGGTTAGCTGGATTGGTCATGATAAATTGCCCTTTGTGTCCAAAAAGGTTAGGAGGGGTTATTGGGTTACAGGGATACGGTGGAAGTGAGGGCTTAAATGGGTCAATGCAGACTTGATGGGCTGAATGGCCTCCTTCTGCACTATGTTCTATGATCCTCTGCCATTTCCACCAACATGATGTCACCACAAAACATATCTTCCCCCTCAGCTGTGTCTGAATTCTATAGGGACTGCTCCCTCCGTGACACCCTGGTTCACTCCTCCATCACGTCCAACTCCCCATCCCCTTCCCACGGCACCATCCCTTACAATTGCAGACGGTGCAACACCTGCCCATTTACCTCCTCACCGTTCAAGGCCCCAAGCACTCCATTCAGGTGAAGCAACATTTCACCTGAACCTCCTTCAATCTGATCTAGTGTATTTGCTGCTGCCAATGTAGCCTCCTCTACATTGGGGAGGCTAAGCACAGACTGGGTGACCGTTTTGCGGAACACCTTCGTTCAGCACACAAGCACAGCCACAACCTTCCTGTTGCTTGCTGTTTCAACTCAGCACGTTGCTCTCATGCCCACATGTTTATCCTTGGCCTGCTTCAATGCTGCACTAAGTCCAATGCAAACTGGAGGGGCAGCATCTCATCTTCTGATCAGGCATGTTACAGCCCTCAGGACTCAACACTTGAGTTCAACAATTTTAGACTGTGACCGTTCTCCTCCATCTAAACATTTAAAAAAATATCCCAAACACTTTTTGTTCTTCTGCAAAAATCCTCCTTCCCCCTCCCCCACTGGGCTATTCGTCACTTATTCTTAAATTTTGCTACATCTTTGTTGCAATCTCTCCCTGCTCCCACTAATCACTGGTCCCACTGTTCCACCCCCTCTTATGCAGCACATGAGCCAACACGTTTCCCCCTCTATTTAGTTCCGTCGAAGGGACACGCAGACTCGAAATGTTAATTATGTTTTCTCTCTCCACGGGTGCTGCCAGTCGGGCTGCGGTTTTCCAGCTTTCCCTGTTTTTGTTTCAGTTTCCAGCATCCACGGTGTTCTGCTTTTATTTTAGCGAAAGACATTTTTGATGCTATTGTTGTCAGAGATATTTTCCATTTCGAAGTGATCTAAACTCCAAAAATGGACCAGTTCTTAAAAAAATCCTTCACCATAAAGCAGTTCTTCTGAGATCAACTCCATGATTAAGTCTGCAATACAATATAACTCAGGATCCTTTGCACGTTGGCCCATGTGCCTCCCAAACAGCTTAATGAAGCCACACTCTGGTGTCATGAGACATTCCCTCCTGAATATTGAGGCTCAAAATAGAAAATCTAATTAAATTAAAGTGAAACCACTTCCTACAACTCAAAATATTATAGACGGAGATATTTTAAGGGGGTGGGGTAGGGGCACAGGCAGAGGAAGGGGAAAAAATGGATTTGAAGGTGTCATCCTGTATCCCATCTCCTTCCTATAAGCACACTTACTGAAATTGATAGGGCAATATTATTCACAAATATGAATAAAGATTGGAGATAATTAATTTAAGATTCTTGTTTTTAAAAATATAAATTTAGAGTACCCAATTCATTTTTTCCAATTAAGGGGCAATTTAGTGTAGCCAATGTACCTACTCTGCACATCTTTGGGTTGTGGGGGCGAAACCCACGCAAACACGGGGAGAATGTGCAAACTCCACATAGACAGTGACCCAGAGCCGGGATCGAACCTGGGACCGTGAGGCATCAGGGCTAACCCACTGTGCCACCGTGCTGCCCATTTTAAGATTCTTCAATGCTGACAACTCGATAACATTTTGACAGAAAAAAAAATTGGAAAATATATACATGAATTTTATGAAATATTAAGGCATGTACTGTTTTGAGGGTAGCACGGTGGCGCAGTAGTTAGCACTGCTGTCTCATGGCGCTGAGGACCCGGGTTTGATCCCAGCCCCAGGTCACTGTCCGTGTGGAGTTTGTACATTCTCCTCGTGTCTGCATGGGTCTTACTCCCACAACCCAAAGATGTGCAGGGTAGGTCACGCTACATTGCCCCCAATTGGAAAAGTTTTTTAAAAGTAATTTTTCAAAAGGCATGTACCGTTTTGTTGCACAGTTCCAGCAACTTTTCAGTGAGACGAGTGGCATCTCCGATGAACTTGCCTAAGCAGCTCTTATCAGTTATGGCCTTCTGAAGAATTTCCTTGCACCTTGTAACTCGAGTTGCGTACGATGACTGCAAAAGACAAAGAACGTTTGTTATTTAATGTACAATGTTTATTTCATTAACAGCACGGAGAAGAAAGTGAAATTAGAGTCTCATCTTGCAGCACACTAAAATTGTATAAAATCCAAAAATACGATTCAAGAGCTATTACATTTTTAAGTGCTACTTCGAGAAAGTTACGTTTATTTATAAATATGGTCAAATAGACATTTCAAATTATTCCTCTTTCTGACAGCATCTCTCAAAGTAGAAAACTAAATTAAACAGAAACCACCTCCACCAAAGGAGGTGACCTTATTAAACATTAATTTAAAAATTAGCCAGATTTTCTTGGGATTTCTTAGAAAATATATGTACAATGTTTTTTTATGTAGTTAAACATTTGGGAATTGAACTGTTGCGACATTCACATAATTGTAGGTTAGTTACAGCACAGCACTAAGAGGGGCTGGGCCATTCAGTTTGTTGTCTCCCTGAGGGGCCTCTGGAAGAGCCTATCAATCAGGTTCATTTCTCAGTCTTTTCCCCACATGTGGTGGATTCAAGATCGCGTCTACAGGCCTTGGAGGTTCAACCAAAACATGGAGCTTTATTTAGAAGGTGCTAACGCTACAGGCTGCAGTGTTAGGCTGCCTATTTACCCGTGCAAATGGAAAATGACGCCACGCCATCGTTCTCTTAAAATGTCCCTGTGCAGCTATATGGCTGCTTGTGAGGAAACACTAAAAACACAATGAATACACAAGATATTATCCCCATTTAAATCAACGGTCCCTGACACAATGAACAGTACAGCATCAACAATCAATTAGCAACATGAACAATTAATCAACAACAAGCCAATGCGTCAGACATTCCGGAAGCCGCCATTCTGTGTGCTTGTCAGTGAACCTTGGGCATCTGCTTTTTCGTATTTGCTGCAACCTCTGGTGTCTTTGCTTTGCTTGTCGCTGGTTATCATAAACCAGAGTCGACGCAGGGATATGAGATTGACTCGGTGTTTGATTCGTAATTGAGGTGCTGTTTCCCCCAGTTGGTTCAGTTACTGTCAGATTCTCGGCAAGGACCAGGTCGTCTCTTGACACAGCTGGATTTGGTCTCTCTGTTGGTTCAGCCTCTGGCAGATTGGTTCTTGTCACCAAAAGTTGATCGGCATGCCTTCTCCATATTACATCATCTTGAGTTTGTACCGTGTAGGAGACCGATGGTGGCAGGAATCCAGTTTTCACTTGTGGTATAGTTTCTTGCCAGAACTTCTTGACCCTGGCAGAAAAACATGACATTTTGCCTTGGTTTCCTGCTGTATGAGCTGATTTTTCTTGACAATTTATTTTGTCTTTGGTGGTTTTACCAAATCGAATGCTGTTCGTAGTTGACATTTAATCATTAACAAGAACAGAGATGCTGGAGTGTTATGTGTGCAGTATTCCTGTATGTGAGCAGGAATTGACTCAAGCGTTTAGATAATGAATCTTGTTCTCTGCTTACCTTAAACAAATATTTCATCTTCTGTGTAAAACGTTCTGCCAGCCCATTTGTGGCAGGGTGATAAGGAGCAGATGGGATGTGTTCCATTCCCTTTCAAGTAGTTTATGAACGCTTGAACTGCAGTCCGTTTTCACTCACTTGTTCAGGGAACTTGAATCTACTGAAGATTTCAATCTCTCAACTTTTTTCTCCGATGACATTGACTTCATGATGGCAACTTCAGGCCATTTCAAGTGAGCATCGACTAGAATGAAAAACATGCACCCTTCCAATGGTCCTACATAATCAACATCCCCCGTTGTCAGGCCTTCGTCTTCTGGCCTTTCCCATGGGTGCAACAGGGCTAATGGCGGCAGGTTCCGCACTTTTACACAAGACTAACACATTTGCGCCTTCTCCTCTATTTCAGCACGTAGCCGTGGCCACAAAAAAATAGTTCCTATCTCCTTCATGCTTACAATACCACAGTTGCCTTTGTGTAATTGGTTTAATACGTTTTTCCTTAATAATGGTGGAATGGTAACTCTCATTCCCCAGAGGAGACAACCTGCCTGTACGGAAAACTCAGGGTTTGCTCCTGAAGACTTGCCTCGAACCACCAGGTCCAAGACCTCAGGCTGTACTGGATCACTTATGGTATTACTCTTCACCTACCCTGTAGCTACAGGAGCAGTATCTACTTGTCCAAAGTAGAAAATGTTTCCACACGAACTGCCCATCAACAAACTATTTATTAAGGGTAGTGGGGATAGTCCATCTGCATTCCAACGAAGGTCTGACTAACGATATTTGATGGTGTATGTGTGTCCTGACAAGAGTAATGCCCACCTTTGCATTCTGCTGGCTGCCAGTGATGGGATCCTGGTATGAGGTTCAAAAACTGTTGTTAGTGGATGATGGTCTGTCAATAAAGTGAATATCATCCCACACAGGAATTGATAGAATCATTTAATTCCAAAAATGATTCCTAGGGCTTCTTTATTCAAGGTCTTTGACCCCAAGACTTCTCTTCACCAGTGGGCATTATGTGGGAAACCACCCCAACCCAGTGAAGCAGTAAAGTGAAGAAGTGAAGCAGTTGAGTCTCCTACATTAAATATTTTTAAGATAAAGATAGATAACGTTTGGAAGAATAAAGGGATTAAGGGTTATGGTATTCGGGCCGGAAAGTGGAGCTGAGTCCACGAAAGATCAGCCATGATCTCATTGAATGGCGGAGCAGGCTCGAGGGGCCAGATGGCCTACTCCTACTCCTAATTCTTATAACCCCATAAGGTGATGCGTTACATGCTAGATGCAGGGATAAATGTGGATTAAAACGTGTCAGGACTTCTGGCTTGAGTAACACTCCTTTTGGTTTGCTCAAATGCTCGGTCACATTAATCCCCCCATTTTCACTCTTTATTTTGACAAGTAGATTGTGCAAGAGTTTTAGAATAGTCACCAGATTAGGGACAAACCTTCCGTAGCAATTTAGTCCGCCCAAGAAAGATTGAAGTTGGTTGAGACTTTAAGGTGTGGAAGTCTCGTAATGGCTTTGACTTTCGAAGGTGACTTATGCAGTCCTTCAGCGTTGATGATATGACCCAGATATTCAATTGAAGTTTGCAAAATTTCACATTTGTCTTTTCAGACTCATAATATACAATCTTCTAATCTCTGGAGAGGGCATCGAAGTTGCAGAGATATTCTTCCTCATTCTTGGCAATAACCACGATGTGATCTAGGTAACACTGGATTCAGTCTAATCCGTTTAAGATTTGGTCCGCAGCTCAATGGAACAACACTGGGACTGAAGTGATGCCAAATGGCAATCTTTTGTATCAAATTAACTCTTTGTTTGTCGCAATTGTCAAGAACTGTTGTGAATCCAGATTTGGATTTGGGTTTATTGTCATGTGCACCGGGTTCTGAATACAGTCCAGACAGATCATCCCATATATTAAAAAACATAGGACATATGATAAAATACACACTGTAAATACACAGACACAGGGTGAAGCATATGGAGTGTAGTGCTACTCAGTAGAGAAGAAGTGTGGAGAGATCAGCTCAGTCCATAGGAAGGTCATTTGGGAGTCTGGTAACTGCGCGAATGAAGCTGTTTTTGAACCTGTTCTCAGACGTTTGTATCTTCCTGCCCAATGGAAGAGGGATCTTTGATTATGCTGCCCACTTTCCCAACTTCATTAAAATCTGTCGCCAAGAGCATACTCACTATGGGCCGCAATGGTGCTCTTCTATATTTCTTACACATATCACATCTATCGCTTATCATTTCTATAAGCTGGGTGTATTCTTCATCTCTTATTTTCTAAAATAGATTTAGAGTACCGAATTATTTTTTTCCAACTCAGGGGCAATTTAGCTTTGCCAATCCACCTACCCTGCACATCCTTTTGGGTCGTGGCAGTGAGACCTAAGCAATCACGGGGAAAACGTGCAAACTCCACACGGACAGTGACCGTGATTGAATCCAGGTACTCGGCACCTTAAGGGAGCAGTGCTAACCACTGCACCACCGTGCTGTCCTTCTTTATCCCTTATACCCGCATCCCTAAGCTAACTCTTTAAACCTTTGGTAAGATGTATGGGCAAATTGCCGATAAACTTTAACACAATTACCTTTTTGTTTAAAAGACACCAGTTCTCTGACACTAACAGTGCTTCCTTAATTTCTTTACAAGTAAAATTAGGATTCACTAATCAAATACAATAGTGCAGTGTACTTCAAACTCGGGGGCGTGACCCACGGGTCGGTCGCGGGCGGGTGTCGGGAGGGTCGTGGAGCCGTCCTTCACGGCGCTCCCAATCGCGCAAATCCCCGCGCAGCAGTCGGTTTTTAATAACGGCGGCTGCAAGAGGCCTTTAAAATGGCCGCGAACATGTAAAAAAATTTGGCCGCATTGCACACGATCATCGGCACGTATGCGCAAAATTATGCGCTTGCGCACCAATGATCGGGTGCACATGCGCAGTGCTGCCGCTATTTTTTTTAAAACGGTCGCAGCTTTTTGCTTTACAAGTTCGGGGGGGGGGGTTTTATTCATTGATTTTATTCATTTAATTTTTTTTTACAAGTTCGGGGGGGTGTTATTTGATGAAATTTTACAGGAAAAAAATTGCAGAACTTTGGACAGATGGAGACTCCATACTTTCCGATACCAGAAGGCTTCACCTACATCCAACAGGTTCCATTGGAGGAGCGTGTACAAGGGCCAAAGGGACCCAAAACCATTTCCTCTATTTTTATCAGCAGCAAACAAGGTAAGAGAAAATGGTCAGTTTGGCCAGCATGGGTTGCGAATGTCGGCCGGTTGGTAAAAATGGGACCCCGGAAAAAAGTTTGAAGAACACTGCAATAGTGACAATGTAAATTGGAAGTCCACAATTTTTCCAAATGCAATGGCCTTGTCGGTTTCCATGTCAAGTTTATTATGTGCTTTCTTCATGAATGGTCAGCTCAATAATAAAGATATTTCGCTGGATATTACATCCCTGCTAATAAAATGATTCTTTCTGCCGATTTTACAAGGAATCACTATTCGTCTCAGTGATTTACGGGTATTATCATCCCCAAATCTGAACTTTGTCCCAATCTTTGTCACTTAGTCACTTAAAGAACCCAGATAACATCTCAATCAGTTTATTCCACATACTGTAGATGTACTTCCATTATCTGATACAGTAAAATTGAAGGACTCTGTGACCAATGCCATCCTCACCGGACTGAAACTTCTTGTTACTAAAACAATGCTTTCTCTTTGGTCAATATTTTCCTCTTCTACTTCGGAGTCTGCTTTTGCGTGTTTTCAAACACCCTATTATATCGCTTAGGACAGTTTATTGCATAATGGAATTTTGAATCGCACCTAAAACACCGATTGACCACACCGTGGGCATTTCTGGGTTTAATTTTAGTGTTGAAATGTCCCAATTCATTCCACCTTCTATAATTGTTAAAGGTGTTCTGTCCTTGTTAGTTATAAATCTTCTTCTATATTGACACTAGTGGCGTTTCTAGATCACCTCTCCATCCCATTAACATTGTGCTTTCCATTGTCTGTCTTATTGTTGATCGGCTCATTTGTGTCATGACGGCTACCGGTAAGGAATGTTTTCCAAGGAACTTTTGGGCCAGTACGGCCCGCCACGCCGAATATCGGAGAATCCCAGCCCTTATTTACAGCCTCTGACATTTGTTCTAGCAGGGTATGTCTTTCCACAAATGTAACTCCCGTCAAAACCAGAAGCCTATACATATTTCTAACTTCAGACCAGTTCAACAGCTTGAAAGCCAGCACTGATTGAGGAATTGCAGGATGGAGTTTCTGCAGCCTTGTATAAATCTGCTATATTTCATGGCGCACTCTTCTGTGGAGGTATTCTCCAACTTTCTAAATTTGTCAAAATCTGACCAGGCCTCATAAGCACTTCATAAGTCATCCTTCTCGTAAATCTTTTCCATGAAAGTTAATTTAATTTATTTATATTTTTTAATTTAGAGTACCCAATTATTTTTTTGTCCAATTAAGGGTCAATTTGTGTGGTCAGTCTACCTACCCTGCACATCTTTGGGTTGTGGGTGTGAAACCCATGCAGACAAGGGGAGAATGTGCAAACTCCACACGGACAGTGACCCAGGGCCGGGATTCGAACCCGGGTCCTCAGCCCCGTAGGCAGCAATGCTAACCACTGTGCCACGTGCCGCCCCCCTGAAAGTTAATAATGTATCCAATGTATCAGAAGTTAAAATGCTCCGGCTCCAATTCAGAAAATACCTTGCGTCTTATTGTGCTTTTGTACAGAAACAAACGTGCCAAGGCCATTCCTAGTTACTTCTTGGGCAAGGGTGTAACCCGTGTCCACATGCTAATTTTGTTCTTCCATTGGTCACAGGGTTGACACTCATCAAACAATGGTGGGTAACCATACCCTGACATTTTACACTTGGATTCAGCCACTTGTTTTCCAAACCATTCCAAATCACCCTTCAAGGTTCATACACAGCCTTTCATCCGAAGAAATCTTAGTTTGCAATCCTTTTTACTTACTATCAGGGAGCATCTTCCACTACCGTTAAGTTCCGATGGTATCTCTGTTATAAGAACTAGAAAACAAGTCTTGACTTCTTCAACTCCAACAATCACTATATATGTGCAGTCTACCAAACAATAAGTGTGGTCTACAGTATTAAACAATTAAAGGTCCAATTCTAACTTATGCACTGTGGAACATTAATTCTTTCCTAACTATGGCTGCCCCAGTGTCCAGCTCCATCTTCACCGGCTAATGGTCCAGTAATGGAGTGACCCAATATCGGTTTGTTGCACCAGAAATAGCTAGCACATTTAATGACAGTTCATCTTCGGACTGTGAATCAAGTTCCTTCTCACATCCTTCTTGTGCCACGTGGACACTTCTTCCTTGATTCAGCTTGCCACTTATTTTATTTGTCTCATGCTTCCTGCAACTTTGCCTGAAGTCAGTTTCTTTTTCCAACAAGCACATGCAATGTGGCCCTTCCTGCCACAATTTTCACACATGATGTCTTTGCACCAACAATCTACTGTTAAGTGCCCAGTTTTTGCACACCTATGGCAAGTGCGAGCCCAGCCTGTGTTTGTGTTAAGAGTTTCAGTCGACATTTTGTGAATTCTTGTGCCTGAACTCAACAGTTGAGCTTCTTAAAAGCAAATTACTGCGGATGCTGGAATCTGAAACGAAAGAGAAAACGTTTCGAGTCCGATGGCTCTTTGTCAAAAGTGGGAAATATGCCACACATTTTTAAGAATGACCGTGCTTTTTTTCTACCCAAAACAAGGCATAACCCAAGCTCAGCCTGTTTAATTTTATGCTTTGTCACACCCCCAGCTCGAAATTTGTTGCTGCAGGGTACTTGCTACTCACGGCTCCAGAGTTTGTTTCAGGCAGAGCACATAGCAGACTTGTTTCCTTTAGAATTCCAACCATTGCAGGTTGTTTCCTTTAGATTTTTTGGTTCATCTGGCGGCTGTAACCGTTGTTTGACTCCGCATCGGCAGCTTTCATGTAGCGATGATTTCAGTTATTTATTATTTCTTTGGATGCGTACAAACGCTGCTTGCCTACCTCATCACCAGTTCTCCTGTGGTGGATTTAAGATCTGGTCTGCAGGACTTGGAGGTTTAATCAAAACTTCGGAGCTTTATTTAGAAGGTGTTAACACGACAGGCTGTGATGTTAGACTTCCCGTTTGACCGCATAAATGGCTGATGACATCCCGCAATCGTCCTCTTAAAGTGCCCTGTTCAGCTAAAGCTGCTTGTGAGGAAACGCTAAAAACACGATGAATGCACAACGCCACAGCTCTGCAATTTTCTTCCCCCCCCCCACGTGCTTGCCCAATTCGATTTGGAAAACCATGACAACGCCCGCAGGCATTGGATTCCAGATCCATGCTACTTGCTATACATTCCTCATGTAGCCATTAGTACTTTTGCCATTCAGCTTATATTGGTGAACCTTCAGCCCACAGGAATGGTTTCACTCTGGCTCCTCTTTCTGCATCCCCTCATAAGTTTCAATCAAATCTCATCTCAACCTTCTCTTCTCCAAGGAGAACAGTCTCAGCTTCTCCAATCAATTCACACAACTGACATTCCTCATCACTAGAACTGTTCCCGTAAATCTTTTCTGCACCCTCTCTAAACCCTTCCTAAATTATACCCAGAACTAGACGCAATACACCAGTTGAGCCTGCAGCCAGTGCGTTGTAAAGGTTCATCGTAACACCTTTGCTTTTGTACTCAATGGCTCAGTTTAGAAAGCCCAGTATCGCGTAGGCCTTTTAACCACGTTCTCAATGTGCCAAGTCGCCTTATGCACACATATGCTCAGGTCCCTCTGTTCCCACAACTCCTTCATTTTGTATTATCTATCCTCATTCATCACTACACTGCCAGGTATTATATCATGTGCAAATTCTGAAATTGTGCCCTGCAGACCCATGTCGTAGGTTACATAGAATTTACAGAGCAGAAGGAGGCCATTCGGCCCAGTGAGCCTGCACTGGCCCTTGGAAAGAGCACCTACCTAAGCCCACATCTCCACCCTATCCCTGTAACTCCACCCAACCTTTTTGGACACTAAGGGCAATTTAGCATTCCCACACTTTACTTCCTCTCACCCTATCAACGTATCCATTTGTTTTATTTGTTCATAGGATGTGAGCATCACTGGCAAGGACTGCATTTATTGTCTATCCCTAACTACCCTTAAAAAAAGTGGTGGTGAGCCACCTCTTTGAACTGCTGAAGTCCAAGTGATGAGGCAGCACCAAGGTCCCAGATTCGATTCCCCGCTGGGACACTGTCCGAGCGGTGTCTGCACGTTCTCCCAGTGTCTGCGTGGGTTTCCTCCGGGTGCTCCGGTTTCCTCCCACAGTCCAAAGACATGCAGGTTAGGTGGATTGGTCATGTTAAAATTGCTCTTAGTGTCCAAAATGGATAGGAGGGGTTATTGGGTTACAGGAATAGGGTGGAAGTGAGGGATTAAGTAGGCCAGTGCAGACTAGATGGACTGAATGGCCTCCTTTTGCACTCTATGTTCTATGTCTATGTAGGCACACTCTCAGTGCTGTTAGAAAAGGAGTTCCAGGTTTTATATCCAGTGACAGGGAAGGAATGGCAAATAGCTCCAAGTCAGAGTGGTGTGCATTTTCTAGATACTCTTAAATGAATATTTGCTATGGAAGAGAACCACTCCATGTGGTAGTGAATCCTACATTCTCACCACTCTGATTACACACATTATTCATTCAAATGTAATGAAATGATGTAACATCTAATTACCTTGCAGACGGCTGTCATCATCCACATGGCCTGCTGGGGATAAGCCAAGAAAACCTTGACAATAATGCCCTTCAGACGAGCAAACACATCATCATGAAAATGACATATTCGTGAAATCAGTTGTGAAAATGCCGTCAGAAACTGGTAGGGAGCCAGGTGGTTAGTGTGATCCTCTATCACCTTGTTAATCTTTTCGAGATCTGTTCTCATGGCAATGCGATCAGTAGTTCGCCCTGGTGCTGGACAGAAGGTATTTGTTCAGACTGTTAAAATCATTAAAACATTTGCTTTACAAAGGCAGAAAGCACGTGCATATTAAAGCATTCTTACCTTTTTCCAATTCATAGGCTTTTGCTCCATAGTCAAGCCACAGTGATAGCATTCTAGGCATGGACTGATAGATGAACTGATTTCCAAACTGCAGGGAACTGTCATTCAATATTTAAATACATATTAAGCATTTTGATACATCATTAATTTAATGCTTTCATATCACAATTCACTCTGTTTATTCTCAATCTTTGTGTATTAATGACATAAACCTACACCCAGTGCTGAGTTAATGTGCAACGTCAAACAAAAAAAAAAAATTCTATATTCTGACCTTGATAGTCTGTACAAATATTTTGTTGAACAAATAGCAGACTCAGTTGAGAAATACCCAACTTGGCTTTGGGACAGAGGCTAACAATTTCACAATATCTGGTAGCTATTTTGAAGTGTTTGCTTTGCTCAGCCGATAGCACTTTCGGTGCATTAGACATTTACAAATGCACGCCTCACTCCGGGAACTAAGCATAGAATGTGCAAGAGCCCAGATGAGTTGTTTGCTCTCTCAGATGAGTACAATGATGCTTTGGCACATTAGAGGAGGGAGCTTTCCCCCAGTGTCATTGTCAATATTCACAGTTCAACTCAGAACGTCAAAACAGATTAACAGCTCGGTATCTCAGCGTTGTTTATAGGGCCTTGCCGTGCACAAATTGGCTACATTGCTTGATGCAAAATAAAAATAACTCCCAGTTCAACAGTAATTAATTGTCTGAAGTATTTTGCCGGTCCCGAGAGCACGAAAGAAGATATTTGCCGTTTCTTTTATCTTCATGAAGTGAATATTGATTTAAGGATTGACTGAAATTGTATTTTTACAGAATACAGATAAAAATGATTGAGCAGTTAGTGCAGGAGGGGAAAAAGTGAGAAAGGTTATAAAACGCAAAATAGGGGCTTTTTTCATGCAGTTCCATAGACAACATTTAATTAATGGTATCCTTGAAATACTTGTGAATTAAAATTTAAAAATGTAATTGTTTTTATCATACTTTGACAAACCCAGAGAGTTAAATGAAATTGTATGACAAGGTTGGTGACACTTGGAAGTAAAAAAAAAAGTACTAAGCAACGTAGTTTATCGTTTAGGCTTCAGAGACATGGAGATGTAATGCTGAGCTTTAAGAATGGAGAAATACATTTGTAAAAGGAAACCTTTGTTGCATTCAGTTTAAATTTTTCAATTCAATTCAGGACCTAGGTCAAGGCAGCACATCAACAAAATCTTTTTCATTCAAAAGATACACATCAACATTTTTAATATAGAATTAACCTTACTTGAAATATTTCAACATCCAGATCCACAGCAATGTGATTGACTCCTAACTGCCCTCTGAAATGGTCCAGCAAGCCACTCAGTTCAAGGGCAATTAGGGAAGGGCACCAAATGCTGGCCCAGTTCACATCGCATGGAAAAACCTTTTAAAAAGTTGAGTTTTCAGAGGTGGGCTGGTTTCTAATGTACATCAACAGAAAACATTCCCATTCCAAGCATAAATATAGATTGCCATATATTGCCAACTTAGAAACAAACTGTTGTAATAATAATAGTAATCTTTATTGTCACAAGTAGGCACAATGCAATAAAGTTACTGTGAAAAGCCCCTAGTCGCCACATTCCAGCGCCTGTTTGGCTACACAGAGGGAGAATTTAAAATCTCCAAATTACCTAACAGCACGTCTTTCGGGACTTGGGCTGGAAACCCACATAGACACAGAGAGAACGTGCAGACTCCGCCCAAACAGTGACCCAAGCCGGAAATCAAACCTGGGACCCTGGTGCTACCCACTGTGCTACCTTGTAATTCAAATTCCTAACTTCTTTCTGAAGAACATAAAGATAATTAATTATCCATAGTCCACAAGGGACTGTAGGCATCTCTCTCTTTCTGTTTGAGAGTGTCAAATGGTTATGTAGCTTGAGAGTCATCATTCCACATCAAGTATGGGGCACATTAAGGGCCTCCATGAACTACCACACTTGGTTTAGGGCTTGAACCTGACCGTTGGCTGTCGTTTTACATCACATTCAAGCCATCTAGCCATCTGATAAAAATAACCAAATAATCCAGACACCTACGTTCCAAAATGAAGGACGATGTAGCGAATCAAATCTCCCTGTTTCTCTATCTTGTTATCGGTCACCATTGGCATCAATTTGTCATAATACTTCGCCAAGTAAAAATGTCCATCTTCCCAGTCTGGCAACAAAGTGGTCACTTCCTGTAAACATTGAAAGTGATTTGTGAAACTGAAGGATGTACCAAGAAAATAGTGTCCATGCTTAAAAAAAAAATCACATCTGCAAACCATTGATCATTTGAAGAGAAATAAGGCACACAGAAGTTGTCATATATTCCATCTTTATGAAATGGAAAAGCTAAGGTCTCATCTAAGTCTCAAACTTTTCAGAATTAAATCTTGGATAGTTCTCTGGCTACACAGCGGTGATGATACGAGCATCACCATCTTTACTCTGTCACTCACGATGGCGTAATGGAGCAAAACACTAGAACTGCATTATGTACGGTGTTGACAACAAATACAGCCTGTCTTAATATGTTCCTGTTCTCTTTGGTTTAATTGTAGCCTTCAATGCTGATGTACATTCAAACACATCTGCAAACAATGATAAAAATAATTTCTGAAATTATAATACGTTGAAATTTGAAGTGTTAACAGTACTGGAGCTGTTCTACTCCTCTGTTTTTTCTGTCTCACACCATGCTCCACTCTCCAGGATAATTCTTGAACCAATATGAATTCTTTAGCCAAGTTGCTCTGATGTGTGTAGAGTTGGTTTTCCTATATTATTTATTCTTTCTCTATGCAGAGGCTGAATAGACTCGGACTGTTTTCATTAGAACAACAGAGGTTGAGGGGTGACCTGATAGAGGTCTACAAGATTATGAGGGACATGGATAGAGTGGATGGGCAGGCACTCTTTTCCAGGGTGGAGGGCATAGGGTTAAGGTCCGTGGGGCAAAGTTTAGAGGAGATGTGCGAGGCAGGTTTCTTTTACACAGAGGGTGGCGAGTGCCTAGAACGCGTTGCCTGGGGAGATTGTGGAAGCAGATACATTAACGGCATTCAAAAGTCATCTTGACAAATACATGGATAGGATGGGCATAGAGGGATCTGGCACAAGAAAGTGCTGAGGGTTTTGGTCAAGGTTATGACCGGTACAGGCTTGGTGGGCCGAAGGGCCTGATCCTGTGTGGTATTATTCTTTGAAAGCATGTCCCCATACAGGTCAAAAGCTTGGAGAATTGCTGTGAGGAGAAGCATAGAAAAACTGTATTTTTGGATTTTTTTTTAATTTTAAGAGAACTGTATATAACACTTGCTTAATGGGACAGCTTTGAACCACATTCAGACTGCAATCGTACATAACTAATTTGCAAACCCAGCGTTTGAGTTTCACCTGACTCAAGGTGCAGGATCACTTCCTTCTCCAAGAGTTTCATTCTGCTTCACTCCAGAGTCAGGTCAGAACCAGGTTCCAGATATGTGCCAGAAAGTCAGGGAAGGTTTGAAGCCAAACTCCATTCACATCAACAGGACCGTCATTGGTATAAATCTAACCACAGACGCACCCGAGGACATTTCAGTTACCTTATACTTTTTCATAACCGCGTTGCTTTCAAAGTTAGCTGTCTCTTCCATAAAACGGCCAACCAACAGCACAGCTTTCCCCTTTATTAAACAACTTTTATCATCACTCATTTCCGTTTCTGTTTCTCCAAAACACAACTCAACACCTTTCTGAAGGACAATTAAAGCTTGGTGAACATCCCCCTGAAGAAAAAGTAAAACAATTTAGTGACACAGGATTAAGTTACAAATGATAGTCTATATCAAATAAATTTCTTCACCCAGAGAGTGGTGATCATGTGGAATTCTCTACCACAGAAAGCAGTTGAGGATAAAACATTGTATGTTTTTCAAGGAGGAGTAGGATATAGCTCTTGGAACTAAAGGGATCAAAGGATATGGAGGGAAAGTGGGCACAGGTTACTGAGTTGGATATCAGCCATGGTCACGATGAATGACGGAGCAGGCTTGAAGGGCCCACTGCTGCTCCTATTTTCTTTGTTTCTAAGAGGAATTACGGCAGTCAACATAGATCTAAATAGCTTGTCTTTGCTATCAGTCAACACGCTGCCATTTCATCCACAGACCTCAGGCTTCATTATAATCCTCTTTTCTGTGAGCTGTAATCAAAGTAAATACCTAGCATGCACGGATAACCAGCACAAAAGTGATCTTGAGTTGCAGAAAATAATGGTGTCATAAAGGTGACCTAAGTATCATGAAATTCATATCATTGTAATTAGAGGTTTCCTGCTGAGGTTGGAGTTGAATTAAGAACTGCAGGATTTTTTAATGGAAAAATGTGATCTGAATTAATCATTACTGATAAAAGGAATAATCTAACTGAACTACAGCAGTCATTCCATTTTTGCACATATAAGAGACAGTGTGTAAAACCAGTCACCAGCACAATGTATATCTGCATAACAAGTTATTGCCCCCTAAAATATACTTTAGTCATAAAATTCATAAAGCACATTAAAAAACATTTTCACTTGGAAGTTACAGAAGATGGAATAAAATTAAACTCGTCTCCAGACAGTAGCAAGGCCTTTGACAAGGTACCTCATGGTAGGTTGTTGCAAAAGGTTAAATCTCATGGAATCCAGGGTGAGGTAGCTGGTTGGATACAAAATTGGCTTGGCGACTGAAGCCAAAGGGTGGTTGTAGAGGTTGTTTTTCAAACTGGAGGCCTGTGACCAGTGGTGTGCCTCAGGGATCGGTGCTGGGCCCACTGTCATTTGTTATATATATATATATATGCAAATATATATATATATGGTTAGTAAGTTAGCAGACGACACCAAGATTAGTGGCATAGTGGATAGTGAAGAAGGTTATCTAAGATTGCAGCAGGATCTTGACCAATTGGGCCAGTGGGCTGATGAATGGCAGATGGAGTTTAATTTGGATAAATGTGAGGTGATGCATTTTGGTAGATCAAATCAGGGCAAGACCTACTCAGTTCATGGTAGGGAGTTGGGGAGAGTTACAGAACAAAGAGATCGAGGGGTACAGGTGCATAGCTCCTTGAAGGTGGAGTCGCAGGTGGACAGGGTGGTGAAGAAGGCATTCAGCATGCTAGGTTTTATTACCTATGGGCTGGGACTTTTTTCCCTGGAGTGTAGGAAGCTTGGGGATGATCTTACAGAGGTGTGGAATCCATGGTATACTGTACCTTAGCAAGGGGCATGAGATAGTATGAAATCCATAATATCCTGCTCCTTAGCGAAGGACACAAGTTGGAATGGAATTCATAATATCCTGTTTCTTAGTGAATGATGCAAGGGGTAGCCTTCTCAGCTATGCACTTTTCTGTAAACTACCGTAACCTCCAAGGGAAAAGGGGAGATGATTTCTTAAAAGGAAGATGGCAATATTTTGCTCTTCTATTGGTCACTTGCCCTGTCTACTATTGGCTAGAATTACTGTCCTTACATTGGCCTAAAATTAAAGTTTAACTGTCATATTATTGGTGTGTATGACATGCAAATGACGGATTAGACTGAAACTGTAATTCTATTGGTTAATCAAGCTGTAAATGTTTCTGCTTCATAGACTTCGTAGAGTAAAGCAGTGTACCCCACTGGTTTGCTCTCCGTGTGATTGATCAAAGAGTGCTCCCGTGTCTGTCTTTTAATACTTCGACATAGGTTTATAAAATGATGAGGGGCATAGATAAGGTAGATAGTCAACATCTTTTCCCAAAGGTAGAGGAATCTAGAACTAACGGGCATAGGTTTAAGGTGAGAGGGGAGAGATACAAAAGAGACCAGAGGGGAAATTTCTTCATCTGGAATGAGCTGCCAGAGGCAGTGGTAGAGGCATGTACAATTTTTTTCCTTTAAAAGTTAGACAGTTACATGGACAGGGTGGGTATAGAGTGATATGGCCCAAATGCAGCCAAGTTGGACTAGCTTAGTGATTGAAGCTGGGAGACATGGACAAGATGAGCCAATGGGCCTGCTTCCATGCTGTAAACATCTATATCTCTCAGACATTCTTTACACAGGCACATTCCAGAAGGAGGTGGATAACAGTCTCTTCCTGCCACAGCTACCTTGAGGGCAGCATGAGTGTCCGGGAGTAAAGGAAGGATGTGACAGAAATGGGCCTTTTGCACTGCCAGCCAAGCTACATCTTGGTGCTTGTTTGAAAGTCCTGGCAATAAGGCAGCCTGCCAAATTACTTCGACAGTCTGCTCAGGGAACCATCCGACACAATCTACTGCAGACTTGTCCAAAGTTTTCACCTGTCCAGTTTTTTTCCTCACTCAAGGACATTTTGGAAAGTTAAGGTTTGGCACAATGTTAAATGTATTTAAAAAAAAAATAAAAAGCAGTCCCTCCTCCCCCCCCCCTCTCTCTTCGTGCACATACTCACCCCTCTCACACACATGCAAGCACACGCACACTCACCCCTCACATACACATTCACCCCTCACATGCCGTTCTCTCACACACGCACACTCACCCCTCTCTCATACACTCACACTCACCCACCCTCTACACAAACACACACAAGACAGACAAACACAGAGGGCTGGAAAGGGGTAAAAATCAAAAGTGGAATAATAAACAAATTTGCAAAATGTAATTTTAATTAAAATCAATCAATCGATAATGCAAGAACTCACTTACTTGCCCTAGCCATAAGTAAGCATGAGCTACAGTGTATGGCGGATGGGAGACCAGGATTGGCAATGGCACTGTCACGTCTGGATACATAGCTGAGGAATTCAGCATTGATAGGCAGAAGTAGGTGCAAAAGCCAGTGATTATAGGGGTACAGTTAAATTTATAATTGAATTATAAAATCAGTATGCTTGATTTTAATTCAGTCAATATTGTGCACACTGCAGGCCTACCTTCTTATTCATCACACAAGTCCGATTCTGAAATATCCTCACATTATTGGTGGTTAACAATATTTAGGGATATTTTTGAAATTCCAACATGCATTAGGCATGGACCCCTTTCTTTTTCTCCCTAAAGTAAAGTTTACAAATGGTGCTGCCTTGTTAACCTTAAACTTACCTTGGACCAAAGCCACTTTGCTCTTTCTATGTAAAGCTCAGGTAATCGGTACTCTCCTGCATTCAAGAGCGCATTGTATGCAGTTTGGTGATGACCTGCTTTCCTGGCAACTCTGGCACTTTGCAGCCAGCATTCTCCAACCAGCTCACTGTAGTCCTCCCTATTTGCAATCACATTGATTTAAAATCTCTTAACACAATTTAAAAAAAACTAACTTTTTGATCTTTTTAAAAAGTCATTTCAAATACTTCTAATTCCATATAAATTTCATGTAAAATAAAAGTTTTCCCTCCCTACATATCATTCTCTACCCACTAAATTGATTTCCGGACCTCACATTAGTTGAAACCAGACACACGCCACTCACATTAATTGAAACCAGACATACACCATGTACCGAAATGGCACCAAACCTACACTTCTACCATTGTATGTACATGGCAATTCTATAAAGCTTATATAATGTACACACATCTCCTACATAATACTTGACTTAAATAAAAGTCTCACTTATAACTTTGTAAATGTCAAAAGTATATGGTCGCCTTGTGGCACCAGGGAGATGTTAGGAAATTGGATCGAAGACGCAGTGTACAATTTAGGGGTGAACAGTCTGAGGGTAAAACTACTAGCCCCCAGCAGGGCGGCCGCGGACTGAGTCCGCAGCCGCCACGCGAGTTCCCGACGGGTGGGACCATGAGAGAACCATGCCGTCGGGAACTCGTCGGGAGCCAGTTACACTTGGAGAATTGCCGTGGGGGCTTCGGTCAACGGCCCCCTACCTGCGCCGTGTAGACCGCGCGCGATTCTCCAGGGGGCCAGAGAATCGCAGAGCGGCGGATTTTGTCGTTGACGCCCATTCTCTGCCCCCGCGGAGGCTTGGAGAATCCCGTCCAGGCTTTTGGAAAGGTTCTGAAGGAGATTCACAAACAGCAGGAATATGTTCTGTAAATGTAAGTATAATTTTTGCTTGCCTCCATAAGTGGAGTTGAGATCTGTACGTTCATTCTTCTGCTGTTTAATGCAAAATCATGTGTCAGGGTTAAGAGATATGTGCAAGCTGTTCTTGTTAGGTTCGAAGTTTAAAAGTATAAATATTGTTTTTCTTTCGTCATAATAAAGTTTTGTTTGTAAAAACAACCAAGCCCTATTTCTCATGCAATCACTCCTGGAGCAAATCATTCTTTCCGCACAGTCTTAAAAATAAAAAAAATATTGCGGTTCTTGTCCAGTATCTTAGCCACTGGTTTGGTGTCTGTAAAACCTGTCAGCTGTTTTTGTATGGCTCCCAATTAGAGACTCAGTTGAATCTAGGAATACACATTTGGCCTCTGTGGAACTTCACAGAATTAATTTCACATTTGTTTTTACATGTATGCACAGCCTGAAGCACTCTTAGACATAACTAAAATAAAACCTTGGTAGATGCAAATGCAACATTATTGGAACTTGGAATAATCCAGACTTCTGAAAGGCTCTTTTAGCCTAGCAAATTCCCGCCATAATTTAAATGCCCCATTTCTGAATTAATATTTCACCACTTAAAATCATAAACTAAATACGTTGACATACGTTTTACTGACACGGAGCAACGCTCTGCGCAATGCCAAGACTGGCTCCTTAGCCCGAAAGGAATTTTGAGTCATTTCTAGACGAGCGTGCCAGTTGAGAGGATGCTCATGTTCTTTATGGTGTGTCTCAGGCTGCTGGTGAAGACGTCCTTTGACACTGTGCTCCAGCTCACACAACATGTGTAGTCTGAGTAAAAGAAAATTACTCTGAATTAATAATTCATTAATATGCTTGAAACAGAAGTATCTAAAGCAAAGTTGATTCTAACAGTACCTGACAATATACTCATAGCCTCGCTGATAGGAGCCGCGTTCAAAACTTGCTGCGGAGAGAGGCACAATCTGTTCCGCTCGAGTGACCTGCAATTGTTCATAGAAACCCTCGGTGTTGCTCTGTTTAGCAACAAGCAACAGTTGCCCAAGTCTCACGCTCCAAGAACAGGATTTCCTCTCTGGAAAGGAAAGTATTGACTACAGCTGATCTTTTGCAGGATCATTTCACATTAGGTTCACTTAAAGCAATGGTTGCAATGCATACTGCACCATTAGAGGTCTCTTGTCATTATGTTCACAAAGTACAAGTCCAGCAAATGGCTAAAGGATTTCCTACTTTAACAAAGCAATATCCCCGAATGCAAGGTCAGAAAGATGAGAGTGAGAAAGCAGGGGCAGAAATATTCCAGAGAAACAGAAAGAAACAATGTAAAATTAGAGAACACCACAAATATGGCCCAAACATGTTCTGGTTTCTAGGGTATGCTTTAGTCATGTTCCAGACTAGAATGTATTGAAAGTAGCAAAGTGTGGTTTCGCTCCAATTCTATATAGAGTATTTATGGGTGGAGAAGAAGTCATGTAATAATAATAATAATCTTTATTAGTGTCACAAGTAGGCTTACATTAACACTGCAATGTCGTTAATGTGAAAATCCCCTCGGTACCACACTCCGGCGCCTGTTCAGGTACACTGAGGGAGAATTCAGAATGTCCAATTTACCTAACAAGCACGTATTTCGGGACTAGTGGGAGGAAACCGGAGCACCCGGAGGAAACCCTCGTATAAGCAAACTGAAAGTTCAATTTTGAGCCTCTAAATCTAGCAGCATATCTGCATTTAAGAAGTTGATTTCTATATTGCACTTTCTTAGTTTTAATTACCAATGCCAGGTCAAAAATACCAATATAGGATGGTGGTTGGAATCCATGGCATTCCACACAGCACAGTGCGGAGCTTCAATCTCAGCTTGGGGGCGGGGACACAGGGTAGAATAGTGGTGTGATGGAAAATAAGACAACGCTGCAAACTTAATCTTACACAGCTACTGTTATTGATAAAGAAATGCTTGCCTGTCCTCTTGGCCAAGGAAAGGTGTGCAACAAAGTGCATGGGGAAAGACAAGGGTTTGAATGGGCCTAATGGGAGAACATTTCACATCTCAATATTGTGCTGGAATGCTAATATCCATTTATAATCATTTATTCCAAGTCACTGAACTTCCGTCTACTTTTATTACCTGTAGTCACATAATTCTGCAGCAAGTCCCACTGTGTTAGTTTCCACGCCGCCTCCACTCTGTATGTGTTCAATTCAGAGGTCCACTCAGTCCTGTGAATAACAACTAAATATAATCTGTTCACAAATTCCGTTAAGTGATATATACCAGGTTTGTTTTTGTTCATTGTACAGACTTCACAGCAGGCTAATAGGTTCTTCATTTGACCAGATCTCATTTTCACCATTAAAAACCATTCTACAGCTGCTCAGATCGAAATGCCTTGCTCACATTGTAATTTAGCAACACATAAAAAAACTAAAAATAAACAGAAGGACACAATTATAAACTGAATCTTAGTTTAGTTTGCTCTTGTTGAAGGAAAGTAGTTTGCATCAGGACTGGGGAATCAGAAATTGTTGACGTTGTTTCTATATGAAAAGGTACCATGTACCCAACGTAAAACTACACTTTCTTGCATTTGTCCAGTGGTAATTTAAATTTGATTTTCTAATATGGACAGTGATAAATACATTTTTTTTAAAATATTTTTTTCAAGTTATGATTGTAAAACCTTTTATAGACTTCTGAAGTTTCGAATAGTTTGTCTGTATTTAAATTCAACAAAATTAATTCACAGGATAACATGTATTATTTATATTAAATCAGCATACGACACATAACTTCCAGGGAGGAGAAGGTAATCAGTATTCTGATATCAAACCACATTCTCCACAATAAACACCATGCAATGTCCTTCCAAATGTTTTTTACTTCTGTTGGCGTATTGGTATAATCAAGGGACCAGAGAATGAATTTCTCAATGTTATTCATACCCTTAATATTTACTGGGTGATCAACGGAACTTGACCATTAGAAAATATTAAAAATAGGTAACTTGAATATGCTTTCAACAATTTGAATTATTTGCAATATCAACCAATTAAAAAAGCCGAGTAGATTATACCTGCTTGCAAGCACTCCATTAACCTGAGTGATTACTGTGGACAGCTGGCCAAGTCCGAGCATTGATTTCATCAATCCATGGTAATGAATAATCTGATTTAAAACAGAAGAAAGCCACTTTCAAACCATTTCTTTCAACAACCATATAATAAGTATTACTTTGGTTATAATGATGACATGTTTTTAAAAGTTGAATAGAATTAAGTCACAGTGGTTATTTTGTGGTGCTGAAGTGGTTTGTTATCTCTATCATATTGCCAATGTGGAGATGCTGTATAAAGGCCAGGATTTTCCCCTCACAAAAGATGGCAATGGGGTGGAAAGTAATTGGAAGGTGTTACTGCTCACATCTCCTCGTATCTTGCTCACAAAAGCAGTTCCAGAGTTTAGACAGTGAATAGCCAGAACATTCAATGGTGAGAGGGAAAATAATTCACATGCCCAGCCAGATAGTGTCTTCACCTGCAAACCATCCTTGTGCACCAACCAGCAGGACCTGTGGCTTGTTCTAATCTTACTTAGTTTAAAGGTATTTGTCACACCTCCACTGGTGCTCTGATTGCCTTCAGTTAATTAAGCTCCAATAAGGAGCAAAACTTTGAATCTGCCTAATCTGTATGGCTCAGAGCCATAGCATTTATCTCCTGGGTCACAGAGACCAGGCATAATCAATTATCAATATAACATTTTTAAACTAACATTCATCCTCACGCTTCAATGTTTAAAAAATAATTCTAGTTGCAGTTTTGTATCAAAAAAATAAAGTGGTCCTCCCAGTGTCGAGTAACTTATCTTGAATGAGTTTTATTTGGCATTTACCTCATCAGGTTCCAACTGAATAGCCCTGTCGTAGCAGGCTGTGGCATCTCTCAGCAGTCCGCTGCTCTCATGTTCCAAAATTTGCTCCCTCAGAGATCGCTCTCCTTTCCGGATTGCACTAACTCCAGCTACTCCATCTGGCTCATGCATTGCTGCATATAGCTTCTGTATTTGGAACAAGAAAATTGCCCTTAATGTTCCGCAAACAACATGGCATGGCATTTTATCAACTTTATCGTACTAGCTTTTTGTTGATGTTGTTATTACGCATGAATCAAATATATAATTAATCTTCTCTACACACTGCACCTGCTCATTAAGGTTGTCTTTGAGAATCATACAATAAATGCATGATATTCTGTTTTATATAATCAGTAAAAAACCTTGAAAATATTATTAACAGTGCACAATAGTGGGAAGTGAGTTATAAGAATTACAGCTCCTTAAGTCTTCTGTTTCATGAAGTATCAGAGATTTAAAGAAATCTCTTCTCACCTTGTAATCGATCGAAAAGACATGATGCACATTCCAGCATTGTGTTAGAATTAGATTCTGTGATGTCTGCTCGATCATTGTTTATGGTTTTAATAATATAAATAAATAATAAAATAATAATATACATAATAGTTGTAAAAATAAAATAAATACAATATAACATGAATAAATAAAAACAAATAATAAATAAATAATAATTATTATTGTTATTTATTTATTTTTATTTGTTAATTATTTATTAACTATATTTATTTATATTATTTTATTATTTATTTATATAATTTAAATGTATTATTAAAACCATAAACAATGATCGATCAGACATCATAGAATCTAATTCGAACATAATGCTGGAATGTGCATCATGTCTTTTCAGTTGATTACAAGGTGAGAAGAAATTTCTTTCAATCTCTGATATTTCATGAAACAGAAGACTTACTCCCAAATTTCTCAAGTACTGACCATTTTGGAAATTTCTATTAGTTATCTACTTCTTTGACCTGCAAAAATCCAAGGTGCTGCTGAATGTTCTCTTTCTTTTCTGTGATGAAGGATTCAAAGTGCATCACTGCTCGAGTATAAGCCTTGGATCGAAAAGAAGCCACGGCAAGAGTATCCTGGGGTATGAGGTCCAGAAAAGAGGTGACATTTTTATACTCCTTGTACTCTGAGCTTGAAACTGTGTAAAAAAAAAAACAGCCCCATGGTAGGCAGCTGCATTTATTGCGATATCACTCTGTACATGAAAGAAATGCTGCACACTATTTTCTCTGAAGTAATTTCTGCAGAACTTGCAAAAAGAAATCAACTTAATTGCCTTAGTTGACCTTTTCTTATTAGCATACATCAATCAACAGGGAGATTTACCAAGTGTAATACTGCACCTTCTCATTAACATTGCTCTTAATTTTCCCAGGTATCAGCAAAAGCCGATGTCAGGTGGAGAAAGAGACGAGAGAGAGAGAGAGAGAGAGAGAGAGAGAGAGAGAGAGAGAGAGAGAGAGAACTTCAAAGGAGTGGCTCCCATGACACATCGCTGGTGGGGCAGCCTCTGATTCGCCCGCCCAGCCAGCAACTTAGACACACGAGGATCAGGGTGTCACTTTTAAAAGTTGTCTCATGTTATAATACCTAGGTCGTGCCAGGGCTGCCGAGGTAATACCAGGGAGTGCCTGGGTGGTACCAGGGGTGCCTGGGTACTACCCAGGCATAACCCTCTCCCCACTGAGTGCAACACACCTAAGCTCCCCTGGGAGGTCCGCTCATCAGGTACATGCGTTCAGAGACAAGTCGGACTTCACGCCATTCTGCCATCACGCCATCATGGAGGCATTTTATGATGGATTAGGGGGATGATTACGGCGTACGAGCCTGATAGTTACATGGTAATGTATTCAAATGAGGTTCCCGATATTCATCGTCAGGAAACGTGCCCCATAACTTACTGGGGGCGGAGACAATCGCATCACATGTTTCTACCAATGTAAAACGTGACTTTTCACTTCTCGTGATATCATAATAATAATGTTTATTGTCACAAGTAGGTTTACATTAACACTGCAATGAAGAGACTGAGGAAATCCCCTAGTCGCTACACTATGGCGCCTGTTCGAGTACACGGAGGAAGAATTCAGAATATCCAAATTACCTAATAGTACTCTTTTGGGACTTGAAGGAGGAAACTGGAGCACCCGGAGGAAACCCACGCAGACACGGAGAGAATGTGCAGACTCCGCACTGAGAGTGACCCACGCCGGGAATCGAACCTGGGACCCTGGCGCTGTGAAGCAACAGTGCTAACCACTGTGCTACCATTTTCCACTCCCGTTACCAAACCCGCCTGATGTCCTGGTCGCAGACCAGAGTGATCTTGAGGTCACCAATCTCCTATCAGCAATGCATGATTTTTTAAAAAATCTTGTTTCCAACCACTCCTGATTTTCTCCCAAGGAAAGAGATACTGAATAGATTTATGCTTTTCTATCAGTTAGCTGAAGTGATGATATGACTGAAATTTCATAAGTAATGATGCATCAAACATGCGCTGTAGCAGGAAGAATATTGCTGATATTAGTTACTCAATGTAACCAACATTCAGAAGTGTTGGAATGTAACACTGACAAATGAAAGCTCATCACTTCTACAAGCATACCCAGACAAATTTCAGTCAAAGATTTAAAAAGTTCAAGTGTAAACCTATGCAAAACATTCAGTTCTGAACATAGAACTACAGAAGGGATTTATTGTGGTGTGAAGCTTTTAAAACATTATTTTAAAATCTTGATCAAGTTTTGATAATTTGGGAATAATACAGTTGTTACTTTTGGGGAATAAAACCTAGGTTTTAATTTCTCTCCCAGAAATTCTGGCTATTTTTTAAGATTAGAATTTGAAAAGTGATCAATGCAATTAATACCTTGAAAGAAATCCAGAGGTTCGGATAGAGTGAGCATGCAAATCTAAATTCTGAAATAAGATGACTGCATTAAAATCATTCACATCTGTTCATGTTTTTGAACTGCACATTTTGGGCTTTGTTGAAGCAGTTTTACTTCCACCCTGCTTTTTGGCAACTAAACATTGGCGGGTTGGCAACAAAAGCCAGAAAGCTCAATTCAAAGTTAACGCACAATAAAATACTAATTATAAATGCTGCAAGTTAATAAAGTAACAATCTGCAGCTGTTACCAGAAAATAACGGTAAGCATGGAAGGTAAGCACGGTTGCACAAGTGGATAGCACTGTGGCTTCACAGCGCCAGGGTTCCAGGTTCGATTCTCTGATGGGTCACTGTCTGTGCGGAGTCTGCAAGTTCTCCCCATGTCTGCATGGGTTTCCTCCGGGTGCTCCGGTTTCATCCCACAGTCCAAAGATGTGCCAGTTAGGTGGATAGGCCAAGATAAATTGCCTTTCGTGACCAAAAAGGTTAGGAGGGGTTATTGGGTTGCGGGGATAGGGTGGAAGTGAGGGCTTAAGTGGGTTGGTGCAGACTCGATGGGTTGAATGGCCTCTTTCTGCACTGTATGTTCTGTGTTCTAAATATAAAGATTTATTTTAAATGGTTATGGGTAGTACCCATTTTGAAATGCCTGGACATGTCTCACATATATTGCTGATGAGCAATCATCAAAGCGTGTTAACTTTTCAAGACTCACCATTAGGACCCCCTCTGTCCTTGCTGGATCTGCCAAGGCTTTTCTCAGAGCTCAGAGTCTGTAATTTGTGTCTGGACCACTGCGCAAGATGATCCAACATAGAGAAGACAGTCTGTGTACTCAGCTGACTGAGGTCTGATGCACTGTCTTGCAACCTCCTATCTGATGCCTCATCATGCTTTAGGACGGCCATCATCTCTGAATATACCTGCGGAAGAAATCAAAACATCTTGTCAGGTGAGAGTCCCTTTAAGAAAAGTGTGTTTCTTCAAATGGCTGCAGTGATGTCATTGTGTGGGTGGAGCTGGAATGTGATTCTGTATTTTACTTTTGTTTTGAGCTGGGAGCTGCAGTGTGTCTTAGTTTCGTTTTCAGTTGAAAGCTGTATTCAGACTACAAGGATGTTGGAGTCTCTCTCTCTCTATGATAAAAAGGTGTTCAGATCACTTGATAATTTAAAAGTGATACCTGCTTTCTGTAGAGATTTCTAACCTGCTGTCTTTGTTAAAAAGGGTCTTTTGACTTATGGATGTCATTGGGAAAGTTATTAAGGGTTATCTATACAGTATTGTATCTCTGGGGATTATCAATGTTGGTAGTTGATAAACTGTTTACTGTATGTTTATAAAGTGTTAATTGAATTTATAGAATAAACATTGTTTTGTTTTTAAAAAATACTTAAGATCTCTGTTGCATAACACCTGGAGAGTGGACCCTTATGCTCCCGTAACCAAAATCTATTAAAAGTTGTAGGTCAGGTGAACTCCATGATATACTTTGGCGTTTTCTAAACCCTGGCCCATAACAATCTATTCACAAGAACTATTTTCTTTATTTTAATAAATTTAGAGTATCCAATTCATTTTTTCCAATTAAGGGGCAATTTAGCATGACCAATCCACCTACCCTACACATCTTTGGGTTGTGGGGCCGGAACCCACACAAACAAGGGGAGGATGTGCAAACTCCACACAGACAGTGACCCAGAGCCAAGATCGAACCTGGGACCTCGCGCCATGAGGCAGCAATGTTACCCACTGCGCCACCGTGCTGCCCCACAAGAACTATTTTCAGCTAGACGCCAAGCGCAACCAATTAAATCTTTCAACAAATGGCTTGATCAGACTGAAGCTAAACTCAATATTGATTGCCAGTATTTTCATGTTCAATATTTTAGCTTTCAGATTGCCAACAGATTCAAGAAAATAAATCGCTGGACAGCTCATAAATATTTATCTTGCACACTATGTAAAACAGATATTCAGGAATAAAACTGCTGCAGTGTTAGAAGCAGATTTGCTTTGTAACATTAACCTTCCAGGAATGACAAACAATTAAAAGAAGTTTAAGCACTTAAATTTTATTCACCCTGGTGTTATTTTCATCTAATTGGTTTTTCTTAATATAAATATATCCTGACCAAACCTTTCCTACCCATTTCCTCAAACTTAAGATTTGGTATATTTTTGCATGGGCTGATGTAATTATGTAATGTATTGATGTCTTTTTTCCTGCCATCAAAAGTCTGTACAATGGAAGACGATGACCCGATCCAGTTAAAAATCAAGGCATTTTATACTAAAACCAGGAAGGGCTGTTGAATGAGTATACCATGGGTTAGCTTGAATATGACCAATTTTCACTTTGAAATCCAATAACGTTTGGTAAGAACTACATTTTTTCTCTCTTCTCAACATAGAGCTGGCTGATTAATATATGGGGCTGGATTCTCCGCCACCCACCGCTGGTAGCAGAGTTCCTGATGTGGCGGGGAATCCCGTGCAAGGGAAGAAAAATGAGATTGCCGCCGTTTGCAATGCTCTGGTGTCCCCCTTAGCAATGGCATTGAGGTTTGTGTCCCATGCCAGCAGAATGCAAATGGGTCGAAATGACCCATTTGCATCCTATTAATGGACTGGACACCAGATTCTCCACCCTCTGGGCCAGGATCCATGAGGGCGCTGATTGGAACAACTATTTGCAAGCGTGGTCTTGATACGCTGGACCACACAGTGGGCCAATGGGGTAAGTATTTAAGGTGTTTGTCCCCAAAGTCAATCGGCAGGCCTTCCTACTCCCCACAGTGCAAATCCTGCCCACCCGATCTGCCGTACCAGACTTCCCCTCCCCACCCCCCCAACCAGAGACCCTCATGCATGCGTACTGTGGGGGAAGGGAATCCAGCAATTCCCATGGTGGGGTGGATGCGAAGGGGTATGCCCCTACCTGTCAGCGCGCGTGCACGCCCGGGGGGGGGGGGGGCTATCAGGCCGGCCACTCAAAATGACGGAATCTCTTGCCATTCCTGCCATGCATAATTTTTCAAGGCAAGGGACAGTGAACCACATCCGGACGCTGCTCCCAGTGCCAGCGTGAAACAGAAGTGATTCAGCTCTGGCTGGAGGACATAATAATGATAATCTTCATTCGTGCCACAAATAGGCTTACATTAACACTGCAATGAAGTTACTGTGAAAATCCTTTAGTCACCACACTCAGGCTTGTTCGGGTGCACTGAGGGAGAATTCAGAATGTCCAATTCACCTAACGAGCATGTATTTCGGGACTTGTGGGAGGAAATGGGAGCACCTGGAGGAAACACATGCATATAATCTCCCGAACAGAGAATCCTGCCCTTGATGTTTTATTGGTATAGTATTTTTGGAAAACTCAAGCAGCCTATGATCATCATAAAGCATGATCAGATTCATGCATATTAACCACAGGCATGTCCAAATAGTTACTGGCTTCTTACTTCACGTTGATCCTCTTCATTACATCCAAGCAAAACATAGACTAGAATATGAGGTAGCTGATAGATGGTCACTTTGAAGTCATGTTTTGTAATAAAACTGCAACAGTCAAATACTTTTCTGGCTAGCTCATGACGAACCTGAAAGAACACACAATTGGATATTTATCTAAACATATGTTAAATCTGCAGCTAAAAAAACAAACATGTTTAAAGATAAAAACAATTTTTGGGTCTTTCTACAAATTCAAGTTTGAATCATTAATCTATGAAGTCACTGAACAGTCATTTCAGGTAAACAATCTGTCAGTGTTCAACTTTAAAAGGGGTTACAATGAGCTATCATCAAGCACATCAGGTACAGAGGCCGGGAGGTTAGTAATAGGGTGCGTCATCAGGAACATTTGGAATTCAGCATCAATCAGAAAATAGTCCCTTTTTTCATCCCAACCAGGAATCATGATCCCATAATCCTAATGACTCCATAGTTTAAGAATGTTACTTCAAATGCTGTTTGATGATTTTATGCCCCTACTGGGACATATCAAGTAAATTTTGCTAGTAACATGACCGTTTGATGTAATACAAGACAAGACTGGAAGTGCAAAGTTGAAGGGATCGCTCTAACATTTACCTTTTATTGGAACTGCGCCTTACTTTAATTCAGCAACAGTAAAGGTTCTAGCAAATGACTACATGAGGGAACTACTTAAGTGTTAAAAATTAGTCTTATATGTAGATTTAATTAACAGATAAAATAAATGCTATGGTTAGCTTTAATTAACTCAAATCTCATCAACATGCTCACCTTGGTTGTAAGGTAGCCTGCCCATGTTGCTGACCACTCTGCAAAGTTTCGGTCATGTTTGCCAAGATAAAATGGCTTCTTAATGCTGACCCAATTGCAAGTCTTCTGAGAACTTTTATACCTGAAAAACAAAGCAACTGCCTATCGGTTAATTTGGTGCATCTCAACATATTTTTTTAAGCAGTAGTGGGCAAAATGCATTTAATCACTTAAACACTTCAATGATTAATTATATTTATTGTTTTAATTGATTTTGGCATTCGGCAATGAACTTAAAGAAAGGATTTCTCGCAAAAACAGATAAAATGCATCACAATCAAGTGAATCTGAGCCATGTATAAACTTCACCTGGTGAATAAATTTACACTGAGAAGTGAAGATGAAGTTCTTTTCCAGTGCTGAGCAACTATGCTAAAAACTGCGACTGTGAACAAAGCACATCTTCAGTTCCATCAAAATGCTTGGAAAAGCGCAAAGGGAATACTGCAGACCTGGTGTTTAGATGAGGCTCCAAGATTTCTTGCACATGTTCTGGAAAGCTCCTCCACAGCCTACGTCCTGGGCTATCGGTTTTCCCTTCTTTACATTTATATATTTGTAACAGCTCCTGAAAGTTCAATTTTATTAATCTTTAGCAAAACGTCTCCACACTTAAAAACTGCAAAAACCTACGAACTGTTGAAAATAATCTCTTAGTCAGGACTCTCAGATACTGTTTCAGAGAGATAGTGGCCCAGGTCTTCCCAGCGGTGGCAATAATGGTCGTCCGATTGCGACTGCGCTCCTAGATTTACATACGAACATAGGAAATAGGAGCAGAAGTAGGCAATTTGGTCCCTCGAGCCTGCTCCGCCATTCATTAAGATCATAGCCAATCTGGGTTGAATTCCACATGACCATCTACCCTCGATAACCTTTGATTCCCATGCCCCAACAAAAATCTATCTACCTCTACCTTAAAAATATCCAGTGACCCGACTTCCACCACCTTCTGGGGCAGAGAGTTCCAAATTCACACAACACACAGAGAAAAATAATTCTGTCCCATAAGGGCGACCCCCTAATTTTAAAAAAGAGTTCTGGACGCACCCCCGAGAGGGACCATCATTTCTGTGTATACCTTGTCAAACCATACAGGATCCTATATACTTCAATCAAGTCACCACTTCTCTTCCAAATCCTCCTGGAAATAAGCCCAGCCTTTCCAACCTATCCTTATAAGATAACAGGTATCAATCTCGTAAACCTCCTCTGTACTACCTCCAACGCATTTACATCCTTCCTTAAGTAAGGAGACCAAAACTGCACACAATATTCGAGATGTGGTCTCACCAATGCCCTGCATATCGGAAGCATAACAAGCTTACCCGTGTGTTCAACTCTCTTGTAATAAAGGATATCATTCCAATAGCCTTTTTGATTATATGCCGCACCTGCATATTAGCTTTTTGTGACTCATTCAAAAAGACACCTAGATCCCTCTGCACCTCAGCATTTCTGCAGTTGTTCTCCATTTAAATAATACTTGGCTTTTTTTATTCCTCCAGCCAAAGTGAACTCAACATTTCCCTGCTTCATGTTTCAACTGTTCAATGGAAGTTACAACTTCTCAGGCAAATCCACACGTCAGGACTTCCACAGGGTCCCGACATGCATCTTCATTAGTGAGGCCACACTTGCAGTAATGTGTGCAGTTTTGGTGTTCTTATCTGAGGAAGGATGTTCTTGCTATGGAGGGAGTGCAGCGAAGGTTTACCAGGCTGATTCCTGGGATGGAGGAACTGTCATGTGAGGAGAGATTAAATCTGTTTGGATTATATTCATTGGAGTTCAGAAGAGTGAGAGGGGATCTCATAGAAGCTTACAAAATTCTAACAGGATTATACTGGGTAGATTGAGAAAGAATGTTCCCGGTGGTGGGGGAATCCAGAACCACAGATCATAATTTGAAGATAAGGGGTAAACATTTTAGGACTGAGGTGAGGAAAAACTTCTTTACCCAGAGAGTGGTCAATCTATGGAATTCGCAGGGCAGCACGGTAGCCTAGTGGTTAGCACAGCTGCCTCACAGCGCTGAGGTCCCAGGTTCGATCCCGGCTCTGGGTCACTGTCCTTGTGGAGTTTGCACATTTTCCCCGTGTCTGCATAGGTTTCGCCCCCACAACCCAAAAATGTGCAGAGTAGGTGGATTGGCCATGCTAAATTGCCCCTTAATTGGTAAAAATAATTGGTAATCTAAATTTATTTTTTTTAAATCTACGGAATTCGCTCCCAAACAAAGTAATTGAGGCCAAAACGTTGTGTAATTTCAAGAAACTCTTGGGGCTAAAGGGATCAAGGGATATTTGGGGGGGGGGGGGGGGGGGGGGGGGGGGTCGGGATCAGGGTATTGAACCTGATGATCTGCCATGATCATAATGAATGGTGGAGCAGGCTCGAAGGGCTGGATGGCCTTCTCCTTTCCTATTTTCTATGTTTCGATGTTTCAGTCACAAGTCTGGTCTCCGATGATCAGGTGACCAGAGGATTTGGCCCATTATATTTCATTATCGGAGTCTGCACGTCCTCCCCGTGTGTGCGTGGGTTTCCTCCAGGCGCTCCGGTTTCCTCCCACAGTCCAAAGATGTGCGGGTTAGGTGGATTGGCCATGCTAAATTGCCCGTAGTGTCCTAAAAAGTAAGGTTAGGGGGGGGGGGGGGGGGGGGGGGGGGGGGGTTACGGGTATAGGGTGGATACGTGGGTTTGAGTAGGGTGATCATTGCTCGGCACAACATCGAGGGCCGAAGGGCCTGTTCTGTGCTGTACTGTTCTATTATACTGCCGGTGAACTGTTAAGGTGATGACAATTACAGTTCCCAGTTGATGCACTGAAATAAAAGTAACTCTTAGCCCAACTGCCCTCAACAGAAATACCTCTCGGTGGAATTCATCTGCAGTATGTACAAAGTTACAAAATGTAACTCCAACATCAGTCATGTTCAAGCATAACAGCTAAGAAATGTAAACTGCAAATTTCAAATTATATCTAGCTACATGCCTTTACTTGCCATTTACAATAACTCTGTTCCAAATCACCATCTAGATGCATTTTCAGTAACAAGGAAATCTAGATCACTTTTTTCAAATATAATTTCTTTGGGTGTAAATATTTAATTGTTAAAAGCTGAAGCACATAAACCCGACCCTCCCAGGCTTGATTGCTGCTCGGTACTTGGTTTATTAGGTCATATGGACTAGCAGGTAGTATAGTTGTCTCAGCACGTCCAGAAGGGGACAGCTTGCCATACTTCCAATAACAATGCAATGAGTCCCAGTAATTTGCAGTGTAGAAGGAAGCCTTTCAACCCATCACATCTCTGCTAGCTGCTCTCCCCACTGCCGTGTCGTGGATGCGGCACAGATGTTGTTTATGTGGGGACATCAGGACAGGACTTGGCTGTGGTTGCAGTACTTTCAGCAGTTAAATGCCACCCAAACCCGAGAAGCAAAGTGGCAAAAATAGAAAGTGATATTTATAAATAGCATCTTGAAACAAAATGCACACGTCACCAATTACTGCTTTGCAAACTATTTGTTATTTTATGTTTATGTTCTGTACATTTTTGCTAGATAAGGAGTCCTTTTTAGCCAAGGTCAAGGCTGAAGCATTCTCTTTGACACTACGGAGAGTCCAAATACCTGATCTCGTAAACACAACAGGTGGTCGAATGCATTACACGCCGTAAAAGTATGTTCAATCCGAACTGTGAACATGCTTTTTATTGCTTGTCACAATTTAGATTTCTTCCCTGCTCTATAGTGTGTTATTAACTCTACCCTGCTCCTTCTGGAAAATGGTTTCCGAAAGAAGTTAGTTAATACTCACTCTAAAATAATTTGGCTTGTTATTACATAAACCTCTCCCACAAGTCTTCACAGACAGGCAGCTGTTTCCATACCTGAATGGCATAAGCAGCTGAGTCCTGAGCTCGAACATTATCTGCATAAGCGAGGAAAGCTCTTGTCAACTCGATCAGCAAATGATGGGCAAAATTGGAGTCCTCCACACCAGCCTGTCATAGAAGTCATTACAAAACAGTAAGTACATTTCTTGCAATAGTCATACCCTTTTAAGTTTATAATTATCTCTTAACTTATTCTCTTGCCTTTTTCTCATGAAATGAAAATCACTTATTTTCACAAGTAGACTTCAATGAAGCCACTGTGAAAAGCCCCTTGTCGCCACATTCCGGCGCCTGTCCGGGGAGGCTGGTACGGGAATCGAACCGTGCTGCTGGCCTGCTTGGTCTTCTTTAAAAGCCAGCGATTTAGCCAAGTGAGCTAAACCAGCCCCTGGCAAGGCATTCCTCAACAAAAAATCCAATTAGTTCTTCCGCTTCGGCTGATTTTGTTATGGAACATATCACCAGAAAATGCAAGCAAACTAACGCGTGCTAAATAGAATCATTGAATAGCACAGCACAGGAGGAGGCCAGTCTGTCCATCACATCTGTGTAGGCCCTCTGAAAGAGTTATCCAATTAGTCCCACTTCCTTGCTCGTTCCCCGTAGCCTTAACATGTTTTCCCTTCAAGTATTTATCTAACCCCCTTTTAAAGTTACAATTGCATCTGTTTCCAACATCCTTTTGGGCAGTACATTCTAGATCACCACAACCGCTGCACAGTAAACTATTTCCGCTTTTCACACCGAGTTCTTTTGTCTCTCACTTTAAAACTGTATACCTCCAGTTACCGAGCCTTCTGTTACTGGAAACAAATTCTCCCTACTCAGTCCATCCAAACTGTCACAAGTTTTTAAATATAAATTTAGAGTACCCAATTATTTCTTTTTTCCAATTAAGGGGCAATTTAGCGTGGCTAATTCACGTCTTTGGATTGTGGGGCTGAGACCCACCCAGACACAGGGAGAATGTGCAAACTCCACATGGACGGTGACCCAGGGCCGGGATCGAACCAGGGACCTCAGCGCTGTGAGGCAGCAATGTGCCACCGAAACTGTCAGAACTTTGAAAACCTCAATCGAATCTCCTCCTAACTTTCCCTACCCTAAGAAAACAACACTAGTTTCTCCATTCTGTCCACAAGCTGAAGTTCCTTGCCCTTGGTACCAGTCTAGCAAATCTTCTCTGAACCCTCTCTCAGGGCCTTGAGATCCTACTTGAAGGGTAGTGTCCCAATTGAAAACAATACTACAGCTGAGGCCTAACCAGTGCTTTATCAAGGTTTAGAATTATCTCTTTGTTTTGTACTCAATACCTGAACTTCGATTAATTAAGCTAAAGATCCCATATGAAATTATACCGTGTGCTCACAAGTTTAGGTCTGGATAAATTTCTGAATCATCTTCTGATCACCGAGAGACCCACCACTTGGTGAAAGTTTTTTATGTTTCCTGTTCTGTTAAATTTCTCCACTTTCCAGCTACTCTGAGAATTCAGGCCCTCACAATCACTTAAGAACTCGACTGCCTTCCAAAAAAGTGACAAATTTAGTGTCTGAGATGGGTGAATTATACTTATTGTTCCTTTGGGATCAGACATTCCATCTCTATCTTGCCTCTTGCAGGTCAATATGCTGACAAATGCTGTGAGCAATAAATTATGCCCAAGTTTTTCTACCCTTTTGAGACAGATGAAAGGATTACTCCTGCCCTCGCCAATCTACCCCACAGCAGAAAAAAAAACTGCCACAAAAAAAACAGGTGTAAATGTGTTACAGCAAAAAAAAACTGGAGCAAAGTAAAATAGATGTGAAAGCGAAAGTGAAGAGGAGAGGACAAGAAAAGTGATGGAGCAAATGATGACAGAATGCACCAGTCCTCCTCCAGACTAATTCTGGACAATTTATTTCAGCATAGCAATCTAGGAAATGAGAGAAAGCATACAATGTGGATTAGAGGAGGAGAGGAAAGCAGCACGATGAAGGAAGAGTGACGGAAGAGGAACAGTAAAGAGGACAGAAAGCAAAAGAGAGAAAGGACCTTTTTTGAGGGAAGCAGGTGCAAGCAAAGACAGGGAAGGTGCATCTCTAGCCCTCCTGGAAGAAGAGGTACTCCTGCAGCCAGAGCTTGGCAACAGCTTCTAACTTACCATCGGCAACCGGAAGTATTAATTTAAAATACAAATAATACTGTCGACATTTTTCCTCAACAGTACTTGATCCAGTCCTATACTGTAGTTCAAAGTGCATTATTAATCTTTGCTAACACCGTTGTGTCTTGTGACATGGAATCCTATGATAAGTTTTCTAGGATAGACCTAAATTAGTATGAATTGAAGTGGAAGATGCTCAAATTCAAATGATTTCTTACCACAAATGTGGAGCTTTTCCCCTCTGTGTTACTCGTCATGAGGTCCAACCGGCCAGGGTCGATTGCGCCCAACTCACCAAGGCACTCTCCACACAGAAGTCTGGCTTGTGCATTTGCATCTTGGCAACCCTTCAGAAGCACCATCACCAACTGAGAGATAATTGGCTCCACTGTTTCACTGTCTGTGGCAAGTTTTACCAATTGTTCCTAAAATATATATATATATATTTGATATGTGAATCTAATGACAATTCCCCTATTTTCAAATGGAATGATTTTTTCTGAAGCTCATCCTCCCTATAGACTCAATGCTGAGGAATCGCAAAGACATGTTAGAAACTTTTTTGTTTTCTCTTTTGAGGTACTAAAACGCACAGTGCAGAAAGTCATAACTTGTAAGACATGTCACTACCTCAATATTAAGTTCCTCTTGCGTAGGGTGAACGCAACGCTGACATGTGCGAGGTTAGGGCTGATACAGTTGAAGGTAGTGCATAGGGCCCATTTGACCAAATCCAGAATGTGCAGGTTATTTGTGGATGGGTAGAGGATGTGTGGGCCTTGTGGGAGGGGCCCAGCTAACTATGTACACATATTCTGGTCACGTCCTAAACTTGTGGGCTACTGTATCTCCTTCTTTGGCACCATGCCGGCGATCCTACAAACTGAACTGAAGCCTTGTCCCTCGGGGCCATATTCGGGGTATCGGACCTCCAACAGCTGCAGACTGGGGCGGGGGCTGATGTATTGGCCTTTGCCTCACCTATTGATTGAAGGCAGGTGCTGCTGGGTTGGGGGTCATCTTCTCCACCCAGTGCCTCGGAATGGCTGGGGGAACTTAAGGAATTTCGGTATCTCGAGAAAATTAAGTACACCATGAGGAGCACAACTGATTTTTGTTTGGCTTTCTAGGGGTGAGGGATTTTCTTTTGGGGGGGGGGGGGGGGGGTTCTGTTATTATCTGTTACTGTTTTTGCTATGTATAAAATTGAAAAAGTTCCTCTGCCACAATTAATACTGAATTTATCTTATGCAGGTTTGTCATTAGACAATGCATTAAAGTCTTACAGCCATCAGTATCAAATTGTGTACCTGTTTCTTGTACAAAGTATCCTTCAAACTGGTCAGTGCATGTATACGGACATCTACATTCTCATGCTGAACAGCTCGCATTGACAATTGCAGTTCAGTTTGTAAGTCTGTGCTTTTAGAAGTTTCCTATAAAACAGCACACCAAGCAAAAATTAGTGACACAAATGTTAGCACCTACTAACCAAAGAAATCAGGAAAACATTCCAAGTATTTTCTGAAATTTATTAACTACCTGACCGCTGAAGGAATATTTCTGGATCATTTTCAAAGCTTAATTCACAAATAGTCTGGTTCATGGATGGATTCCCAGTGACATTAAGGTAGTAGAAGCCGAGTAACACCAGGCGTGTTTCTGGCCCTACTCATTTGAGAGTTTCTGGAATGCTCAATTTGGTGTTTTGAGATGGCATCTTGGATTTCTATTTTTGCGGGTCAACGGGTCAGTGAACAGGAGAGTACAGGTCATGAGCAGTCATAAATCTTCACGATCAAATGGTATGTTAACACTAACTGTTAGGTTCACCGATTATAATTCTGCATCCCCATACATTTAGCTAAAACATTTTTAGTGAAACCTTAATCAACAGACCAGTTACGAGCACACTGAGTAAAAGGCTCACCTTTCTATAATCCTGCAGAACCTTCTGGATCTCAGTAAAATCAGGGTGTTCCGGCAAAAAGTAAATCTCATGGAGAAAATCTTTCACCTCAGCTCTGAAATAGCCACAAAAAAAGTTGCTTAGGTCACATCTACATCAGCTATGTTAGCCATGGCACTCTATTGGTCAGACTCTCAAGCTGATTCAAAGGTTCTGGGTTCAAGTCCCATTCCAAGGCTGTCATTTCAGTGCAGTACTGAGAGAGTGCAATACTGCTTCTAATGAGAAGTTATACCGGAGCCCCATCTACCTGCTCGGGTGAATGTAAAGAACCCCATGGCATGACTTCAGAGAAGTTATTTATCATTGATATCCCTGGTTTTCCGGCCAATATATTTCCCTCAATCTACATCACAAAAACAGATCATTGGTCATCACCACATTGCTGTTTGTGAGAGTTTATCCCACGCAGCTTGGCTGCTGTGTTTCCTCTCTTACAACAATGACTACACTTCAAAGATACTTAATTGGCTGTAAAGTGCTTTGAGACACCCGCTGGTTGTAAAACGTGCTTTTTAAATGCAAGTCTTTTTTTCTCCAGATAGTTTATGCAATAAGAATAGAAAAAATGACAACAGACAAAACTGGAATTTATAGTGATTTTGTTGTTGCAAAACATTACAAGGTACTTCACAGCGCCGGGAACCCAGGTTCGATTCCCAGCTTGGGTCACTATCTGTGTGGAGTCTGCACATTCGCCCTGTGCCTGCGTGGGTTTCCTCCAGGTGCTCCAATTTCCTCCCACAGGTCCAGAAAGACGTGTTGATCAGGTGAATTGGACATTTTGAATTCGCCCTCGGTTACCTGAACAGGCGCTGGAGTGTGGTGACGAGGGGATTTTCACAGTAACTTAATTGCCGTGTTAATGCAAGTCTACTTGCGACATTAATAAAGATTATTATTGTTTTACATAATGGTCGACGGCACAGTTGAAGAGTTATGTTTTAAAGCAGGCTTGCCCGGGACCTGGAAGGAATTTTTAAGTGGGCTGCCACACACTCGTGGTACAGGTAACAGTTCAACTTCAAACTTTCCTGGAAAGAATGTCAAAAAATGCTCAGAGGTGCTCAGCCAAACACAGGCTGTTTTCCCATGCATTTGCAGCTGATAGAGTCACCAGTAGCCTATCAGCAGCCAAAGTAGGGTGAAACCAGCTTGTGATTGGATGAGTGAAACGTCATCAGTTGCTGGGGAAGTTTTTAATATCTTTGGAGAGCTCAGAGCAGACGTTCATTGGGAGTGGGTTGTTCAAAAAGGGAGGGAGACAAAAACAAAGGTCAGCCAGTTGGCTTAACACCTCTTATTGGGAGGATGTTAGAGTCCATTATAAAGGATGCAAAAGCGGAGGGTTTAAAAAGAGGTAATATAATTGTCGCTGTGAATCTCAGAGACCACCTGACTTCGCAGAAAGTCCGTATGCAGGTACAACATGTAATAAAAAGGCAAATGGAATTTTACTGTTTATTGCAAAAGGACTGGAGTTTAAAAGTCGAGAAATGTTGTTGCAACTACATAGGGTGTTGGTGAGACCACATCAGGGGTATTCTGTCCAGCTTTGGTGTCCTTATTTGAGGAAGGAAGTGACGGCTTTCGAGGCAGTTCAGAGGAGATTCAGCAGATATATCCCGGGGATGAAAGGGTTGATATATGAGGAGAGATTGAACAGTTTGGGGTTATACTCGCTAGAGTTTAGAAGAATGAGGGAGGATCTGATCGAGGTGTATAAAATACCAAGAGGGATTGTGTATGTAAACAAAGATCAAATGTTCCCCTTTGTGAGGCAATCTGAACGAGAGGTTCACAGATATAGATTGAGAAGTGGTGGATTTAAAACGGATATGAGAAGAGGGTTTCGCAAAGGGTGGTGAATTTTTGGAACTCGCTGCTCCATAGTGCAGCGGAGTCTGAATCATTAAATGAGGAGATATATATATTTCTGATTTAAAAATCAGGCTGAAGGGATATGGGGAACAGGCAGGAAGATGGATTTAAGAGCAGGAAGGGATCAGCCATGATCTGATTGAATGGTGGAGCAGACTCAAAGGGCTGAATTGTCTACTTGTGCTCCTAATTCCTAAGTTCCTCGTCTGAGGTTTCGGCATATCTTGGAGTTGATGCGGAATCATTATCATCGAAAACCCTCTATCATTCTTCAGAGGTATAAATTTTATTCGATGGGGAGGGCTCCAGGAGAATAGGTTACATTTTTCATGGCCAGATTAAGGAAACTAGCAGAATATTGCGACTTTGGAACATCTCTAAACGATATGTTAAGGGATTGGTGTCTGGGATAAATAACGTGGCTATCCATAAGAAATTGCGAACGGAATCGGAGTTAGACTCAAAAAAGGCAATAGAAACAGCCTTGTCGATGGAAAGCGTTCAAGAATTGCAGTGTGCCTGGAGGCAAGGTTCACCAGTTGGGGAGTGAGCAGCAGCAGCAACTGAGTCGTGGGTATCTGTTAAAACAGGGGACGGATGACCGACATGGGAAACTGGGGTAACGCCTGTTGTTTCGACCAAACAATGAATTTCAATGAGTGTTTCATATGTGGGGAAAATCATGCCCGGAGAGTTTCAGGTTCTGGGATGCAGTGTGTTTCAGGTGTGGTAGATGACACTTAAGGCATAGGTACAAGAACAAACAGATCCTACGCAGCTCATGAAGAGGGCAACGCTACAATGGAGGAGTGCCAGTCACCTGAGACATGTTAACGTTGAACTCCATGCACATCGGAAAAGTGGCCCCAATAACCTTGCTCGTAAATGGACGCTCCTTGAAGATGGAAGTGGACACTGGGGCTTTGGCAACCGTCAAAGGGGAACCAACTTATGTTACTTACAAAAAGTGGTTCAATGAGCCTGGAGAACACTGTGAGAAGGCTCGCCACTTATACAGGCGAAGCGCTTAAAATCAAAGCGACCTCAATGACCCCACTTATTGTCAAGTTTCGACAAGGACCAGATTTTATGGGGTGTTACGAGCTCCAGCATCTTAAATTAAACTGGATAGAAATATTCAAACCAGGCCGGGGGGAGGGGTCTTCTCTGTCCCGAGATCTTCCAAGAAGAACTAGTAAAGATAAAGGGACTCCGAGCTAAGATGTACACGGACCCTGAAACCACACCAAGATTTTATAGGGGAAGGCCAGCCCCTTATTCCATGGTGGAAGCAGAACTTAAATGCTTGAAGACCGAGGCATCATAAGACCAGTGCAGTTCACAGAGCCACACCTTTTGTTCCTGTCGTCAAAGAAAAGTAGATGGGAAGGCAAGTTGTGAGGATGACACAAAGAGTATACAGAGCGATATGGACAGGCTAAGTGAGTGGGCAAAAACTTGGTAGATGGAATATAATGTAAGAAAATGTTAAGTTATGCACTTTGGTAGGAAGAATAAAGGAGCTGAATATTAATTAATTGGAGAAAGACTGCAGCAAGCTGCAGCACAGAGGGATTTGGGGGTCCTTGTGCATAAATCACACAAAGCTAGCATGCAAGTTCAACAGGCAATAAGTAAGGCAAATGGCGTGTTGGCCTTTATTTCAAAGGGAATGGAGGACAAAAATCAGGAAGTTGTGCTAAAACCATATAAGGCACTAGTTGGACCACACCTGGAATATGTCGAACTGTTTTGGTTCCCTAATACAAGGAACTATATACTGGCCTTGGATGCAGTCCAGAGAAGGTTCACTAGATTGATCCCAGGTATGGAGGGATTTTCTTCTGCGAAGCGATCGATTGGGTGGGCCTATACTCATTGGAGGTTAGAAGAATGAGAGGTGACCTTATTGAAACATAGGATTCTCAGGAGGTTTGACAGGGGAGATGCTAAGAGGTTGTTTCCCCTTGTGGCAGTGTCTCGGACTAGAGGGCATAATTTCAGAGTCCGGGGTTGCCCATTTAAGACAGAGATGAGCAAGAATTTCTTCTCTCAGAGGGTAGTGTATCTAAAGAGTTCTTTACCACAGAGAGCTGTAGAGACTGGGTCATTAAATATGATCAAGGCTGAGATATTTCATCAGTAAGGGAGGCAAGGGTTATGGAGATGAGGCAGAAAAGTGAAGTTGAGGATTATATCAGATCAGTTATTATCTCATTGAATGGTGGAGCAGACCCAACTGGCCGAATGGCCTACTTCTGCTCCTACACTTTATAGTTTTATGGGTTTGTCATAGTTGGGGGAACCTAGGCGGACAGGTGCCGGGGAGGCAGACTGGCAGGAATCATGGCGGGTGGGAACCTGGGCAGACAGGCTTAGGGGCAAGTGACGGCGAGAGGGAAAGCGAGTGCCAGGCTGAGGTGGAATCTGGCTATATGTGTGTGTGCACACATGAGAGAAAGAGAGCAGGGGGATGTGCGCGCGTGTGTGTGTGAGAGAGAGTGTTGTGTGTGTTAAGGGGAGTGTGTGTGTGAGCGTGAGAGAGAGATTGTGTGTATAAGAGAGAACAAAGTGTGAGTGTGTATGTGAGAAAAAGTGAGTGTGTATGTGCGAGAGGGTGTGTGAGAGATAGTGTTTGTATGTCTGTGTGTGAGAAAGTGTGTGCCTGAGAGCGAGAGAGAGCAAAGAGAAGTGGGAGGGGCTGCCTCAATTTTCTTCCTCAAGGGGGACGAGGCCACATCTGACCCAGGGAAGTGTGTGTGTTGGAGTGAGTGACTGAGGGAGTGCATGGAGGGCAGTTCTTAGTACTGAGTGTGTGGAGGGCAATGCATTACGCTGAGTGAGTGTACGGAGGCGAGTGCGAGCCTGCCTTATGCCAAGTCTGTTTTCCCACATATTCCCACCACCACACACCAACACATACACACTCACCCAATCACACCATGTTGGTTTTTATTTCTTCCTTCATCTCCGAAGAGTCACATTAGACTCGAAACATGAACCATTTCTCTCTGCTCAAATGCTTAGTTTTTTTCAGCGCTTCTGTTTTTATTTCAGATTTTCAGCATCCTCAGTATTTTGCTTTCGTTTGAGTGAATTTTTTCAAGTGTTTTTACAACAAGACTAATAACCTAAAAGTTTTCATCAATTCACAGACTGTTTAGGAATTGCACTGGGAGGTGGAGGGTTCCTCAACAGTGCCACCTTTGGAGGAGTGAAGAAGCACTGACTGCAACTTCTATGTCGAACTGCGCAGACTCCCGAAGTTGCTGTCAGTTTAGTGAAGACAGAGATCACCGGCAATCTCACCACTACCACCACTGCTAAATCCGGATCATCCGGAGTGCAACCTAAATGTTGCCCAAATTGGTTTAAAAAAACAAATCCTGTGAGAGTTAATTTACCTGTTCTCCACAATAAGATAGCGAAATATTCCAGCAGTCTCCTTTGGCTGAATGGACATAAGAGGCAGCAGAGCCACAATCACTTGACTGAGAAGGGCTCCCAGGTAACTGGAATCCAGGCAGCGTACAAAGCAATCCCATGCTCTGAAAGCAAGAGGCTTAATTAACAAAATGCCATTAAATAAGAAACATGTTAAAACTATATAACAAATAAAATAAGTCATGAAAACTAAAGCGAAAGTTCATGAAAATAAATCACCCAAGAAATAAGGATAATAAATCTTGATACAGGTTAGGTTCTGCTTATTAGATAGTAGAGATGAGTTATTTCAAGATTCCATTTTATACCATTCCCTCCGTGTCTCCTTGCTGAAAAACCATTGCAGTTGCGAGAACATAGAAAATAAAAATAAATGTGAAAACTTAGGTGAGATTTGTTTCCCCTCTAGCCTTGTATCTTCTCCAATCACCATGGAAACTCCTCACAAGCAAGCACGTGATCAGCTGACAGAGCTGCCTCGGGCTTTTCACAGTAACGGTATATATATGTGTATAACAGTAACAGAGTATCGGTCATGTACACCCAAAACTTTATGGTTAAGAGAATCTGGTTATAAAGCGATCATACATTGCACTATAAATGGAGCGAAATACAGTTGAGGAAAGAATGCAGTGATCATGTCTAAAGTTACATTTCTTTTCTTCCTTTAGTTTGTTCTTCTACATAGTCAGTTACCCTGGCAAACATTTTCATGGTCGTCTTTTTGGCGAAATTACTCGGTTTGTTATTCCTGGAATTCCACAAAATTCTCTTTGGTTGGTTTAACTGTTGACACATCCACTGAGAGCCTCTCATTGACAGCTCTTTATTATCCTAAAGTTTTTTTTCTTTAATAACCTATAAATGGCTTCATTGTTCTAAGATGTTAATGGAAATGCCACTTCTCTATCAGCACAGGATATTAGGACAATCCCACTGCACAATAACAGTGAAGCCATGCTCGATCTAGTTTAGCACATTTAGATTCCCTTACATATTTTAATCGATGCTGGTCTTGTCTCGCTGTCTGCTTTCTTGTTCAATTTCTACAACTGTTTCTTCATTGTTTTAATATCTCAGATAGAACTGACACAAGTTCAACTTATAGACAAAATTGCCATCAGATTCTCAGTTTTCTGGCTGCTATACCAAATTTGATTTTGCTTCAACGACAGTAACAGATCTTTAACAGGAGAGTTATAAAGCAAGATTGGACAGTTAGCCACATAAAGTATTAGGGAAGATGGCCCTAAGCTTGGTGGGTGGTAGGTTTTAATGAGGGTTCTAAAGGAGGAAAGAGTTGTAGTGAGGCAAAGGGTTTAGGGAAAGAATTTCAAAGCATGGAGCTGAGGTAGCTGAAGGCAAGACCACCACTCGAAATTGGGGATGCTCAACAGGGATGCTTACCAGGCAGCACGGTGGCACAGTGGGTAGCACTGCTGCCTCACAGCACAAGAACATTGGGTCCTATTCTGTCCTTGGGTGACTGCCTGTGTGAAGTTTGCACTTTCTCCCTGTGTCTGCGCGGGTTTCCTCCGGGTGCTCCAGTTGCCTCCCACAGTCCAAAGATTTAGACTCAGACTTGGAACATACAGTGCAGAAGGAGGCCATTCGGCCCATCGAGTCTGCACCGACCCATTTAAGCCCTCACTTCCACCCTATTCCCATAACCCCTCCTAACTTTTTTGATCACTAAGGGCAGTTTATCATGGCCAATCCACCTAACCTGCACGTCTTTGGACTGTGGGAGGAAACCGGAGTACCGGAGTGCACTGTAGGGATCCCATGATAATTCAGATTTTTTAAAATTTTAGAAATAAAATTCAATGTTGCGTTTCCAATCATTCAAAGTGAAAGGCTGCATTTCAAAACATACCTGCAGCATAATTCAGGAAATTCATCCCTGTATCGGAGGCCTGTCCTCAGAGTAGTCATCATCTTTACCCGGACTGAACTAATGTGTTTTGGTCCCATCAATTTCACTAAAGACATTAAACTGTTCATAGCCTGTAAATAAAAAAAACACACTAATAATTGCTTTCATATAAGTTCCTCAAAAACATTCATCTGAAAACCATAGGGCGCCAGCGTTGAATTTACATACCATCTTCTTATCATTCATTCCAACACTGGAACTCAGTAGATGCATGTTAAAAAAGGCCAGGATTCCCAACAATTTGGGCTGCAAGTAGTCTGCCTGGAAAAAAGTTAACTTCTTTTTTAAAATCAGGGTTGAACAGATGCTGAAAATGTTTTAAGCTTCAAATAAAACATGTGCTGGGTTACTGACTAACTAATGTTTGTTACTTCATATCACTATATTTAACTTCAAATTGGGCATCTGGACAGCCAAGATTCAACTATATCACAGCAGTTCATTGGCCCAGTGGACTGGAGCAATGACTGTGAAATGTTTTTGGATCACTTTGCAAATAGATTAGTCATCACAGATTCCCCCAACCTTAAATCATAATGCAGTAAGGCGTCATTTTAAGTTGTTTCCTTCAGTGTAATTTTTACTTTGAAGTTGCAGATATAACAGGGCTAATATAGTCACCTAGTAATAAGATTTGGAGCAACTTCTATTCCCTGAGACACTTCATCTGCCCAGGACACTCACAGCGAGGGCTGAGGACAGGGAGTGGCGAGAATCAGGCAGGGAAGCAGTGAGTGGGAAAGAGTTTGGCTTGGTGGGGTTGCGGGGAGGCAAAATGTGCTGTGAGGAAAAGCCTCTTCACACAGCGAGTGGTTCGGATCTGGAATGACAGTGTGCCTGGACGTGGTGGAGGCAGGTTCAGTCGACACATTCAAGACGGCATTGGATGATTATGAATAGAAACAATGTGCATGGGGAAAAGGCAGGAGAATGGAATGAAGTCATATGCTCATTTGGAGAGCTACTGTAGACAAGATGGGCCAAATGGCCTTCTTCTGCATCATATCAATTCTGTGATTCAGAGCATAACATAGAACATTACAGCGCAGTACAGGCCCTTTGGCCCACGATGTTACGCCGTCCTGTGAAACCCCTCTAAAGTCCCTCTACACTATTCCCTTATCGTCCATATGCCTAGCCAATGACCATTTGAATGCGTTTAGTGTTGGCGAGTCCACTACTGTTGCAGGCAGGGCATTCCACACCCTTACTACTCTCTAAGAACCTACCTCTGACATCTGTCCTATATCTATCTCCCCTCAATTTAAAGCTATGTCCCCTCGTGCTGGACATCACCATCCGAGGAAAAAGTCTCTCACTGTCCACCCTATCTAATCCTCTGATCATCTTGTATGCCTCAATTAAGTCACCTCTTAACCTTCTTCTCTCTAACGAAAACAGCCTCAAGTCCTTCAGCCTTTCCTCATATGATCTTCCCTCAATACCAGGCAACATTCCTGTAAATCTCCTCTGTACCCTTTCCAATGCTTCCACATCCTTCCTATAATGTGGCGACCAGAACTGCACACAATACTCCAAATGCGGCCGTACTAGAGTTTTGTACAACTGCAACATGACCTCATGGCTCCGAAACTCAATTCCTCTACCAATAAAAGCTAACACACCATACGCCTTCTTAACAACCCTCTCAACCTGGGTGGCAACTTTCAGGGATCTATGGACATGGACACCGAGATCTCTCTGCTCGTCCACACTACCAAGAATCTTACCATTAGCCCAGTACTCTGCCTTTCTGTTATTCCTTCCAAAATGAATCACCTCACACTTTTCTGCATTAAACTCCATTTGCCACCTGTCAGCCCAGCTCTGCAGCTTATCTATGTCCCTCTCTAACTTGTAACATCCTTCTGCACTGTCCACAACTCCACCGACTTTAGTGTCATCTGCAAATTTACTCACCCATCCTTCTACGCCCTCCTCCAGGTCATTTATCAAAATGACAAACAGCAACGGCCCCAAAACAGATCCTTGTGGCACACCACTAGTACTGGACACCAGTCAGAGCATTTCCCATCAACCACCACTCTTTGTCTTCTATCTGCTAACCAATTTCTGATCCAAACTGCTAAATCACCCTGAATCCCATGCCTCTGTATTTTCTGATGTGGAGATGCCGGCGTTGGACTGGGGTGAGCACAGTAAGAAGTCTTACAACACCAGGTTAAAGTCCAACAGGTTTGTTTCAAACACGAGCTTTCGGAGCACGGCTCCTTCTTCAGGTGAATGGAAAGGCTTGTTCCAGAAATGTTTATATAGACACAGTCAGAGATGCCCCGGAATGCGAGCACCTGCAGGCAATCAAATCATCAAAGATGCAGAGAGAGAGGTAACTCCAGGTTAAAGAGGTGTGAATTGTCCCAAGCCAGTTCAGTCGGTAGGCCTCTGCAAGTCCAGGCTTGTTGGTGGGGGCCGAATGTAATGCGACATGAATCCCAGATCCCGGTTGAGTCCGCATTCATGCGTGCGGAACTTAGCTATAAGTTTTTGCTCAGCAATTTTGCGTTGTCGCGTCTCCTGAAGGCCTCCTTGTAGAATGCTGACCCGGAGATCAGAGGCTGAATGTCCTTGACTGCTGAAGTGTTCCCCAACTGGAAGGGAACAGTCCTGCCTGTTTATAGTCGCACGATGCCCGTTTATTCGTTGTCGCGACAACGCAAAATTGCTGAGCAAAAACTTATAGCTAAGTTCCGCACGCATGAATGCGGACTCAACCGGGATCTGGGATTCATGTCGCATTACATTCGGCCCCCACCAACAAGCCTGGACTTGCAGAGGCCTACCGACTGAACTGGCTTGGGACAATTCACACCTCTTTAACCTGGAGTTACCTCTCTCTCTGCATCTTTGATGATTTGATTGCCTGCAGGTGCTCGCATTCCGGGGCATCTCTGACTGTGTCTATATAAACATTTCTGGAACAAGCCTTTCCATTCACCTGAAGAAGGAGCCGTGCTCCGAAAGCTCGTGTTTGAAACAAACCTGTTGGACTTTAACCTGGTGTTGTAAGACTTCTTACTCTGTATTTTCTGCAATAGCCTACCGTGGGGAACCTTATCAAACGCTTTACAGAAATCCATATACACCACATCAACTGCTTTACCCTCATCCACCTGTTTGGTCACCTTCTCGAAGAACTCAATGAGGTTTGTGAGGCACGACCTACCCTTCACAAAACCATGTTGACTATCTCTAATCAAATTATTCCTTTGCAGATGATTATACATCCTATCTCTTATAAACCTTTCCAAGACTTTTCCCACAACAGAAGTAAGGCTCACTGGCCTATAGTTACCGGGGTTATCTCTACTCCCCTTCTTGTACAAGGGGACAACATTTGCTATCCTCCAGTCCTCTGGCACTATTCCTGTAGACAAAGATGACTTAAAGATCAAAGCCAAAGGCTCAGCAATCTCCTCCCTAGCTTCCAACATCTAACGTTTTAATTTTGTTTTCTTACTGGGAAAGGTAGAAGGCAGCTACAATGGTTTTACATGGTTTTATACTTAAAATTGTTTCACAAAAAGTTGCACTTTTCAGAAACGCCACTAAAACTTTAAGCAAGAAATTACTCAGTAAGCTCTCACTCAAAGTTGGGATTGCTTTCCCGAAAATCACAATTTTAAGTGAAACAACTTCATAAGTTCCAAAATGTTAAAACTGGAGTTAGGATCTTTCGGACATTTCTTGTCAGGAAAAAGCCAATGTACATGTTGAAATACTGTACATGTGCAGTACTGTGCATGCCAAGCTGAAATAAATGTGAAATAAAGTTAATCATTAAATATAAAGGAAATACTGTAGTTAGGTACGTGAGGATCTTTTTCATCTGAAATAAAGTTGTACGTTGAAATTCTACACATTCCTAAATGAAATAATCTTTAAAATAAAACAAATGCAAAATATAAAAGAAATAGAAGATAAATTAACAAAGATTACGCTCACCAGCTGCTTGGTTTCAGGTTTGATCAGACTCCATCTAGTGGCAGATGCTGGTCATTGCAAAAAGCTGCAGCAGAAGCTCCAGGATATCAGTGCTTGCTGGGAGCAGGAACAGGAGCGAGGGGGAACAGGAGCCAGCTGAAGTCCCCAGTGGTGGCAGCTTGCACCTGGACTTCAAAAGGTGAGAATGGAGCATGGGAATAGGAGCTGGAAGGGAAAGAGGGACTTCAGGGCGGAGGACAGGAACGTGAAAGGAAACGTTCTGGAAGCTGGAAGGAGACACAGAGCAGAGGGCAGAGAAGCAACAGAAGAGAACCCCAGTCGTGGTGCCCTGACCCCAACAGCAGTGAGGGAAAATGCCGTGTGTGAATTTGGGACACGCAGGCCATAGAACAGGAGGTCTGTGACAAATTATGTTACAGTGAATGTTGCAACATTAAATGGATATTCAATCTCTATCTTATGAATGGCTTTAAAATGAAACAATGTTGACGAGCCGAGGTAACCTACTGTATTTTATATTATAAAACCAGCATATCAACAAGAACAGTCTAAAATAGATGCATGTGTGCTACATTTACTCACCATTAACTCCGGGGAAGTAATATCTCTGGGTGCCTGGTGTTGATCATTTCTAGATGCTGAAGCAGCCAGGATGGCCAGTCCATTGAAAACCTGCTGATAGTGCTCTCCTATACGCAGCAATAGTTCATTATGTAACCCCTGAAAATCTTGTCTGAGAAGGCTGCCCAGTTCAAGCTCAGTTTCATTCTTTAAAAAATAAACAGTAAGAGGAGCAAAAATCGCATCACGTAAAACAGTACATAATGGGAAATCCTTCTGTCCTGTCGCTGGAATGAAATAATAATATAATAATAATCGCTTATTGTCACAAGTAGGCTTCAGTGAAGCTACTGTGAAAAGCCCCCTAGTCGCTACATTCCGGCACCTGTTCAGAGAGGCCGGTACGGGAATTGAACCCGCGCTGGGGAATTGTTCTGCATTACAAGCCAGCTGATTAGCCCACTGTGCTAAACCAGCCCCTGGATGGAGAGGGGTACATTATGTCAAAAACAAATTTAAGAAACAAAAATGTGGAAGGAAAAGGAACAGAAAAAAATAATCTGAAGTATGTTTCTGAAAGCTGGAAGGAGCTATTTCTCCAGCCACTGGTGAGCAATAGATGGCTCACACTATTTTAAAAGTCTCCAGAGAAGATACTGGATGATCTGCATGACTTCCTGACTCCCATCTCAATGGAGTATTGAAACCTGGAGGTTTCCCTGCCTTTTCAGGAGTGGTCATCACAGGTTCTCAGAGATCCACCTTGATAGATGAGTTGTTTTGATTAATATGGGGATCAGAGGTTATGGGGAGAAGGCAGGAGAATGGGGATGAGAAAATATCAGCCATGATTGAATGGCGGAACAGACTCGATGGGCCGAGTGGTTAATTCTGCTCCTATGTCTTATGAAACATGCAGGGTCTGAAGCTGATGAAAAGCAAAATTCTGCAGAAGCTGGAGATTTGAAATAAAAATAGAAGCAGAATTTGTGAAGGGAGAAACAGCTAATATTTCAGGTCAATGATCTTTCATCAGAATTGGAAAAAAGTTGTAGATTAAGCAAGTTTTAAGTAAAAAGGCAGAGAAAGGGAGAGGGGAAAGAACAAAAGGAAGGAAAGTGAAATAGTGCACAAGACACAGGAGCAGAATTAGGCTACTCGGCCCATAGTGCAGGAGGGCAAGGGCAGAGGATTCAGAGTGAGAATGGGTGGTGTTTTCCAACCATTACCCCCCCCCCTCCCCACCAGAACATTCCAAACTCAATATAAACTCAATGAACAGCACCTCACCTTTCAATAAGGCACTTAACAGCCTTCAAGGATCAACAATTTTAGATCATAACCTCTGCCCCAATTTTCTAACCACTTCTCATTAGTTAATTCGACCAAATGACTTTTAGTCAGCAGTGCTATATTGAAAGCCCATTTTACTGAAGACAAACATACTCTTTTTACCTGGAGATAATGGAGACCACGCTCAAGCTCATCCTTTGAGCAGGAGCAAACCAGATGGGAAAAAATGTATTTAAAGTTGTTGATCAAGATCTCTCGGCGATTAACATTCAACTGTTTTGCTATGGTCCGAATCAGTAATGAGGAAGTAGCACTGGCCTTTGCAGCCAGATATGGCAACAGAGATTGCAAGGTACGCTGCAAAATAAAATACAGTTTGCATCATACAGCAACATAGATTGAAGAATATTCTTTTGTCAGTATGTTAATGAGGGAGAACTATGGCGTTCGGGGGAGGCAAGCATAAGGAATTCAAGTGTAATACTGGCCTGTAACTTACATGGAATGGCAAACAGCGTCAGATTGTCCCCTCACTACCAGTTTCTTACCTTGAAATCAAGCCACTCCTATCAGGCCGACCTACTCACTCGGACCGGGTGAGAACTGTGTAGTGCAACAGGCTCCGGAGGCCTTGTGGTGGTGGCAAGGAAGCCGCATCCCATTTTTAATGACGCTCGCTGCTCTGAAGCGGGTAAGTTTAAACATCCTGCCACTTTGAGAAGCCAGGGAGACAGTAGATTTCTGAGCTAAGCGGGTAGGATTGGGGTGCGGGGTCAGGGTACGCACCTCACATCTTTGGGTTAAACCCGTTACAATGCCCTGGAACTCAGAAGTTATAGGCCATGTTTTCTCAACTCATTATTAAAATAACCATGATTTTCCTGGAATGCCCATACACCACCTGCATTCGACCATGTCGACGGATGAACTGAAAAGGGGAAACGGCAAGCTACCACCCACACTTGTAGAAGTTTGAATTTAGATCAAAATTTCATTTACAAACTGACTCCTAAATTTTTTGTTTTTGTTCATGGGATAGGAGTGCCCCTGGCTGGGCTAGCATTTATTGCCCATCTCAGAGGGCATTCAAGAGTAACTTTCATGGTAACATTGCTGTCGATCTGGAGTCACATGTAGGCCAGACCAGGTAAGGTTGCCAGATTTCCTTCCCTAAAGGACATTAGTGAACTAGATGGGTTTTTATGACATTCAACAATGATTTCAGTCATCATTAGACTTTTAATTCCAGATTTTTAAATTTGGTTCAATTTACTTTATCCTTTCTAAAATGCTTTGACACTAGACACCACAGATTGGGGTTTTCCCATCAATACAGAACCCACTACTCATAAAGGACAATCTTCGTATCTGCTAAGTGCAGATGGGAGTCTTTTCTGAGCTGGCTAATCTCAACCTAGTTTGACCATTAGCCTCAATATAAGCCAGGATTCCTATTTGTGATCACTATCCAATGATGGATGTTAAGTGACACGCTCCATGACCAGGATAGTCTCCCTAATGGCAATATATGGTCTCACACACAAAGAGGAATGTGGCACCATCTTCAAGAAGGACGAAAGAAAACTGCAGTTTCTACATCAACAAAAAGAAAATCACCTATTTGTCCAAATCTGATTTTCCTGCATTCATTTTGACAAATGTTAACACAAGCTCAACTCTGAGACATGTGCAACTTCCTCTTCCAACCTTCAAGCTCTCAGATAAATAAAATTATTGAGCCTCAGATCAGCTTTTCTTATATTCACAGTATTATTAAAATTGCCTATTTCCATCTCCATAACATCATCCAACTTCACCTTTCTATTCATCTGCTGATGAAGCCCTTATTCATGCCTTTGCTACCTCAAGTCTTGATTATTCAAATGCACTCTGGGCACATTCTACCCTCTGTAGGCTTACGGTCATCCAAAGTTCTGCTGCCCACATGTTATCTCACACCAAGTCTTGTTCACCTGCCACCTTGTTTTCATTGACTCCCGGCCTGATTTTAAAATTCCCAGCCTGTTTTTCCAATCTTTCCATGGTCTCACCCTCCCCTAACGCTGCACTCTTCTCCAGTCCTAAATCCCACTGAGATATCTACGTCCTGTTGCTTCACAGCACCTGGGTCCCAGGTTTGATTTCTGCTTTGGTCACTGATTAAGCAGAGTCTGCATGTTCTCCCCGTGTCTGTGTGGGTTTACTCCGAGTGCGCTGGTTTCCTCCCACAAGTCCCGAAAGACGTGCCTGTTAGGTGAATTGGACATTCTGAATTCTCCCTCTGTGTACCCGTACAGGCACCGGAGTGTGGCGACTCGGGGGCTTTCACAGTAACTTCATTGCAGTGTTAATGTAAACTTACTTGTGACAATAACATTATTACTAATTCTAGCCCCTTGAGCATTCCCAATTTCAATAGCTCTACCTATGGTGGTTGTGCCATCAGGTGCCAAAGCCCTAAAGTTTTAATATATTCTCCCGACACTGCTCCCTCTCCTCTTTGAAAACATTGCATAAAAGTTACCTTTTCACCAAACCTATCGGTCATCTGACCTAACATGTCCTTACATGGCTGTGTCATGCTTTTTTCTTTATAAATGTTCCTGTAAAGCACCTTGGGACATTTATGATATATATATTTGTTGATGATTCCTTAATAGTTTGCTTAAATACCATAAAATGAAATCTTATAGGTGAAACGTTCTTTCAGTATGCCTGATGACAGAACTACCATTTAGAGAAACACAACAATATTTACGTACAGTGAGAAAACGATTCAAATCTGGAAAATCAAACACTTGAGCCACTTCAGATAAAATGCCAAGTGTAATCTGCCGCTGATGATCTGCCTCTCGCTGACATAGTTCTTTACTCTGACCCTCAATACTAGTACTGGCTGCCAGTTGTCTTGTGTGCAATGACTCCACCAGAAACTGCAAAATAAACAACATATTAGCAATAGCAGATTCATCCACAACTAAGATTGAAATTGAGAGCAGGGTAGGACTCTCAAAACCATACAAATCTGAAACACTGACCATGCCAGTGTACAAATCATACCCAGCAGAGGCTTGGCTATATCAGTACATAACTTATACCCTTAACTTATGCCCTTAAGACTTGCATGTGAAAAAGTTTACGAACATTCGAAATAGGAGCAGAAGTTGGCCATTCAGCCCCTCGAGCCTGCTCCACCATTTAACAAGATCATGGCTGACAGGTTTGTGTTTCGAGTTCCACATTCCCATCTAACTTCAATAATCTTTGATTCCCTTGCCTAACAAGAATATTTCTACTTCTTGTTTAAGAAATACTTAGTGACTCCCATCTCTACCACCTTCTGAGGCAGAGATGTCTTTACATTGTGTGGCTAAGTTTTTCAGTATTTCTATAATTTAAAATTATCCTGCCTTTTTCCTAGTTTGCTTACTAGTAATGCAATGGCACAAGATTCAATATCCAGATTATATTTATAATTATTATAACAGTTTTTTAACTGCACAGAGCAGAATTGTACAAAGGAATGGCTGAACAGAAAAAAAAGTGCCCTTTTATCGTACCTTTCACATCTCCAGGATGTCCCAATAGCCAAAGAAATACTATTGACGTATAAACATCATTAACAGCTATGTCTAAACAATCAATCATTAATAAAATAGCTTTTGTAGCTCACCTTACAATACCATTTATTTTGCCTTCACACCCCCACCTAATTTTGTTTTTTACATAGAATTTACAGTGCAGATGCCAATTTGATGCCAATATGGCCTTTTGTAACCTTGACTAATTGTATACGAAATTGTAATTATTCATATATTTGTATTCCAAATGTATTCACATATTAAAACTTTCAATATTTAAGTATTTGCAATTCTATAATGACACGGTTAGACACAGGAACATAGGAATGTTCTGTCCACGGCTATTTTTGAACAAATTCTTTTTGTTGGTCACAGCACTCAAGAGTTAAACTCAATACCTACAAGAAGCAAGAGATTCACATTTATAATCCAGCACATCAAATGCAGACGTTAGTGCATGTACCTTTTTGTTGCTGAATAATAGGGCGAGACTAATATGCTAATAGCTGTAGAGTGCAGATTCATTAGTATCATTCTGACCAGAAATAACTGAAAATTCTGTTGGGCAAAATGTTAGTTCTGTGCAATTGTACACTATTCAAAGTAGCTGGGACATACAATCTAAGTGATCTACACTATCAGCATTTATAATGAGATTCTTTGGAAAGTTTCTGTTCTGATTGGCTGTTCTGACGTTCAGAAACTCATTCATGTCCTTTATTTCAGATTAGATTTTTTTCAGAAGAATTCGGGGTATATCTTAGCTGAATTGCAACCAGAGTTGGTCAGTTAGAAGTATGAAACTAATCAGAGGCTTCATGTCAGCATTTCAAAATGTAAACTGCGAGTTGCCATGTTCCAATAATTCATTTTATTTTGCAGGTTGCTGTAAGAAAGGGACTTTTTCATTTTGGTACTTCAATTAAAAAGTTTATTATATTTTAAAGATAAAGATTGTACTCATAGTAAATGCATTTGGCTGTATAACCTCAATTACAATTTGATGTAGCTGCTGACGCCACCGAGCCCCACCTCACCATCACCTCTCTCAACACCTCCACTGTTGTCAAACTATCAGACTACTTATCCGATGTCCAAAAATGGACAAGCTAAACTTCCACCAACTGAATACTGGGAAGACTGAAGCCAACATTTTTGGTACCTACTCCAAACTTCATTCCCAGCCCAGGGATTCCCAAACTGTGGGTTGCGACCCAGAAATAGGTTTTGGGGTCGTAAGATCCCACTCTCTCTGAGGCAGCAATAGCGACTGTGGGGAGGAGAGCCCGGACCCCCGGGATTTATATTTATACAATTAAGCACAGGGATGTGTCCTAAAGAGTAGTTTAATGATGCAGTGGTCCACATACTTTAAAGTTTGAAAACAACCAGTTTACAGCGGGGTTCCCATCAAGAATGACTAATGGACAAACGTATTACAGAAAAGAAAAGAAATACTATACAGTTAACATGGTGTAGGCATATCAGTTGTATCCACGCAATCTCACCTGGCATATGGGTTTCTTGTATTGGCTAAAGAAGGCCTGCAGCTTCATACCTTTGGCTGCTGCTAGTGCTCTGATCTCTGTATAAGCTGCACCAGCAACAAACGTGAACTTTGACAATAAGCAGTGACACAGGTGCAAAAGGGCCAATGGAACCAGGTCTCCTCTGGCAGCTCTATTTTACAACATTAAAAAGGAAAAGAACAGTCCACATATATATATTCTTATGTATGGATATTTTTAACTTATTGCTGAAGTTTAAGCATATAACTGGAGTAAAGACCACCTTAACAAATAATGATGAATTTACACTCTTCTCTGTTATTCAGTGATTGGTATCTGCATTTTCATCTCCAAGCAGCTTGGAAGATCCAAGATGCTTTGGCAACATTATGGCTTGCTGGGCATTCTATCATCTGCTCAAACGCAGATCACTAATACAACAGGTTTGTGGTATTGTAACACTGTTCATTGTAGAACCATGCTTGAGCACACAATCACCACACAGGAGATTGCAGAGTATGATCAGATTGGAAGCAAGACATGTCCATCACAAGGTGGCATGGTAGCACAGTGGTTAGCACTGCTTCTTCACAGCATCGGGGACCCGGGTTCGATTCCTGGCTTGGGGTCACTGTCTGTGCAAAGTCTGCACGTTCTCCCGTGTCTGCGTTGGTTTCCTCCGGATGCTCTGGTTTCCTCCCACATGTCCCGAAAGATGTGCTGTTAGGTGAATTGGATAATCTGAATTCTCCCTCTGTGTACCCAAACAGGCGCCAGAGTGTGGCGACGGGGGGATTTTCGCAGTAACTTCATTGCAGTGTTAATGTAAGCCTACTTGTGACACTAATGAAGATTATTGTTAAGTAACTCTTCAGGACGAGGAAAACCAATCCGAGCCAAACTTGGGAGCAATCTGCTTCCCTTATGTCAATGGAGACATAATGAGAGGAATACATCTTAAAACAGAGGTGGGAGGAACATATGATACATGCTTACATATATATATATATACAGATTAATATACATGTCTAACATACAATTCTGGCTTCAATCTATAGTTTTAATTGTTCTGCCAGATTTACAGCAGCACACGTCTGGAGGTAAGAAAAACTTTACATGAAAGTTCTGAGATTTATTGCTTACCGTCCAATTTCTCTGGTTGTAATAATTAGTGTATCTTTTAACTCATTATTTCTCGAAACCTTAGCAATTGCATATGCCTCCTTCAGTTTAGATACAAGCAGCTAAAATTAAATTTTAAAAAATACAAGTGATAATATTAATTTATAATTCCATATTAAATGGCATCATAGGCACATAAACAGCCAGTGACTCCAGTCAAGTACATTCCATTTATGTTCCAGATAAACACAGCAAAGCAGTTCATTGTTCTATTAGAATGGAGATGTGTATCCATAAACTACAATACTTCTGATAAATACTTAAATAGCTCTGAACCATAATCAGCATTCAAATTATTGTTTTGAAATATCAAAAACAGAAGAACAAAGCTGCAAAGTCACTACACAATTTTTTCTTTAGAAATTTGACTTTATTCACCTCTTTCAGTAAACTCTGATTTTCAACATCTTGAGACTCTAACAAATGATGTATCTTTTCACCAAATGCAATTCTGACAGCTTTATCTGAATCTTCCATGAGGTTTAGTATTGCACTGTAAATGGCTTTAGTATCTGAATTCGTTTCCCCCAGATTCACATGTTTACACAGATAGGGAATGTTGCTTATGAAAGCTGTGGGGGAAAAAATGACCAAAGTTAATATATTACTACTAAAACACTGTTTAAATATCACATTCTTATTTTAACCCTTTTAACCCAAGGCAAGGCATAGCCTCATAACTACTTAAGTTGTAGCACAAGTTTCGAATATTGACTTTTCTCTGAGTGTCCTATGAAAAATGCAGATTAAAAACTGTTCCAGAAACTTTGTTATTCGTGCCTTAAGTATTCATTTTGTTTTACAACAAAGTCAAATAAGTAGTATCAAAGAGGAGTTAGCACTCCTAGAGAATAAAGGAATATGTCAAACTAGCTTGTCCCTACTTTACAAATTTAGATTAAAGCAAATTACTGTGGATTCTGGAATCTGAAACAAAAAGAGAAAATACTGGACAATCTCAGCAGGTCTGACAGCGTCTGTGGAGAGAGAAGGAAGCTGACATTTCGAGTCTGGATGCCTCTCTGTCAAAGCTGGAGAGAACTGGAAATAGTGTCAGGGCCACAAATTCAGAACTGCTCTAGATACCTTATTGGATTCAGTGGCATTAGTTGCTCCCATAAGGGAACTGGCCTCTTACTTTTATAGAAGCTGACCCACTCTTCACTACATCTACTTGCACAGCAGCATAAGCCAGGGTGTAACGGTAATTACCCTTGTAACTTGAACTGGATATTCATCCCTTTCACGCATGTGCTGCTTCAATCCCTCCAAATGGGAACCAAGCAAATACTTAGTGAAACTAGGCTTGTTAAGTAAATTGTTAAGCTGCTTATGGTCGCACTGAATGAACATACCGAACATTTTTCCAGGTACAACTTGGCTTGTGAATTAATTCAAAAAACAAGGAGGACACAAGGAGGCGGTGGCGTAGTGGCACTGTCACTGGACTAGTAATCCAGAGATGCAACGTAATGCTCTGGTTCCCAGGATCGAATCCCACCATGGCGGCGAGTGAAATTTGAATTCAATAAAAAACTGGAATTGAAAATGTAATGATGACTATGAAACCATTTCCGATTGTAAAAATCGAGCTGGTTTACTAATGTCCTTCAGGGAAGGAAATCTGCTGTCCTTACCTGGTCTGGCCTACATGTGACTCCAGACCCACACAGCGATATGGTTGACTCTTAACTGCCCCCACTGAAAGTGCCTAGCAAGCCACTCAGTTGAAGGGCAATTAAGGATGGGCAACAAATGCTGGCACAGCCAGCAACGCCCACATCAGAAGAGCAAATTTTAAAAAATCTCTGGGTTACTTCACTCGAGTTAAATGTGATGTTTTTTAACTTTTCTTCCAGCTTTTCAGAGCGTAAAAATCTCTGAGGCAGCTTTCTCTCTTCCACCTTCAGTAGCGGAGGCTATAAAGTTTAAGGACCAATGTCCACAGTAGCATTGATAAAAGTCGATATAAAATTAAAAATGGCAAATGGAACTTAAGTAACGTTTGCCAGAGTATAAAAGTGTGCTCAGTGTGCAGACTCTTATTCTCTTTCAGCCAGCAGCTCTCCCTAAACTGATGTAACACTCACCAAGTTTTACTGAAGCAGGCATCGCCTTTCCAATTAGCACAAGGAATGGAATAAACGTCGAGGGTCCAACTGCTGGTCCAGCCAGTGCAGACGCACTTCTCACAGTGATATGGCGACACAGGAGTTCACAGCCTTCATTTGTAAGTAGCAAGTCGTTGGTGGGAAGCAACAATTCAGATTTGCCTGAAAGCACACAGGCTAGCTTTCCAACGTTATTGGCTAATTCTTCATGTACCAAGTTGGAATCATCTTGGAGCTTGTTTCTGAAAGGAATCAAAAATAAGTTATGGGATCAAAGTAAAGATTCTGCAATTTTTATGTCAAGAGGGACGTGTCAGAGCATTTACTACTTGGAGAATAAAAAATGGTCGTCAAGAAGAAATGAAGAATACGGAAATAGATAATCCAGCAGAGCAGGTGGATAAAATTATTTTTAAAAATAGAATAATTAGTAAAGGAGTTTAAGATTTTGAAAGTGAGTTCCAGACACCAGCGGTCAAGGTGGCTGAATGTGTGCTCAACAGTATAGAGGATAAAAACAAGAAATAGATCAGAGGAGTGAAGGATACAAAATTAAGTCCCAAACAGTGCCAGCTGTAGGAGTCAGCATGCAATTCTGCACACACACCAAAAGAGTGCTGCAGTGATTTCTCGGTATCCAATAGGTCCAAATGAAAATAGTCATTTTCAAGATGCATCTGTATTAATATAGCAAAACAAAGTAATTACTTTTACACAGTCCATCAAGCCATAATGTTTCTCTAATGTTTAGACTGATCTGTGGTCTAGGGTAGCAAATAGGCTGATAAATTAATAGCAAATCCTAAATCTTCAGTATAGACCTTCACCCTTCATATATTTTTTAAAAATATATATATTTTTAGATTTCCAAAAGAGGAAAGGAGCGGGTACAAAAAGTTGAATGGTTATCATCGACAAAAATATTCCTCAATGGATCCTCTTGTGGCATACTTCATCCTCTCCAAATATAGAAAATACATTGTGTCTTCCAACCAAGATGAAGCATTGGGTGGCTTGGGGTCTTCCAGGTTAATAAAATTTGCCTGCGGGCTATTAATGAAGCAAATGCAATGAGGTCTGAAACTTATTGAAACTGACTAGAACAGATGAGACTCCAAATATGGCTATCAAAGGACAAGGCTGTAGGTCAATATCTAGGGCAGCACGGTAGCATAGAGGTTAGCAATATGGCTTCACAGCGCCAGGGTCCCAGGCTCGATTCCCGTTTGGGTCACTGTCTGTGCGGAGTCTGCACGTTCTCCCTGTGTCTGCTTGGGTTTCCCCCGGGTGCTCCGGTTTCTTCCCACAGTCCAAAGATGTGCAGGTTAGGTGGATTGGCCATGCTAAATTGCCCTTAAGTTAGATGGGGTTGCTGGGTTACAGGGATACGATGGAGATGTGGGCTTAAGTAGGGTGCTCTTTCCAAGAGCCGGTGCAGACTCAATGGACCGAATAGCCTCCTTCTGCACTGTAAGCTCTATGATTCTATGAATTAAGCTTAACCGAACACAGAAGGATATGGAGTTGACCCTAAAAAGGGCCTCCTCCCACCTGTCACCTGTAAGGTCGAGCCCAAGCTCCGCTTCTCAATCGTTTCTTACATTGTGGAGAGGGGATGATCCAAAGGATATCAGGTGATTGCACAACCTCAAAATATAACCACAGCTGATTTGAGGCAATGACAAAATCCCTTCTAACAATGTACTTGCGAGGTGCTGGAGGAAAGGATGGACCATGCGAGTGAACAAAAGTACAGGTTTGAAAATAGCGGTTAAAAACTAGATTTAGGTAAATTAAATTTAGCTGCAAGCTCACTAAAGCTGGCAAAGTTCCCATCCACAAACAAGTCAGTAAAACGTTTGAGTCCCTACTTCCTCCACAAGGCAAATGTCAAGTCAAGCATGGAGGGCAAGAATAAGTGAATAATTACAAAATGGGCCCAATAGTGAAGGAATGGAGAGTTTAAAACGCTACTGGAATTGTTTCCATATTTTTTAAAGTAGAAATCACAATGGGGTCTGATGTGTATTTAGAGGGGGGGGGTAGCAGGGCACAAATTAAGGCAGGAAGAGAGGATGAGCAGCAGGAGTACACTTCCATAAGACACCAGTTTAAACTTGAATCATGACACCATGTTAAAATCTTTTGAATACTGGCCCAATAATAGTACAGTAAGTTAGCTAGCCCACCAACCAGTCTTCGTCTTTGAAGCATCGCTCTAGCAACTCTAGGAGTTCTGCAAGTCCAGATAAATGTTGACATCAGCTTGTTAATATAAATAATTTTGGGAGAAAAATAAGGAGACATTGGAAAAGATCAAGAACCTTGGCAGAATGTTCATTTTTATGGATTGAAGTCTGCCAGCTAAGAAAAGAGGCAAACTATCCCAGCACTGCAAATCCGCTTTAATTTTGGAGACCAGGCTTGAATGATTTGTTCTATGAAGAGTCACAAGTTGTTATGGTCACACCTAAATCACAAAAACCACCACCAGATATATGAAACGGCAAAGCTCTTGGGGGATTTGTTTGGCACTAGAATTGATTGGAAAACACTCACTTTTGTTGATATTCAATTTATAGCCAGAGAACAAGTCAAAGGCACAGAAAATACTCATTATGCCATCATCACAGGCGACAGGGATAGTGATATAGAATAAGAGGTCATCAGCATATAAGGACACATGGTGCTCGAAAGATATCTATTAGCAGTGTGGACAACTTTAAGGCTATTGACAGGGATTCTATCATCAGGACAAAGAACAGTAGGGACACAGGGCACCCTAAAGAGATCAGGGGTTATGGGAGAAGGCAGGAGAATGGGGATGAGAAAATATCAGCCATGATTGAATGGCGGAGTGGGTTAATGGGTTGAGTGGCCCAATTCTGTTCCTCTGTCTTATGGTCTTGACGGGTTCCCCTGGATAAGGGTAAGTACTCTGAGTGTTTAGAGTTAGTGTGCACACTCACACTAGGGGAGATATGAATAATAATAATAATCTTTATTGTCACAAGTAGGCTGACATTAACACTGCAATGAAGTTACTGTGAAAAGCCCCGAGGCCACATTCCGGTGCCTGCTCGGGTACATGGAGGGAAAATTGTATGCTTTATGTTCTTGGGCATATTTTAAAAATTTTGTTCTTGGAGGCATGGCGTGGCGGCAAATAACAGCATACAGGTGCATTAAAAAAGAACTTGTAAAAAGAATCGTTGGGAGAAACACCTTGTACGCTTCCCCAACATTGTGCAACCGGAAGTCTCGCAGAAATCAATTCTCTTAGTCAACTGTAAACACGCCTACAGCTCAGTTTTCTGAGCCCCACTCTAGTAATTGGTGATTCCTGCTCCACAACTGTCTTGGTCTGCCCCGACTGCCTGCCTTTCACCACGCCACTAAATATCATCATTAGCAGGCTGGTACTCCAACGCCAAGTCATAGAATCATAGAATCCCTGTAGTGCAGAAGGAGGCTCTGAAAATGACCAACCCTCTGAAAGAGCACCCTACCCAAGCCCACACCCCCAACCTATCCCTATAACCCAGTAATCCCACCGAACCTTTTGGATACTAACGTGCAATTTAGCATGGCCAATCCGCTTAACCTGCAAAATCTTTGGACTGTGGGAGGCAAGTGGATCACCCGGAGGAAACCCACGTTGACACGAGGAAACTCCACAGACATACAGTCACCCAAGGCTGTAAATCACCCGGGTCCCTGGCTCTGTGAAGCAGCAGTGCTAACCACTGTGCCCAAAAACTGTTTACTAACTCGGATACTGTTCACTTTCATAGTTGATGGGCTCAGAAATAGTTAGCATAACCCTGTAGAACCATAGAAAAGTCATGGCACGGGAAGAGGCCATTCAATCCATATATTATTGGCCAAATATCATTCAAAGTAAATTACTGACTACATCACACTCCCATAACATTGCTCAAATGTGTTTTACAACATTAAATGTTATATCGAAAACAGTTTGGCAAAGATTACATTAAAATGAAGCAATTGTTTGTACTATTAATTCATAGTTTGCTATCAAACACTCAGGGAAAAACTAAAATCTGTTTTGTGTTTCCTTCAAATTTATAAAAGCACATACATAAGAACCTCCTCAATGAGGGAATGCGATTTAGCACCGAGGTGATGCAGTAATATTGGAAATCCCTGCACGGAGCCTGCACGGGTGACTTCACTGGAGCTCTGCAGAGACCATCTGTGTATCGCTGTTCTCCAATCAGGACATACGTCGCTGTGCAGCAAAGAAAGCAAGTAGACACATTTTGCCTGGTTCTGGTACGCTGTGGGACATAACAGGATCCGAAATCAGAGTGAGAAAAATATATTGAAAAGTAGTGAACTGCACAACAGTCTCAAGGCAATAACCAGCAATAAGTTTTCAGACTGGTTTAGATCCAATATTTGTTTAATTAACAGAGGTAGTTTTAAGTGATCTATATTTGAATTGTTTAATGTTAGAAATAAGGTGCAACGAGCAGCATGGTGGTGCAGTGGTTAGCACTGCTGTCTCACGGCACTGAGGACCCGGGTTCGATCCCGGCCCCGGGTCACTCTTTGTGTAGAGTTTGCACATTCTCCCAATGTCTGCATGGGTCTCACCACCACAACCCAAAGATGTGCAGGTGGATTGGCCACGCTAAATTGCCCCTTAATTGAAATTTTAGAAAAAAAAATAAGGAAGGGTCAACCTAAAGTTAGATTCATGCCAGATAAAGGTGTTTGAATCTGGGCACTTGGGTTTCAGATAAAACTGTGCTTCATTAGAGGGGGCTATGATGTGAAAAGTAAACAAGTTGGGGAGAAGCAGAAGTTGTTGCTAAGCAACCAGGGGTACTTTATATTTGGACGGCTTTTGAGTTTAGTTATAGCTGGATATATAGCAGTTGGAGTTAGATTGTGAAAGAGGAAGGCAGTTCTGCTAAAAGTAGTTGGTTATAGAAAGCTGGATAGGGAAGGTCTCTCTCAGCTTTGCCAAAAGAAAAGCCATGGAGTAATGGTTGAGAGAACAGATGTTGGAAACTTAAAGAAAAGCTAGTTAAGGAAGCTACAGAAATGAAGAGATGTTCCCAGGAAGTCTGAAGTTGAAGGAACAAAGAACTGTCTTGGAGAGCAGGATATTGCTTCTGAAAGTCAAAGTCAGACCGAGCAAGAGAAGAGTTGATGAGATTGGTTACAGACAAGTCACATATCAGAAAGAATTGATGTCCTTATTCCAGTGTTTGAAGCAATAATATTCTGTTTGGGACTGAGCATCTGAATTTGTGTAAGCGGAATTAAGACAAAAGAAACCTGAAAGGACAGTTGGAAAACCTGGAGTCGGGTCCCTTGTTAAAAGTGGAACAGAGGTTTTGTTTGAAAGACTAGCTGGAAAACCTGGAATGGATTCTTAATGCAAACAGCTGATGGAAAGCATTGTTGAAAAAAGGTTTAAAACATGTCTTTTTGGGAGTGGAGTTTGAAAACACTTGTGGCAATCACCTGGTGGGGATTGTGAGAGAAATCTACAGAAGATTGGATGAGTGGCATCAGCCATTTGGTTTCAGAGAGGGGGTTAACTTTGAAAACTGTGTACATTTGGGAAGCTAAGAGGGGAGTAAAGGACGATTGTATCATTGTTTTTTTTCTTCTTGCTAAAACTATTTAGTGGTCCTGTAACACTGCTCTTCCACATTTCCTAAAAGTATAAGTTGCGATTTTTTAAGCCATTCTGGGATATTCCTATCCAGTTAGAATATCAACTGGGATAACACCTGATTTTTGCTGCTGTGGTTTGACATCTCATATATTTTTATGGGCAGGTACCAAGGAAAGGACACAATCTGAAATGAATCAGGGTGTCAACATGGGAACATATTTAGTGTGAAACTTATTTCTTCTTAATTTGGGTTCTGAAGCCACTGGAGCCAGATCTTTGCCATTTTCATCTCCCTGTGCCTTACCCAGCGCACAGTTGCTTCAGTTATTCACACATTCTCTTTTGTCTCTTATTTTAAAAAATTCTCTCATTATACTTCCCAGTGGCTGAAGTGATATTAATGTGAGACAATCAACCATCTTCTATTTTCCTTTTAAACACTCGGCAGGTTATTCTACATCCTCTCATATGCAATGCACCTGTGTTTGTTTGTGCAACTTTCCCTCCTTGTTTCCTCTTCCCTTTGTTCTCCTCTTTTTTCAATGCAAGTCAATATATTTTATATCAGTACCTCAGGAACTGCAGGCATGGACAGGATTATCTCCGGATTCTGAAGCAATTCGAGGGATTTTTAGGCTGGGGCAGGCAGGGCCTTGGACAGGAAGCCTCACCTTGCCCAGCTGAGATCTTCAGTGGCCAATTAATGACCTCCGGATCTCTCTTCCCCCCGTCAGATTGTGATCGCCCCCACTGGCCTTCCTTTCCATCCCCACCCTATGACACTTAGCCGTGTTGGTCTTGACCTCTGGCAACTCTGTGCAGTGCCTCTTTTGGCCACTGCAATGCTGTTGCTGGAAGAACCGGAGAGCTGCTGGCCAGTCAGACTGGCTGGCAGCTCTCCAAGGTGGGACTTCATCCCGACTGAGGGACGGAAGTTCTGCCTTATGCCAATTAATGCTCGTTAGAGCGCAAATTGGAAGCAGAGCTCTCCAAAATCAACGGGGATGTGTTCGCTACCTACTCTTCGGATGATGGGTCCGTGTCCTTACCATCATAAAAACTCAGATCCGACATATTGTATATTTGAATGAAACTTAGCTGTAATTACTGTACTTACAGAAACTGCTTGACAAATGCTGACTGAGGGATACCAGGTCAGAACTGAACCCAACAGATGTGAAAGGTGCATCGGTACTGTGTTTGTGAATCCATGGTAATGACAGAAAATCACAAAGCGTCTGAAGTGTGTCTTTGTTCCCATGACCTTGGACAACTGACAAAATATAAAATCTTGAAATTAACTTCCTAAAAATATAGACATGAAAACCTAACAAGATTCATTTCACAAAATACATTCAATTTATAAATTTGTGTGGGATACTTACTGAAACTACTGTTATTAGTCTCTTGCAAATATTGCACTAAATATGTTACTTTTCTCAATAGTTTCTTACAATTGGTGTAGTGCTCAACACTGAAAAACTGGAGCTTTGAGCAATTTCGAACTCAAAAATATGATCTGAGTCTAGAAATGTTATAGAAATCGGAATCATATCATGTCCTTATATATCTCAACTAAATGTAAGTTCAAATCATTTATTAAATCAAAACTGGTTTCAGATGTTCAAAATCATTGCAGTTTTAATATTTTACTTTGGACCCATCATCACTCAAACTGGAGCACATTTTCACAGAACCCATTTCAACCGGGTTTCTAAGCCATTACAGCCTGTTCTGCACTGCTATTTACATCTTTTTTTTTTTTATAAATGTTTTTAATTGAGTTTTCATATTTTATATATGACAAATTACAAGTTATTAGAGAGAGAGAAAAAAAAAGGAAAACACAAAAATTTTTTACATGAATATTTACAGATAAGCATCTTCATAACAATAATTGTGGCCGCCCCCTTTAGCCAGCATACATATTTTACATTCCCCAATATGGCCGAGGCACATGTTTATAGGCATTTATTTATAGTTTGGTTTTGGGCCTTGGCTTGCCATCAAACCCCCATACCGAGCCCGTAGCCCCCCCCCCCCCCCCCCCCTCCCCCCGGCTACCTTCCCCCGATTCCCGCCCATTTTCCCCTGGTTCTTGGCCACCCGACTATTCTTCCTCATGTACGTTGGCCACAAACAGGTCCCGGAACAATTGCATGAATGGCTCCCACGTTCTGTGGAAGCCGTCGTCCGACCCTCGGATGGCGAATTTGATTTTCTCCATTTGGAGAGATTCCGAGAGGTCGGACAGCCAGTCTGCAGCTCTGGGTGGTGCTGCTGACCGCCAGCCAAACAGGATTCTACGGCGGGCAATCAGGGAGGCAAAGGCAAGGGCGTCCGCCCTCCTCCCCAGGAATAGATCTGGCTGGTCTGAAACCCCGAAGACCGCCACTATCGGGCATGGCTCCACCCTCACCCCCACCACTTTGGACATAGCCTCGAAGAAGGCTGTCCAGTACTCCACAAGTCTGGGGCAAGACCAGAACATGTGGGCGTGGTTGGCCGGGCCTCTCTGGCACCGCTCACATTTGTCCTCCACCTCCGGGAAGAACCTACTCATACGGTTTCTTGTTAAGTGGGCTCTATGTACCACTTTTAGTTGCGTCAGGCTGAGCCTTGCGCACGTGGAGGTGGAGTTGACCCTATGCAGTGCTTCGCTCCAGAGTCCCCACCCTATCTCCATCCCCAGGTCGTCCTCCCATTTCCTTCTTGTTGCGTCCAGTACGGTGTCGTCCCTGTCTACCAGTCGGTCATACATGTCACTACAGTTCCCTTTCTCTAGGATACTTGCGTCCAGTAGGTCTTCCAATAGTGTCTGTCGTGGCGGTTGTGGGTACATCCTTGTCTCCTTTCGTAGGAAGTTTTTGAGCTGCAGGTACCGTAGCTCGTTCCCCCCAGCTAGCTGAAATTTCTCTGTCAGTTCGTCCAGTGTTGCGATCCTGTCGTCCGTGTATAGGTCCCTGACTGTCAGTGTCCCCCCATCCTGCCTCCACCTTTTGAAGGTGGCGTCGGTCAGTGCTGGTTTGAACCTATGGTTGTTGCAGATGGGAGCCTTGTCCGACATTTTGTACAGGCCAAATTGCTGCCGCAGTTGGTTCCAGGATTGGAGGGTGGCTGTCACCACTGGGCTGGTGGAGTGTTTTTTGGGTGGGGATGGGAGTGCTGCCGTGGCGAGGGCCCGGAGGGAGGTTCCCATGCAGGAGGCCTCCTCCGCACGCACCCACTCGGCTTCTGGCTCCTGGATCCATCCCCTTACTCGCTCGGCTGTTGCCGCCCAGTGGTAGAATTGTAGATTCGGGAGGGCTAGCCCCCCCCTGGATTTTGTTTTTTGTATGACCTTCTTTGGGATCCTAGCATTTTTACCCCCCCATACGAACGCCATGATATGTTTGTCCAGCGCTTTGAAAAAGGCCTTGGGGATGTAGATCGGAATGGATCTAAACAGGAAAAGGAACCTGGGCAGTACGTTCATTTTGATCGTCTGGACTCTCCCCGCGAGGGAGAGCGGGAGTGTGTGCTATTTACATCTTTACCTGCCTTGCTCACACCCAGCTCCTTCAGTTACTCACACATTCTCTTTTCTGGTAGATTAAAATCAGGGCAGGACCTATTCAGTTAATGGTAGGGAGTTGGGGACAGTTACAGAACAAGGAGATCTAGGAGTGCAGGTTCATAGATCCTTGAAGGTGGAGTCTCAGGTGGACAAGGTGGTGAAGAAGGCAGCATGCTCGGTTTTATTGGTCCGAATGTTGAATACAGGAGTTGGGACGTCTTGGTGAAGTTGTACAAGACATTGGTAAGACCACACATGGAATACTGTGTTCAGTTCTGGTCACCCTATTATAGGAAGGATATTGTTAAACTAGAAAGAACACAGAAGAGATTTAAGAGGATGCTACCAGGACTTGATGGTCTGAGTTATGAGAGCCTGGATAGGTTGGGACTTTTTTCCCTGGAGCGAAGGAGGCTTAGGGATGATCTTATAGAGGTCTATAAACTAATGAGGAGCATACATAAGATAGATAGTTGACATCTTTTCCCAACGGTAGAGGAGCCTAGAACTAGAGGGCACAGGTTTAAGGTGAGGGGAGAGAGATATAAAAGAGACCAGAGGGGACATTTCTTCACACAGAGGGTGGTGAGCATCTGGAACAGGCTGCCAGGTGCAATGGTAGAGGCGAGTACAATTGTGTCCTTTAAAAAGCAGTTAGACAATTACATGGGCAGGGTGGGTATAGAGGGATATGGACCGAATGCAGGCAAGTGGGACTAGCTTAGTGATAGAAACTGGGCGACATGGACCAGCTGGGCCTGTTTCCGTGCTGTAAACATCTATGATTCTATGACTCAATCATTTTAATTTCTCTCATTATACTATCCATTGTCAATGCTTCATTAAAGCTCCAATCTTTTGTAATTTGAGCTTTTCAGGACATTGAACCACAGATCTCAATCATAACAGTAATTGAACCATAATTCTCATCATTGGTATCCCCAGCACACAGGTTAGCATGTTAAAGTCAAATCCCTGGGAATACAAGGGGCGGGATTCTCCTCTACCCGGCGGGACGGGGGGGTCCCGGCATAGCGGTGTGGCGCCAACCACTCCGGCGTTGGGCCTCCCCAAAGGTGCAGAATTCTCCGCACCTTTAGGGGCCAAGCCCTCACATTGAGGGGCTAGGCACGTGCCGGAGCGGTTGGCACCACACCGACTGGCGCCTAAACCGGCTCCAGCGGCCTTTGACGCCCGGGCAGCTGTAAGGCCTTCGCCGGTACGTGCATGCGCCGGTGTGTCAGCTGCCGCTGACGTCACCACCGGCGCCTGTGCGCTGGGGGATTCTCTTCCGCCTCCGCCATGGTGGAGGCCGTGGCGGCGGCGGAAGAAAAAGAGTGCCCCCACAGCACTGGCCCGCCCGCCGATCGGGGGTCTGGCCACCGTGGCGGCACCCCCCGGGGTCCGATCGCCCTGCGCCCCACAGGACCCCGGGGGCCCGCTCGCGCCGCCGATCCCGCCGCCACCAGAGGTGGTTCAAACCATGGCGGCGGGACTTCGGCCCATCGCGGGCCGGAAGAATCGCCGCAGGGGGCTCGCCGATCGGGGGGACGTGATTCCCGCCCCCGCCAATTCCCAGGTGGCGGAGAATTTCTGCCACAGCGGGGGCGGGATTTTCAGCGGCCCCGGGCGATTCTCCGACCCTGCGGGGGGTCGGAGAATTTTGCCCACAGTGAGTGCAATAATTGAATGGGGGTTAAAGTACAGGAATTGGCACATACACTTTAACCTATGTCCTGAAAGTATTGGCATATAAAATTTCAACTCTCAGATATTCAGCACACACGCACATCCAACATGAATCAGGGGAGTGGGAATAAAGCTAAACTTTCTCGTTCCCTACTGATATGCCAGATCAGATATAGATAGAGTGTTCAGAGCACGTTAGTTACTGATCCTTGGAAAATTGCTAGCAATGAAGAGTGTAATTATAAAAAGAACCATCAAGGACACTTTACCCAATTACCCTCAAATATTTGTGAGTAAAAGCTATCTTTAAAATTGACATTTTTTTCATTTGTGATCCTGATGTGAAAAAAGACTTGCATTTAGATAGCATCTTTCACAACCTCAGAAAATTTAAGCCAATTAAATACTTCTGAAGGGCATTCATTGTTATATCACAGGAAACACAGCAGTCAAATGTGCACACAGTAAGGTCCCACAAACATAATGTGATCAAGACCCGACTTATTTTAGTGATGTTGATTGAGGGATAAATACTGCCCAGGACACCCAGGATAACTCCCTTGATGTTCTTCAAAACAGCACCATGGCATCTTTGAGGTCTACCTCAGAGAGCAGATGGGCCTGTTTAACACATCTTTGACAATGAAGCACACCCTCAGAACTGCACGGAAGTGTCAATCTAGATTTATATGCTCAAGTCTCCAAAGTGAGACTTGAAGCCACAATCCTCAAGGTCAGGGTGTAACCCACAGCAATGGCTGATGCAGGTTGGCACGGACAATGCTACCACATTTGTTGCCTGCAAAAGTAGTGCTACGGTATTAAACGTCAACCAGCTGCATGCATGAGTCACATGCAGGGCAGACTGGGGTAGATTCCTTCCCTCAATCATTTGGTTTTCAGAAAATCCTTCCTTCTGCGAGCTCATAAATTGTCAGATACATTGAATTCAACTTTACTACTTGCCACAGTGAGATTTGAACTCATTACCTGAATAATAATCACTAATCGAAATAAACATGTACAGTAAATCTGTCACGGAAGTCCCCAGCAGCCCCCAAAAATCATCTTTTCGCATAATCGCAGTGTGCAAGTTGACCTCTTTTCTGCCACAACATGCTTTACTTTCATTTGTGTCAGCCTCAATTTGTCTTTCCACAAATGTATATTTTACTCACTGGTACCTTACAATTAAGTGCAATGGATCAAGCACGTGATACAGGCTGTGTTACAAAGGTGTGTGGGGGTTTAAGACATAGCCACTCTTTGCTTTTGACACAGATGACATTGCAAAATGGCGACCACCCACACGGGTATTTCACTTTTATACTCAGCCCATTTTTGGAAGGATTTTTTCCAAGACTTGAAAGGTGGATTTATATGCCAGGTCTATGGTACCTTATTGCACCAATATTCCTCACATTAAACTACCAATGTTAAATATCTACTTCCCCTACCTTGCAAGTAGATTGCAGCATCGATGATTTTTATTAATCTATCAACTAACTGTCCGAATTCTTCAACTTTGGAAGCAGTGCTCAGTTGTTTTCTGCCACATTCTAGGACTTGTGTAAACATCTCAAATGTTGTCCAAATCAATTGTATTTTCATTGTCGAAATTCCAGTGGAACATTGTATCTTCCCAGCGGAGGTGTCACTTGTTTTGATTCTGTCAGCACTGAACAGAAAAAGAGATTGCAATGTTCGTTTTAGTGAAGACAAATCGAATTTCAACTCAAGTAGATTGCTGCGAAAGGCCATGCATTTCATCACAATATTCCTGATAATGTTTTTTGATTCCACTTTTTACCATGTGAAAATTACTTGGGGAAGTACGAGGGCAAACGCTTAACCATCGGGTTCTTTGCACCTTTGAAGGCGTGGGCTTTCACCCAAATTTCCTGAGTGCAAGTATGCCGAGGATTGCAAACAATGGTTACATAACTATTCTTTTCTTGATATTTATGCTCACATATGTGACCAAACACTGGTTCCCATTTCAGCACATAGACACATCTAAGAAGAGACTTGCAAGGTCTTGTGACAAATAACCATAACAAATGGTTGGAGAATGTTTAGTGCCAAGCACCTTTCTTGGCTCATTTCCCCCACGGCCAGGATGTTAGAAGTAGACAGCTGAAGTACTGAAGAGTGGAACAACTGTGAGAAACATAGATCAAAACTACTTTGTACCTGTCTGAAACTCCTTGGTCACAGAATGCTGTACACAACGCAGCCAAACGAAATATAACTGTGATGCCCTCTAGCGCAGTTATGGCCTTCTCATGTGACTGAACCTTCTCCAGCAAGTTGATCAACGATGCGAGTCTCTCGCACATTGCCCACCATAACTTGCTCTTGAATTTTATTTCCACTGGACCAAATCTACAAGAACCGGATTTGCATGAAAAAACATTGAAAAACAATTTCTGAAAATAAATGTATTGCCGTTATATTCATGAAGAATCAGCTGTTTCTGTTTAAAATATACAAACATAACAATTAGGAGCAGCAGTGGGCCACTTGGTCCTGCTCCGCCATGAGAGAAGATCATGATTCGATTGTAATCTCAACCCCACATTCCTGCCTACCCCCAATAACCTTTCGCCCCCTTAATCAATAATCTATCTAACTCAGCCTTAAATATATTCAAAGGCTCAGCTTCTACCACCTTTCGAGGAAGAGAGTTCCAGTGACTCACAACCCTCAGAACAAAATTGTCCTCATCTCTGCCTTAAATGAGCGACCCCTTATTTTTAACAGTCACCTCTAGTTCTAGGTACTCCAACAAGAGGAAAGATCCTCTCCATATCCACCTTCTCAATACCCCTGTTTGGGAGGTAACAAATAACACTGTTTGGGAGGTAATAATAATAATCTTTATTGTCACAAGTAGGCTTACATTAACACTGCAATGAAGTTACCGTGAAAAGCACCTAGTCGTCACATTCCGGCGCCTGTTCGGGTACACAGAGGGAGAATTCAGAATTTCCAAATTACCCAACAGTATGAGAATCGAACCTGGGACCCTGGTGCTGTGAAGCAACAGTGCTGCCCTTGTGTGTGTGTGTGGGGGGGGGGGGGGGGGGTCAGAGTATGGGCCTGTTAAACATGGGTCATGTCTTCCAGCTTTGATCCACAAAATAACTTGGTGAATTTCTCTTCCCAGCAGACAACCCAACAGCAGAATAGTAGAAGTAAATTTCCACCAGTTTTGTTCCATGAATCCATCACTGCAATATTTAAATGGAAATTCTAACTGCTGACTCCAGCCACAGTTACCACAGCTGATTTTAAAAGTTCCTCTTTCTTAACTATCCTGGCTCCCTCAGGTTTAAGCGAAACAGGGGGAGCTTGCACTCAAGCCAACAGCGAGAGCTTAGATATCACAACTATGGAAGAGCAGAGCAAAAGCTGGTAGGAATTTGTGGTTGAAATCAGAAAAAGAGAAAACATATGGATCGATGTCAGCCATCAAGAATGTAGTTAATTTGGTGGATAGAAGTTTTGGCTTGAGCAAGGGGCAAAACCAATCTACACCACTTCTGGGGCCAGTACAGCAGATTGGCAACTTTAAACCATTCCACCATATATGCGGTTGTAACAGTACCAGGTAGGAGAATCGACAGAGCCCACTAATTCACTGTGATGCATGCCTCAAATCATTACAGCATATTGAAAACATTTATTGTCTGGGCATTGTTACAATTTTGACTTATATTTTCTATCCACATTATGGATTTTATTGAGGGGGGAGTTATGTCTGGCATTGGAGTTAGGAAGTCTTCTCCTGAAGATTTACACGAGAATCACATTATCTTCATTTGCCAGTTCTAAAGCTGAATGTTCATGACAACACAGGAGGTAATCATCTGCTGGTTAAATGATTAAAATTCCAATGTGGCTAGATAACATAAACTTCCATGTATAATAATAATCTCACAAGTAGGCTTACATTAACACTGCAATGAAGTTACTGTGAAAAGCCCCTAGTCGCCACACTCCGGCACCTGTTCAGGTACACAGAGGGAGAATTCAGAATATCTAATTCACCTGACAGCACGTCTTTCAGAACATGTGGGAGGAAACCGGAGTACCCGGAGGAAACCCAATGCAGACACAGGGAGAACGTGCAGACTCCAAACAGATAGTGACCCAAGCCGGGAATCGAACCCGAGACCCTGGAGCTGTGAAGCAACAGTGCTACCCACTGTGCTGCCATGCTACCCAGTATATTGCAACTCCGACGGGAGCAATTATGATACAAAATTTGCCGCTGAACAACATTAGGGCAGCTCCCAAATAGAGAGCTGGAGAGGGTGAAAGGGGGAATTCCAGAGCTTAAAGCCTGAGGCTGCTGAAAGCACGGCTGCCAGTGTTGAAGCAAAGAAAACCAGGGATACTTAGGAAGTCAGAATCAGAGGAATGCAGAGGTCTTGCAGAACTGAAGGCTGTTGCAGACTAAGTACATCGCCACATAGTAACCCACTCTACTCCATATAAATTCCCTTATGAACAGATTTAGATGCCAACTTTGATCTTTTCTCAGTAGGGAAAAAGAGCAAGTCAGCTCAAATGCATACCTCACTGGACAGTCATGATCAGAAAAGTCCAGATGGCAAATCTGATGTTTAATTCTTTTGCTAGTTAAATGATTTGCAGCGACCAGGAAACAAAGAAAATGGTTATCATTGAACAAATGTTAAAAGTATATTAGCAAAACAAATATAGTCCATACTCAGCTGGTGTGACTGGTTTCTGCATGCTTTGTACAGCTAAACTCAAGCGTGGTCTTTTTTCTGGAACTTCATCACTGCTACTCTCTCCGTCTGTTTTGGGAACTGGTGTCAGGGTCCGATTACATATTTCTTGAATGACAGTGATCCCTTCTGCTCTCATTGCTATATACAAGCAGCTTAACAAATACTGAAACACAGAGCATCAACTTCATGAGTTACCAAACATAATTTCAAAGAAAATTGAATAAATAGCTGTAACGTTATCTTATTGGTGACACCTTGTGCAGCCTTTCCAAGTCTACTGGTGACAAGCACAGGAGACGCAGCATCTGACCTTTTACCTCCTCCTTTCTCACCATCCAAGGCTCCAAATGCTCTTTCCAAGTAAAACAGTGATTTTACTTGAACTTACTTTGACTCCAGGTTAAAGTCCAACATGTTTGTTTCAAACGCTAGCTTGCGGAGCGCTGCTCCTTCCTCAGGTGAATTGAGGAAGGACTTGAGGAAGGAGCAGTGCTCTGAAAGCTAGTGTTTGAAACAAGCATGTTGGACTTTAACCTAGTGTTGTAAGACTGTGCTCACCCCAGTCCAACGCCGGCATCTCCACATCATTACTTTGACTCGGTATACTATATTCGCTAGTGACATGTTCTCCTCTACATTGGGGAGACTGGGCGACCACTGTGCAGAACACCGCCAGCGTGACCCTGAGCTTCGTGTCACCTCCCATTTCACTTCTCTACCTCGCTCCCACTCTGAGCTTTGTCCTTTTTCGCTACCATATTGCAATGAAGATCAAGCCAAGCTCAAGGAAGCAACTTATCTTTCAATTTGGCACTCTTCAGCCTTCAAGGCTCATGGGTTCAACAATTTTAGACCACAAGCTCAGACTTTTTATTACGCTGGTTTGTCTTATTGTCTTTCTTTGTCCCACCTAGTTGCATTTGGATGGCTGCTATACAAAGCTTCATACCTCAGCTGTGATGCATCTTTTGTTTCTTTACGATACCCACTGACACGCCCTGTTGTTATTTAATCTCTTCTGCCCTCCATCCTTTCACTAGCTCGAAACCTATTACATCTCTATCTTTCTTCAGTTCTGATGAAAGGTCATCAACCTAAAAGTTATTACCACAGATGTAGTCTAACCTGCTGAGTATTTCCAGCATTTTCTGCTTTTATTTCTCAAGATTTATGAAAAGTTGAAAATTTCATGGATAGCACCATGCTTCACTCTTTATTTTTGTTTTTGACATGCGCTGGGGAAACTGCATTTACTGTCCATCCCTAATTGCTCTGAGAAGAATGATGATGAGCCACCTTCTTGAATTGCTATAATATTTGTGCTGATGGTCTTTGAAACATGGGCCAGTATTTTACTGCCCATAGAGGATGTAGCGAGCCATTTAAATCTCTATTCAGTTCAACGGGACCATAATATCCTGAAAAGTGCTTAGTTTAGTTTAACTGCAGCATTGCGTGTGAAGACAGACATTAATTTATTTGGCAGCTTGATAGGTCTCAGAAACTGTTCAAAGCATTTAACATATGACAATTATTTTAAGTCCAATATCTTATGGAGGCAAACAGGGTGGTAAGGAGGAAGTCATAGTCATACAGTACAGTAGAGGCCCTTCAGCCCATCGAGTATGCACTGACAAAACTACACTAAATCTACACTAATCCCACTTTCCAGCACTTGGCCCATAGCTTTGAATGTTATGACATTTCAAGTGCTCATCCACGTCCTGTTTAAAAGTTGAAGTTTCCCGCCTCTACTACCCTCCCAGGCACAGCATTCCAGACCCCCACCACCTTCTTGGTGAAAATAAATTCCCCAAGTCCTCTCAAAACCTCCTGTTCCTCACCTTAAAATGTGTCCCCTTCAACTAAGCGGAGGCTGGAATTAGTACAGGGAGTGAAATCTGCCCAAGATGGAAATGAGCACAAATAGGGCTCCTGGCCTTTACTTGCCATCAATGCAAATATACGCTGCAGCTAATTTGCGCAATGTAGATCCCGTAAATACCAAAGACATGAAGGAGTAATTAATATATATTGGCACTGTGGGTTGAAGAGAGAAAACAAAACAATTTCCTGGTCTTCTTTGTGCCACCAGAAGCTGCCACGACACGTTTTAAACATCTCATCTGAAAGGGAGTACTTCTGACAGTGCTGCACTCTACCACTGCAACGTTACTGATTACAGAAAGCCATTCACAAAGACGTGGCTACAAATGACCTGCAAACCATACTGACCAGCAAAATAAATAATTTGAAACAGCAAGGGGACGTTCGGAATTTTAAAAAGAATTACCTCCTGTTTGGGTTGAGTTCCTATCATTTCAGTTAATGCTGAGCAAATTAAATTTATTCGGTGTTTCTGGATTGGCACTGCACACACGAGTCCTGACGGGGCGAACATCAAAAAGTGCTGGAATATTTGACATAGAGCTAATCTCAATTTATCTGATTCAACGTGCTGCAACAGTCCATCTCCCATAAAGACGCTCAGTTTGTCCATCATCACGTTCAGGTAAACGGGTTCGATTGCAAACATGCTTGTGCGATATTCAGGGGCAACAGGAAAAAGTGTTCTGACCAAATTAGCATATGGCTCCTCGTATAATTCCAATTCTGCCCTGTCAGCCTTTTTAAACAGTTTAAAGAGACCAATAAAATTTGTGAAGAACATATTTGACACTTCCTCTGGTGGTGGTCCTCCAAGGTTTACCAACTTGGTTAACAAGGCCAACACAATACTCTTAATATTGGAACTGCCATGCTCCAAAAGAGAGCAGCCTATTTCCCACAAGATGAGTCGTTGCCTCCTGCAAAACACACTTGGGAGGATCGAGGAAAGTATTCTCAGTAATGTGACCTCCAATAATTCCACTTGCAACACAGAGGTCAATTGAAGAGGTGCAGGGGTTAAATATCCTGCATTTTCTCTCTCAGCCACAACAAAACGATTAATTATATACGGCCAGAAGAAAGAATCCTGCTTCATGTGCATCATCAGCTTCTTCTCCCTCAGACAGATTAGATCTTGAAAGAGGCCAAACAGTTCCTTAGTTTGTACTCCAAATATGAAGGGATTCTTGCTCTTGAACAGCCAAAGCAAAGAAAGGATAATCTTTGCAATACAGTCATGAAGCACTTGACAGTTTTGGGCTGCAGCAATGCGGAGAAGCCTGGTTATAATCCAGTTACTGAAACCTTAAAAAAGAAAGAAATAGCCGTATTCAGATCAAATATTGCAAACAGGGCAAATGCAATTTATTTATCCAATCAGAGATTTAGCCCAGGTTCCGACTGAGGGTATCCGTGCATCTGCCTGGATTCAACAACTACCAGGCAATTAAAAACAAACATACATGATAGATTTAAACAAATATTATTGCAAAATGAATTTTGAAAAGTAGTATATATACTGTATATGGTTTAGCAATTTTTGTTGTACTCATCATTTTTTTAGGGTGGTGCAACAAATTGGTCCTCCATTGAATATTCAGGCGGTGTCACAAAGCAGCAAGTTGCCAAAGGACACTCAAGTCATGTTTCATCATTGAACTAAGACCACCAGTACCTTGTCTGAAGACAGTTAATTCAACACTGACAGGGATTGAAATCTGGACAATTCTTATCAATTATGGGGCAATAATAAACTGCACAGTATTGTCAGCATTTGAGCTTGATACGAGTGTAATTTTATTCATGATTATGATGAATTGAATTGAGATTAGAAGCTCATTGCCATATAAATTCAATGCAGTGGGGTGATCACGTGATGTGACGGCGGGAGCACTTGCATTTTCATGAGCTCCAACTCTGCTCATCTTATAATCCGTCTTTTTATCCTTGTGCACATTTCTTTTTTGTCTTTTCTTGGTTTACCAGTTTGATACTATGTCTCAAGAATTATTAGTCGGATGCCCGAAGCTTAGGGGTTTCTGGCAGGGATTTGCTGACGTCATGTTGGAAATACCGACGGTAAGGGTGGTTCAGAGTCCAGAGGTGGCGAATTTTGGTGCGTCAGAAGACCCAGAGGTCCAGGAGGCAAGAGAGGCCGATGTCTTCGCCTCTGTCTCCATGGTAGCCCGGAGACGGATCTGGTTAGCATGGAGGGACTCGGAGCCCCTGAAGTTGGGGGTGTAGGTTAGTGACATGGCGGGGTTTCTTCAGCTTGAGAAGATCAAATTCGCCCTGATGCTAGGGTTTTCTCGGAGATGGCAGCCATTTGTCGACTTCTTTGGGAAAAATGAAACTGTCAACAGGGGTGGGGGGGGGGGGGGAGGTGCTTATTCTGTTAAAATTTATAATATAAATGCTTCAGCAAAATATTTTTCTAAAAAAAGAACTATTGGTCGGTGTTCCTACATAATGGAACAGAGTTAGAATGTTTAAATCCTCGATTGTTCGTGGTGACTGGAAGGAGATGGGGTAGGGCCCTGCCTTTAGTGGCGCAGTTGCTTTTGAGGAAGTTCCCACTCTGACGGTGCTGTGTGCATCGACTGATGAAGGTTGCCAACGAAGGTGCTGTTCTGAAGATCTCGGCTCGGAGGTACAGATTGTCAAGGCCCAATTCCAAGAGTTGTGGCATGTTTTTACAGAGGTAATGGAGGCGCACGAGGAGGTTCTTGCATTAAAGAAGTTTGATGGAGCTCATCTAACCCTGTCTTTGAGCCCTGAGGTTGATGTGGCCAACCGACCACTGGTCCTGTTCTGGATGTCTGTTGTGAGGAATTGGGGGTGGCTGAACCGGTCGGGTCATCCCACTCTGGCTGGAGCCTAGTTTGTTGACCAACTGGGTTCTGGTGAGACAGCATGATGGAAGTAATGGCGTCTCATGCTTTGATCGCTGGAATCTTTGGGAGATCCTGAACAGTGCTCATTGATCTTGATCCATTTCTGATATTGGGTTTCTTTGTGCGCCTGTGAAGAAGCCTTTTTCCTGAGGACTGTCTGGCATTTCTGCATCTTTGTTATATCTTGAACTTTGCTCCCTGTTGATCATGCTCTCCGCTTGATGGCCTGTACTGTTGAGCAGCCTGATTTGAGTTTATATCATGTTGAGCTGAATGTTGAAAGCGGGATCTGTGCACATTGTTTATCCTAAATGTATTTGGGCCTTCTACTGTCTGACAATCCTTGCAGCAGAGGGAGGGGGATGGTGCTTTTTGTTGTCTCGTCCCTGTTTCACTTCTAAGGAACATGAGCGGAGCTGGAGAGGGGTGAGGGGTTGGAGTTCGTACGGTTAGTTTGTCCTCGTTGCGATCGAGGATGGTCCCCCCAGTTAGAGCAAACCAGTATTGGGGGTTTCTTACCTTTTTCTTTTAATTTGAATCAGATCATCCATACTTTTTTCTCTTTTCCTGCCCCTTTTTCCTGAGTGATCCGGGTTGTCGGGATGGTTTCCTTGGTGCTAGGGCAATGTGGGCTGGCCCTCCCTCCCAAGTTCCCCTGCCCCCTTCGGGGGATTCCCTGTCCCAGAGAAGGGGATGTCTATCTTCCCTTCTAGTTGGGACCAGATGTTATCCTTTTTAACCTTGGGTCCTTCACGTTGTGGGTGTCAGCGTAATTCCCCCTTTGCTCTGGGGTTCTCGGGTTTTTTATTACTGTTATTTTTTTAAGCTATGATGTAACTCTGTTATTGGTTGTATCCTGCTTTGGTGCAGCCGGATCTTGTATCCATGGAGGGAACACTTTAGGGATATTGTCCCTGACCCGTCCGGTCTTATTTGTTTCTCTGCTTGCAATGTCTTCGGTTTTGTACTGTACCTGTTTTTGCACTGATACCTATGGCTTTTTTTTCTTTTTCTTTTGTGTTCATGCGATAATTGTAAAACTTGAAAACTTCAATAAAAATACATTTTAAAAAATCAGTGCAATGCCATAGAGAAGTTTCACCAGCATCTTGCAACAGTAAAATAATAGTTTGAAAATAGCAACTCCTTCAAGAAAGAACTAAATGAGTCCACCTCAATACAGTTCTGATAAAGAAAATTATTAAAATGCATTCTAAAAGTTCATATCCTGTTTTATTAACCCATGGAAAAGAAAATTGGATGTGGTGTAAAATGGGCTGCTGATTTGCTGTGGGCCTGTTTGGGGCAAAGGTAAATTTCTATCCCCCACATGCCAAAATAAAGCAATGTTGCAAGAAATTGATTCCGATTGTTGAACGCTCGTTTTTTGTTGTTTTAGGTGCTGCACTCAAAAGTCTTGGCTGAAATACATTATTTTAAGTTGCATTTGGACCTGGCATGTTGCTTCATTTTTAAAAAAAATTAAAGCAACCATTGATTTAATTGGAATGTCATTTTAATTTTCATGTGCATCATTTAAACTCAATTTGTCAACAAATTGTGAAACTTGGATAGTTACGTGGAACGTGAGAGGGCTAGGAGGTCCGGTCAAGAGGTCACGGGTGCTTGCGCATCTTAAAAGTCTGAAAACCGGAATTCTGGTTCCGGCTATGCGGAGCTAAGCCGCACGCTCGGCAGCTCCCGCCAGGAACAGACCTTTGGGCTCTTTTTAGGGCCCCCAGCGGCACTTTTTCGGCGATTCCCGACGTGGGAAGGAGTCAGCAGCAGTTCCCCATCGGCGTATGGCCTGGACCAGGAGTGGGACAAGCAAGAGAGCGGTGGCAGCGCCTAAGAAAAAGCGAGGGAAGAAGCACAAGATGGCGGCCGGCGGAGACCTAGAGGAATGGAGGCAGTGGGCGCAGGAGCAGCAGGAGACTCTCCAGCGCTGCTTTCGGGAGCTCAAAGTGGAGCTGCTAGAGCCGTTGAAGGCTTCCATTGACAAGCTGCTGGAGACTCAGACAGCCCAGGGGGTGGCAATCCGGGAGATCCAACAGCAGGCCTCTGAAAGAGAGGATGAGGGGCTTCTTGGACCGGCTGAGATTCCCGAAGGTGGAGGAGGGGCAGGTGGAGGGACTGGGGGCGCCGATTGAGCTGTAGGAGCTGGTCAAAGAGATAGAGAGCATGCAGTTGGGGAAGGCGCCGGGGCCGGATGGGTTCCCGGTCGAATTCTATAAAATGTATGCAGACCTGCTGGGTCCCCTGTTGGTTAGGACCTTTAACGAGGCAAGGGAGGGGGAGGGCTAGCCCCCGACTATGTCCTGGGCACTGATTTCCTTGATCCTTAAGTGGGACAAGGACCCCCTGCAGTGTGGATCATACAGGCCGATCTCGCTGTTAAATGTAGATGCCAAGCTGTTGGCGAAGATCTTGGCCACAAGGATAGAGGACTGTGTGCCGTGGGTCATCCACGAGGACCAGACGGGGTTCGTGAAGGGAAGGCAGCTGAACACCAGCATACGGAGGCTCTTGAATGTCATTATGATGCCGGCGGTAGCAGGGGAAGCGGAGATAGTGATGGCGCGAGACGGGGAGAAGGCCTTTGATAGGGTTGAGTGGGGGTACTTGTGGGAGGTGCTGGAAAGGTTTGGGTTTGGGGAGGGGTTTGTCAGATGGGTGAAGTTGTTATATGAGGCCCCGATGGTGAGCGTGGCCACGAATAGGAGGAGATCGGAGTACTTTCGGTTATACCGAGAGACGAGACAGGGGTGTCCCTTGTCCCCCTTGCTCTTTGCGTTGGCCATGGAGTTGAGAGGAGTCGAGGAACTGGAGGGGACTGGTGCGGGGTGGGGAGGAGCACCAAGTGTCGCTTTATGCGGATGACTTATTGCTATATGTGGCGGACCCAGTGGGGGGAATGCCGGAGGTGATGAAGATTCTCAGGGACTTTGGGGACTTCACAGGGTATAAGCTCAACCTGGGTAAGAGCGAGCTGTTCGTCGTGCACCCGGGGGACCAGGAGGAGGGGATTGGTAGGCTCCCACTAAAAAGGGCGGAGAGGAGCTTTAGGTACCTGGGAGTCCTTGTGGCCAGGAGCTGGGGGGCCCTACACAAACTTAACCTTACAAGGCTGGTGGAGCAAATGAAGGAGGAGTTTAAAAGATGGGACATGTTGCTGCTGTCGCTGGCGGGCAGGGTGCAGTCAGTCAAGATGACGGTGCTCCCAAGGTTTTTATTCCTGTTCCAGTGCCTCCACATCCTTATCCCGAAGGCCTTTTTTAGGAAGGTCAACAGGAGTATTACGGGATTTGTATGGCCGCACGGGACCCCGAGGGTGAGAAGGGTGTTTTTGGAACGGGGAAGGGATAGGGGGGGCTGGCGCTGCCCAACCTCTGTGGGTACTATTGGGCTGCCAACGCAGCGATGGTGCGTAAGTGGGTAATGGACGGGGAAGGGGCAGCATGGAAGAAGATGGAGATGGTGTCCTGTGTGGACACGAGTTTGGAGGCGCTTGTAACGGCGCTGCTGCCGCTCCCTCCAACGGGGTATACCACGAGCCCGGTGGTGGCGGCTACCCTCAAAATTTAGGTGCAATGGAGATGGCACAGGGGGGAGGTGGGGGTCTCGATGGGGTCCCCGATATGGGGGAACCACCGGTTTGTTCCAGAGAGAATCGATGACGGGTTCCTGAGTTGGCACAGGGCAGGTGTTAGGAGGTTGAGGGACCTTTTGTAGATGGGAAGTTTGTGAGCCTAGCTGAGTTAGAGGAGAATTTCGGGCTCCCCCCGGGGAACATTTTTAGGTATATGCAGATAAGGGCGTTTGCCAGGCGGCAGGTGGTAGGGTTCCCTCTGTTGCCCCCACGTGGGTTCCAGGACAGGGTGCTTTCAGGGGTGTGGGTTGGAGGGTGGAGGATTTTGGACATATACCAAGTGATGCAGGAGGTAGACGAGGCCTCGGTGGAGGAGCTGAAGAGTAAATGGGAAGAGGAGCTGGGTGAGGAGATTGAGGAGGGGACGTGGGCGGATGCTCTGAAAAGAGTGAACTCCTCCTCTTCATGTGCGAGGCTTAGCCTCATACAGTTCAAGGTGGTACATAGGGCTCATATGACCGGGACGAGGATGAGTAGGTTCTTTGGGGGCGAAGACAGGTGTACTAGGTGCTCGGGGAGCCCAGCGAACCATGCCCATATGTTCTGGGCATGCCCAGCGCTGGGGGAATTTTGGAAGGGGGTAGCAAGCACGGTGTCGAGGGTGGTAGGATCCAGAGTCAAGCCAGGCTGGGGACTCGCAATATTTGGGGTTGCAGTGGAGCCGGGAGTGCAGGAGGCGAAAGAGGCCGGTGTTCTGGCCTTTGCGTCCCTAGTAGCCCGGCGGAGGATTCTTCTTCAGTGGAAGGATGAGAGGTGCCCAAGCGTGGAGGCCTGGATCAACGATATGGCGGGGTTCATCAAACTGGAGAGGGTGAAATTTGCCCTGAGGGGATCAGTACAGGGGTTTTTCAGGCGGTGGCAGCCTTTCCTGGATTTCCTGGCAGAACGGTAGGGGAGGGGGGGTGCCGTTTCGGTGGGTTGGGTTGAAGGGGCGCGTACATGTGTTCTTTGGTTATGACGGGTGTTAATCTCTTTCTTCTTTTTGTAATTTAACCGGTGGGGGGGGGGTTGGTCTTTTTTGTTTTTCTTAATTGTTAATATTTTTGTTTTTTGTTAATATTTTCTGTTATTGATATTTTGTGAAAATCTGAATAAAAATTATTTTAAAAAAACAAATTGTGAAACTTGAATGTCAAAATTGAGCCACAGTACTGAAAGATTAATAGCCATTGCCGATCTTTAACACTGGTGTTAAAACATTGACGGATTACACCCATGTTTCTGTAGCTTTCACAAGCACTCACCAATACAACCGCACTCATCATCACTACTGAGTCGCTGAATTTCTTTTGTTGGTTTTCGTGGGGTATTCACAAACATAAGAGGAAAAGACTTCATAATGTGTTGAATAAAGTCCAACAACATCACACATGTTGGCTGAGAGTCAGTCTTCTTTGAAAGCTCCAAAGCGACTGAAATTTCAACAGAAAAGGATAGTTTTAAAAGAAAGACTTGTATTTTCATAGTTTTCAAAACCCCCGGAGATCCCAAAGCATTTTACAGCCAATGAAGTACTGTTAAGTGTAGTCACCAGTAAAATATAGAATGCTCGGGAGCAAACCTGCGCACGGCAAACTCCCACACACAGGTAATGATCTGTTTCTGTTTTACTGATTAAAAGGATAAATAATGGCCAAGACACCAGGGATATCTCCCTGGCTCTTCCTGAAACAGTGCCATGGCGTCTTGTACATCTACTGGGGCAGGCAGATGGCGCCTTGTTTTAACATCTCATCTCAAAGACGACATCTCTAGCAGTGCAGCACTTTGTTAATACTGCATAGAAGTATCAGCCTTGATGTTTCTGCTCATGTCCTGGAATGAGAGTTAAACCCAGAACTTTTTGACTCAGAAGTGAGAGCGGTACCAACTGAACCTCAGTTGACACATTTTACGCATTGACTAAAGGTAACAGCTTTTTCCATGATATAGCTATTGTAGGATCAATGACAAAATATCTAGGGAAACAATTTTGTCAACAGTTATCTTTCCAGTTGATAGCCAGGATGCTTCATGCTGTCAGTCAGATCTTCAATGAAACACAATTGTTTCTGTCATCAAATTTCATCTGCTGTTGGAACACCAGGAAATAATTTATCAATATATATTCTCTTACAAATTACTTTGCTATTCCAAGAGCCTGCAGCATTTAGATAAATTATTTTATTGCAGGAGATAGCAATTAAACAAACCACATTAAAGGAATAGAGTTTAATCTGCAATTCTGACAACATATTTGAAGTGGTTTCGGGAAGGTAAACATGCTGTGGCAAATTTACAGTTATGCTGTTAAACGAAAATGATCAAAATCCATTAAAATTGCTATTTGCCGCAATGACACAAATACAAACAAAATCAACAATAAACTGGACTTAACAGCACTTCCACCAATCCCTTATTCCCATATTCTAGGAAAATCAAAATGTGGAATATGGATCGGGGAGAAGTTACAGAAATGAACCATTTACTAATCCGGTCAGATCCCCTTCTCTAACTAAGAGTTAGGATGATATATCATATATTTCATACCTTATGTACTTTGAGCTAATTGTAAGATGCAGCAATGCAAGTTTGACTCTCGCATCTTTGGGTAGCATTTGATCTCTACTCTCACTGAGTGAGAATCTGGAACACCTGAGTTCCAAAACTGAGCCAAGACTATACAACCCTCTACAATAATCATTCACAAAACAAAGTATTGTCTGTAGATGGTATTTAGAGATAATATTGTTTACTATTGTAAGACACTGCTGAAGAAACTCCCCTCTTTTCAACAGCAAATTAATTACCAATACTTAACACTGGACCGCATTTACAAGTAATAAGGGGAGGAGTGGGCAGTGGGTACTTACCAACATCCACGTCTGTCAGCATTTTGTCAACAAACTGACAAAGAATCTGCCTTGGCTTCTGAACGACTGTATTGTAATCCTCTGGACTGGCACTGTTTGGAGAACCAGGTTACAATACGTTACAGCACACTTTTCACACTAATCTCAAGTAGGTTGTGAATTACAGTTCAGGAAGTTTCCTGCCTTTTAATATCACCATAAACAACTATTCCACATCATTAGGATACTTCAATTTATAAAGTACGACCTCGCACATGTCCTCTTCACCCAAACTTTTATGCATTGACTAAAGGTAACAGCACCAAGGCGAGCATTTGAACTCTCTCGACGCCACGCCCCCTTCCTTTGATCCAAGCCACACCTCAGATTCCCTCACCCTATCCAAGTCCTGACCCCTGATCTTTCAAAGTTTCTCTCCCATATGCACCCCATCTCCCAAACCCCTGATCTTGTTTACTTCCTGCTCCCTCAACCCCACTCATGGTTGGTTGACCATTTAATTCTCCTTCCTGGTCCACATGCTACCCAATGTGAATGGCTCAGTGCCCATCCCTTTCAAAATCAAAACCAGCACTGGTTACAAATTGCTGCTCCATCGCCACACTTTCAACTCCAGTATTTTTCAACCCAAATGATATTTCCCAAATCAACTTCTTTAATTTCTGGTTACCATCCCCCCTGTGGCATCAAAATGTTTCCAAAGTCATGAATGACATTCACTGTTCTGTGACCATGGTACATTATCAATTTGCATCCTCCTTAACCTTTCTTCAGCTTTCGACACAATCTTCCTCCAGTCCCCCTCCGTCCAGCTCAGTGAGACTCAGTGGTCGTGTACCATGTTAACTTGTCTCACTCTTGACACTCTTACTTCTGAGTCATGAGTTCATGACCTACTCCAGAGACTTGAACACTAACCTACATTCACTACATTCGCTGCAGTATTAAAAGAGAGTTGCACCATCATACATGCCATCTTTCAGATGAGGCATAAAATCAAAGTCCTGTCTACCTACTCTGTTGAACACAGAAAGTTCCATGTCTCTCCTCCAAGAAGAACAGGGAAGTTTTACTGGTCTGCTGTTCCTCAAAGAACTTCATTATAAACATTTTATCTCGATTGCCTCACTGCTTTTTATTAAACGCTGCTGTGTGCTAATTGGTTGTCTTGTTTATTATGTTTTGTAATTATAACTACATCAGTGACTATAATTCAACTCAGAAGAACTTAATTGGCTGAAGAGCTTTTGAACAGAAGGATTTTATTCCCCTTTGCTTTTTCATGGGATGTGGGTGCCATTAACAAGGCCAGCCTTTGCTTCCCATTTTGAATTGCCCTTGAAATGAGTGGCTTGCTAGGCCACTTTAGAGGGCAGCTAAGAGTCAACCACACTGTTGTGGGTCTGGAGTCACATGTAGGTCAGACCAGGTAAGGATGACAGACTTTCCTCCCGAAAGGACATTTGTGAACCAGATGGGTTTTTACGACGATTGATGATAGTTTCATGGTCATCATTACTGAGACTAGCTCTCAATTCCAGATTTATCATTGAATTTAAATTCCACCAAGTGCCATGGTGAGAACTGAACCCCTGCCACCAAAGCATGAATCTGGGCCTCTGGATTACCAGTCCTGTGACATTACCACTCCACCATCACTTCCCCACAAAGGATGTGAAAGGTGATATGTAGATACAGGTTATTTATTTTCAGTGATCCAAAAGCAGCCAGAGCCTCTCAAGTAACACCCTCCCATCAAACACATCCATCAACATCTTAGGCTTTGGGCCAAGTGCTGGAAAATGGGATAATATGTAATAATAATATTTATTTTCACACGTAGGCTTACATTTACACTGTAATGAAGTTACTGTGAAAATCCCCTAGTCGCCACATTCCAGCACCTGTTCGGGTACACAGAGGGAGAATTCAGAATGTCCAATTCACATAACAGCACGTCTTTCAGGACTTGTGGGAAGAAACCGGAGCACCCGGAGGAAACCCACACAGACACAGGGAGAACATGCAGACTCCACACAGACAGTGGCCCAAACCGGGAATCGAACCTGGGACCCTGGCGTTGTGAAGCAACAATGTTAACGACTGTGAATAGTTAAGTGGTTGTTTTTTGCCAGTGCATTCGCAATGGGCCGAAGGACCTTTTCTGTTCTGCAGACCTTCTTGACTCTATAACTCCTGTCCTTCCTGCCCTACATTAACATCCAACCTTGTAAGCAGGAAGAAAGATTTGCATTTCATAACTTCAAGCACATATCAAATCCAGTCTGATCAAGACTACTCAAGTTTGGAAGGAAGGGTAAGTTGTGCATCAATTGAAATCACACTAGAAACATTTTTTGCTTCCCCAAGATTGAAATAATTGCAAATTAACTAAATAATCCCAAAAAATCAAAATCGGGTTCCTTGGAACTTCATGTTAAACCTTCACTTTACAGCCAATGACATACTTTTGAACTATAGTCAGATGTTCAGCCAATTTGCTCGCAACAGTATCACACAGACAGCAATGTACAAATGATCTGTTTTAGTGATGTTATTCAAGGAATGAATATTGTCATTCAGCAAGGAAAGCTCTCGTTCTCTTCTGCAAAGGGTGCCACGGGATATTTTGTGTACCGCTAGAGCAGTTGGGGCCTCAGTTTAGCATCTCAACTGAAAAACAGGCTTCAGACAGTGCAGCACCCCATCAGCATGGATTTTGCACTGACATCCTGGAGCTGGCCTTGATCCCACAACTGACACAGGGGCTTGGGTAGGGTGCTCTTTCCAAGAGCCAGTGCAGACTCGATGGGCCACATGGCCTCCTTCTGCACTGCAGATTCTATGACACAGTGGCGAAGGGACCACCACCATGGAGGAGGCTTTACACGTAGGACCAAAAAACAACTCACAAATTATGAAAGAACCCATGGTGCTGGTGACTTTCAGCACCAGCTGAAGCATTTTGACTCTCAGGCCAGTGCTTTGGCTCGTAGTAGAAATAAGACAAAATGTGAGAACCCTGATAGATACCATGGAACAAGTACACTTGTTCCCCTGCATCCAAAAATAACGTTTTCATACGTTATGTGACTGAAATCGTGGACATTCATTCAAACAGGCTCGAGGGGACGAATGGGTTCCTATATCTTATTTCGTTAAATCTTAGGATCTATTAGGTTCTGTCATATAGTTTGAAATAAAATATTGTTTATATTTGAGAATAAATCAATTGGCTTTAATTTATTTATGAAAAGATACGTAAGTTAAACAGGAAAAGTTGATATATTTATATAAACCATGTCAGTGACAGATGCTGCAGGTGAGGGGGGGGGGGGGGGGGGGGTAGCATCAATACTCCCCAAACTTGAGGGCCTGCAGCTTGGGCCTAGTCTCTGTCTGAGTCTCTGTCTGAGCCACTGCGGTGCCCATTCCTCTCAGTGTACAGCTCACCTCTCCAACTCCCGCAGAGCCGGCAGGATGGAGGCCATCTCCAGCCCCTGCTCACACATGCTGCCCGCTGGACTGTCCTGACCGCGACCCCGGCTCTTCATTCACATCCTCCAGCTTCCCCAAAACAAACCAGCGGCAAAACGGCGCCGGACGCCTGGCTCCCGCCCCACTGCCGCTCACCCAATCAGAGCGGGGGGGCGTAGCTGTCTACGGGCCCCGCCTCCTCTACCCCACCCAATCAGAGTGGGGGGCACGGCTCTCTGCGGGTCCCCCTTCCTCTACCCGTCACCCAATCACAGGGGGGACGTGGCTCCCTGCGAGTCCCGCCCCTCTGCCCTCTCACCCAATCAGAGCGATGGTCGAGGCTCACTGCGAGTCCCTCCCCTCTGCCCGCTCACCCAATCAGAGTGCGGAGCATGGACGTAGTGGTTTTTGACCTCGCCTCCTTCACCCGTCACCTAATCAGAGCGAGGGCGTGGCTGTCTGCGGGTCCCGCCTCCTCCACCCGTCACCCAATCGGATAAAAGGGTGTGGTTATCCCTCACTGGTACGCCTACCCTGCAGTCATCACCCTCCCCCAGACTTGTGCTCTGCTGCTTTGGGTAACACAGACTGCTACTTGATGCAGTCTTAACTAAAGTTTAACAGTTTAATAGAATTTACAGTGCAGAAGGAGGCCATTCGGCCCATTGAGTCTGCATTGGCTCTTGGAAAGAGCACCCTACCCAAGCCGACACCTCCACCCGATCCCCATAACCCAGTAACCCCACCCAATACTAAGGACAATTTTGGATACTAAGGGCAATTTATCATGGCCAATTCACCTAACCTGCACATCTTTGGACTGTGGGAGGAAACCGGAGCACCCGGAGGAAACCCACGCACACACGGGGAGGATGTGCAGACTCCGCACAGCCAGTGACCCAGCCGGGAATCGAACCAGGGACCCTGGAGCTGTGAAGCCACAGTGCTAACCACTATGCTAACGTGCTGCCCAATGAGTTCTCAAATGAGTTTCACTCTCTGCTAATCTAACTGTAGTAACTCAGTCTAACTGTACCAGTTTGCTCCAAACCACGTGCTGAGGTGTGATGCTGCTGATGAACCCTGTCTAACTCTCTAGATGTCTGTCTGTGGAAAGAGGCAGGGTGTGAGTGCCTCATCCCTTTTATAGTGTTTCTGTCATGCCCCCTTGTAGTGATGCCACCTCTGAGTGTCCTGACTGCCCATTGGTTGTGTCCTATTCTGAGTGTTCATGGGTGCCCTTCGATTCCTTCACACAATGGAGCCATCAACCATACGTATGGCATAAGATCTAGGTGCGGCCTGTCGAACAACGACAGCCGGAGCAGACCACCCACCATCCGGTATCTTGATCCTGACCGTGTCTGCCGGGGATAGTACGTCCAGATCGGTGGCATGTGCATCATAGCCCTGCTTCTGGCTGTCGCAAAGATGCTGCAACTTCTGCAGCACCGGGAGGTGATCAAGGTTGGGCAGGTGTATGGCTAGAAGCGTTGTCCGCAACTCCCTGTTCATCAGCAGTTGAGCTGGCGACATGCCAGTGGACAAGGGAGTCACCCAGTACGCAAGTAGTGCAAGGTGTATGTCGGAAGCGGAGTCGGAGGCCTTGCGGATGAGCTGCTTAACGATGTGCACACCTTTTTCGCCTTTGCCATTGGACTGCGGATAGTGCGGACTGGAGGTGACATGCCTGAAATTGTAGGTCTTGGCAAAAGTGGAGCATTCTCAACTGTGGAAGCACGGGCCATTGTCGCTCATGACAGTGTTCGGGATGCCATGCCGTGAGAATGTCTCTTTACATGCTTTGATGACGGTCCGTGAGGTGAGGTCTGGCAGCTTCAGCACCTCAGGACAGTTCGAAAGGTAATCGATGATTCAGATATAGTCGCGATCATTCGCATGGAATAGGTCAATGCCAATCTTGGACCATGGAGAGGTCTCTAGGTCATATGGTTGGAGCGTCTCCTTGCTCTGCGCTGGTTGGAACCTCTCACAGATTTCGCAGTTCAGGATCATGTCCGTGATGTCCTGGTTGATGCCGGGCCAGTAGACAGAGTGCCGGGCCCTGCGTCTGCACTTTTCTACGCCCAGGTGTCCCTCATGAATCTGCCGCAGCACCATTCTCTGGAGACGTAGAGGGATGATTATCCTGTCCAGCTTGAGCAGGATGCCGTCGATCAGCATCAGGTCATCCTTGGCGTTGTAGAATTGAGGGCATTGCCCTTTCTGCCAGCCATTGCTGAGGTTGTGGACGGCTCGCTGCAACATGGGGTCTTTGGTCGTCTCTTCTCAGATGAGAACGATCTTCTCATCTGTTGCTGGGAGAGTGCTTGCACACAGTTGTACCTGCAATTCAATGTGCTGGATGATCTCCAGCGGTTCACTGGGTGAGTTGACAGAGCGAGACAATGCATCGGCGATGATGAGCTCCTTGCCAGGTGTGTACACCAAATTGAAATCATACCTCCAGAGTTTCAGCAGAACTCTCTGCAAACGAGGCGTCATGCCATTAAGGTAATTTTGGATGATGTGGACCAGAGGCCTATGATCCATCTCAACAGTAAATGTTGGCAAGCCGTCGACATAATCATGAAATTTGAGGAAGCCGATGAGAAGACCGAAACACTTCTTCTCAATCTGCGCATATCTGGTCTCAGTGGGTGTCATTTCCCGTGACGCGTATGCGACTGGTACCCAGGCTGGCGTGTCGTCTCTGTGAAGCAACACCGCCCCAATGCCATCCTGTCTTGCATCTGTGGATATCTTGGTCTCTCGGTCTGGGTCAAAGAATGCAAGGACGGGTGCCATGCTGAGCTTGGCTTACAGCTACAGCCACTCTGGTCGATGCTCTGCCTTACACTCAAAGGCGTTTTTATTTTTTCACCAGGTTGTGTGTGTGGCCAAATTCGGGATGAACTTGCCAAGGAAATTGAATATTCCGAGAAAGTGCAGTATTGCCTTCTTGTCCTCGAGGACTTTCATTGCCTCGATGGCTTTAATTTTGTCTGTGTCTGGGTGCACACCGTGTTGCGAAATCTGATCGCCCAGGAACTTCAGCGTGGATGTCCTAAAACAGCATTTGGATCTGGTTAGCTTGAGGCCATGTTCATGTATGCGTGGAATACTTTCTTGAGTCACGATACATGTTCCTCTGGGGTTGTGGACCAGATTATGATATTGGCAACGTAGACACGAACCCCTTCTATTCTCTCCATCATCTGTTGCATGATGCAATGGAAAATCTCTGATATCAAGATGATGCCAAATGGCATTCGGTTATAGCAGAATCTGCCAAAAGGTGTGTTGAAGGTGCAGAGCCTTCTGCTGGATTCTTCAAATTGGATTTGCCAAAATCCTTGGGATGCGTCCAATTTTGTGAAGAAGCATGCGTTTGCCATCTCACTCGTGATTTCTTCCCTCTTCAGGATGGGATAATGTTCCCGCATATTGTTTCTGTTTAGATCCTTGGGGTCAATGCAGAAGAGTAGGTCTCCCGAAGGCTTCTTTACGCACTCGATTGAGCTGACCCAGTCGTTTGGTTCAGTAACTTTGGAGATTATGCCTTTTTGTTGTAGACCCATGAGCTCTGCCTTCAGACGCTCTCTCAGTGGAGCAGAGACACGTTGTGATGCGTGGATCACTGGCTTGGCATCAGGCCGCAGTAGAATCTTGTACTTGTACGGCAGCATGCCCATCCCGCTAAATACATCTGGGTACTGGGTTAGGATGTCGTCGATGCTGGCCTGAAGATCCGAATGGGACGGCGTTGTGGTGTAGACCCTTTGAATGAGGTTTGGTTGCTTGTAGGCGTGCACACCTAGCAGGGATGCCCTATCTGGTTTAACAATCTTGAAGCGTAAGCTTGCTTGTGTTGGTCGGCTGGACACCTGCAGATGGCAGGACCCCAGTGCCTTGATTGTGTTTCCATTGTAGTCCAGGAGTTTACAGGCAGCTGGAAGGATTGTGGGGGGTGTAGCCATCTGGGATGACCACTTACAAAAGATCCCGGGAAATATGGCCACCTGCAAAGGACCATGGGAAATATGGTCAATCCAGGACTCAGATGCTCAGAGCTTATGTATATTGGCAACTCAGATAGTTAGACGCTATTGAAACCCCCAGATACATTGCATTCTAATGGCTCATTTCCCCAGAACAAAAGGCTTGTATTCAAGTATCAGATACAGATACAGACTCATCGGGGCCACTCCCTTCACCCAGGAAGCCCAAACAGCCAAGGTCAATGACCGCTCAGGAGACGCCCAGCCATCAAGGCACACGGCCCTTTATTGGCTAAAATCGAAGGCAGTAATCGAAGCCTCTCAAATTATTGGGTCCAAAGCTAAGGACCGCTCAAAACAGCGCGAAACCCCCGAAGGATAAAAAGCAACACTGTTATATGTTCATTCTCTTTTGGCCCCAGCGCACCGGCACTCTCTTGACCCGGCCTACACCTGATACCAATTGCAGCACCACATCTAGAAGCAAGTTCAAGATCAACGATCGCTACCAGACGGATGAGCCCAGCAGAAACGAAGTCACTTCTCCAGACCCAGCCACACAAGATCCGAACAAAGGCCTAGTTCCTTTGCATAAAGCCGGGTGCCTGAAGTTAAGTACAGGTTGTTGTAGAGTTAGGTGTAATTTAGCTTGTAGTGTTTTATGTGGCATGTCAAATGAATTCTTGTGTGTAAATAAACTATCATTGAACTTTAACTAACTAACTGGTTGTTGGGTCTTTGATCGATATCCAGTTAAACCTTGTGGTGGTATCATCTGATACCTGGCGACTCTGAAAGCAATATCATCATTAATAACTGTCATATCAGTATCCAGTTAAAAAGAGCAACATTATTGGCGTCTCCGGTGCAAATTGGCAACAGGGGCTTTTTGATTCTCTTGAAGTTCACTTGCGAAATCAGGTTGGCGGAGGCACCTGTGTCCAGTTTGAACTGGATGGAGCAGTGGTTGACCTTCATCACTGCCTGTCATTCATCCTCGGAATCCACGGCCAGGATTGATTGGACTCGCGATGTGTCCGGTGTGGCGTATTCACACTTTATAATACTGCCCACTTGTTGTCCAGGTATTCATCATCTGGATCCGTCACACTGCCTGGATCAGAGTCATGCATTCGGTGTTGCACATGTCTGATGCGCCGCTGTCGGAATTGGGAGCGCTGGCTCCTGACTGGTGGTGCAGATCTGCACAGGGCTGCATAATGGTTTGGTTTCGCACAGTTTAAACAGCGTTTGCCTCTTACAGGGCAGTTTTTTTTAAAAATGGGCGGTGCCGCAGTTCGCACACACCATGACATCGGCGTCATGACGCTCAGTGCGTCGTTGCACATGCGCGGTGCGGTTCTCGGACGTCTGCACCTGCGCAGTGCAGTTTTCAGCCACCATGTTCCCGATCGCATTGCGCATGCGTGGGCCCCGGGAAGAGCGCGCAAAACGGACACTTTCGTCAATGTGGAGGCGCTGCATCCGGGAGCATCCGGGAGATGGCCTGAACACTCGCCACCTCGTGGGAGGCTTGTTTTTCACTTTCTGCCGAATTGTCCTGTGAATAGCGATTTTTAGAGTGCTCATGCACAGTACACATTTCAATCGCGACTGGCAGGGTCATGTGCTTGATTTTAAACAATTACTCTCGTCGAGGATCAGAGTGAACTCCAAAAACGATTTGGTCTCTGATCATGGAGTCAGTGATATCACCAAAGTTGCAGGATGGCGCTAGCAGCCTAAGGTTAGTGAGATAGGAGTTGGAGAATTCGTCTTTACCATGCATCCTCTGCTTGAAGATGTAGCGCTCGAAGATTTAGTTGGTGTCCACCTCACAGTGGCTGTCGAATTTGTCCAGGATGGTTTGGAACTTCGTTTTGTCCTGCTCTTCGGAAAAGTGAAAGGAGTCAAAGATCTCTATCGCATGGTCGCCCGCAGTGGTGAGTAGAAGAGCTATCTTCCGAGCATCGGTCACGCAATTGAGATCGGATGCTTCCACGTATAATTGAAATTTCTGCTTGAATGATCGCCAGTTGGCACTAAGATTGCCGGTGGTCCTGAGCTGATGAAGAGCCTGAATCTTGTCCATTGTGCCTGTATTCAGTAGCTGGTTGTCACAGATCTTGCTGAGTTGAACTAAATAGATTGACAGTCGCTCCTGGTATAATGTTGTGTTATGCTGCTTCGGATTACACAGGCTGCTACTTGATGCAGTCTTAACTAAAGGATGCTCCAGACTCTGAAATGAGTTCAACGTGTTTATTGCACTATTAACACAGTTCTCAAATGAGTTTGACTCTCTGCTAATCTAACTGTAGTAACTCAGTCTAACTGTGCCAGCTTGCTCTAAGCCATGTGCTGGGGTGTGATGCTGCTGATAAACCCTGTCTAACTCTCTAGATGTCTGTCTGTGGAAAGAGGTAGGGTATGAGTGCTTCATCCCTTTTATAGTGTTTCTGTCATGCCTCCTTGTGGTGATGCCATCTCTGAGTGTCCTAACTGCCCATTGGTTGTGTCCTATTCTGAGTGTTCATGGGTTGCATGTTTGCATATCATGACACAGACGAGTTTGACATTGGGCAGCCTGATGCTACCCATTTTCTCAAATATAAATTTAGAGTACCCAATTCATTTTTTTCCAATGAAGAGGCAATTTAGCGTGGTCAATCCACCTACCCTACACATCTGTGGGTTGTGGGGGCGAAACCCACACAAACACAAAGAGAATGTGCAAATTCGACATGGACAGTGACCCAGAGCCGGAATCGAACCCGGGACCTTGGCGCCGTGAGGCAGCAGCACTAACCACTGCGCCACTATGCTGCCCTAGCCTTACACTACCCTGATTGGTTGACCGTGAAGTGCTCTGATTGGTCATTCAGTTGGAACGCTCCGATTGGCTAATGAATGATCGCAGGAAAGCACTCTGTTTGAATCGGGTCTCCGGGAGTTCCATGTTCGCGGGGATCCATTGGGTGAAAAATAGAAACCAAGGAGAAAATGCTGGAAATTCTCAGCCGGTCTGGCAGCATCTGTAGGGAGAGAACAGAGCTAGCATTCCGAGCCCAGACCACTTTCTAAGTCTTTTAGCTTCGACTAAGTTTGATCTGGACTCGAAAAATGAGCTCTTTCCTCTCCCTGCCAGATGTTGCCAGACCTACTGAGATTTTCCAGCATTTTCTCTTTGGTTTCAGATTGCAGCATCCACAGTAATTTGCTTTTATTCAATGAAAAATAGAAATGGGTCTGGAGGAAATAACATCGGGGACTTTGATTCGAATGCAAAATGTTTGCGAAAGAATTGGGGATGATGGTGGTGGAAATCACAAGGATTCATTCTGGGAGCCTATAGAAGTTATAGAGAGGAGAGTCAGGGAGAGTGACAGAGTGGAAAGAGAGGGAGAGAGTGACAGAGCAACAAAGTGGGGAAAGGGAGAGTTTTTCAGTGGGAAAGGGAAAGAAACGGAGTGTGATTATGGAGAGAGAGTGGAAAAGGGAGAGAGTGAGAAAGGAAGAGGGGCAGAGTGGGAAAGGGAGGGAGTGAGGGGGATAGAGTGGGAAAGTGAGGGGAGAGGGTCAGAATGAGAAAGGGAGAGAGGGTGAAAGACAGAGTGGTAAAATGCGATTGTGAGGCAGACTGGGCAAAGGCAAGAGTGAGAGGGTTTGAGTGGTAAAGGGAGAGGAAGAGGGACAGAGCGGGAAAGGAAGAAAATCAGGGGGCAGCGTGGGAAAGGAAGAGAGTGAGAGGAGAAAGTGAGAACTGAAATAAACTATTGATAGGTCTTCATCTTCAAGCAAGCAAGGACAAATTGAAAGCTGGAAGCCGTGATGGTCTTGGGAAATGTCAGCTATCAACATTCTCACTTTTCTTCCATTGAATAAAACAGTTTCAGCTCCGCCACCCATTTTCCCAGCAGGATGCAGCTGGTCAATGTTCGAGAGCTCTTCACCCCTGCCCCCCACCCCCATGAAGATCTCAGAAAGTTAGAAGGCAAACTCTTAAGCTTCCGAATGACCTCAACATGTCCAATTAATGAGGTAGACGACTTCACTTTCCCACACGCACCCTCCTCTTCCCCCTTCCCTTGGGGATTGGAGAGATGTCTGCCACCGACACCACCTTTGTGCCATCTCGCCCCTGTTCCCGACTCAGGATGGGAAAATCTGACCTCTTCCTTGTCCACATACTCTTCCTTGCTCCTTTTCTTCCAAACTTCCCCCACCAGCATGAACTCTAGATCTTGATCATTCTTTTGAATTATGCTCTTCATTTAATAAGAAATACTTTGTAAACTGTATCTATCATTTCAAAAATAACTAACTATTCTGAAGGATCCGGTACTTTATTCCTGATTTGGAAAACACCCAAGGTAACTTGTAAAGAGAATTCCAGTTTCTAGACTTCACTGATCCAACGTTCTTCTGACCAGTCTTCGAACTATCACCCTTCTTAAACTGGAGCTCATCCACAGCTTGGCTGCTGTATCCGACCTCACAGCAAACCAAGCCCACTACTCCGGTGCTAGCTAACTTATATTGGCCCCTATGTCCACTAACCTATATCGGCTCCTCGACCCTAAATCTGATATTCTCTCCCTAAATCTCCATCTCTCTACCTTTCATTCTTCTTTTAAGGCACCCCTTAAAACCTGCCTCTTTGGTCAAGCCTTTGCTCATCTGTCCTAATATGCCTTTACATAGCTTGGCATCAAGTTTTGTTCTATAAAGCTGCTCTGAAGTGTCTATGGACATTTTACTAAGTTAAAAATACTATATGACGTCATGCAAAAATGAAAATTAACTTCCTACCCCTGTTGCAGTCTCCCAAGCTAGAGGACGCAATAACATAAGTAATAGGAGTAGGATCCGGGCACACAGTTCATCAAGCCTGCTCTGCTATTCATTATCGTCTTGACTGAACTTCTACATCATCTCCACTTGCTCACCCTATCCCCAAAGAGTGCAAAGATTTCTAGATTCACATCCGTCCAACTGAAGAAATCTGTTCTCAGTTCAGTCCTAGATAATCAACACCTTATTCTGAGATTGTGAACCCTAGTTCTAGCCATCCAGCCAGCTAGGAAAAAGAAACACCTTAACATTTATCCTGTCAAGATGTCTAGGAACTTTAATTTCTTTTTTAAAATGCATTTACGTGATGTGGGTGTCGCTGGCCAGGCCAGCATTTATTGACCATCACTACTTGCCCTTGGGAAGGTGGTGGAAATCTACCTTCTTAAACTGCTGCAGTCCTTGAGGTTAGTGTTGTTATGGAAGGAGTTCCAGGATTTTGGCCCAGGACAGTGAAGGAATAGTGATATATTTGCAGGATGATGAGTGACTTGGAGGAGAAGTTCCAGTAGGTGGCGTTGTCTGGTCTCTTGTCCTTTAAGATGATAGCACTCATGGGTTGAAAGATGCTGCCTAAGGAGCCTTGGTGAGTTCTTACAATCAGGCAGACTGCTGTCCGGGATGGCTTTCAGCTTCTTGTGTTTTTCGAGCTGCACTCAGCCAGGCAAGTGGAGAGTATTCCGCCACACTCCTGACTTGTGCCTTGTAGATGGTGGAGGGGCTTTGGCGTGTCAGGAAGTGAGTTACTCGCTGCATGATTTCTAGCCTCTGACCTGCTCTTGTAGCCACTGTATTTATGTGGCTTGTCCATTTCAGTTTCTGGTCAATGGTAACCCCTAGCATTGATAGTTTGGGATTCACAAGACTAATGCCATTGAACATAAAGAGGTGCTGTTAGATTCCCTCTTGGTGGAGATGGCCATTGCCTGGCACATGTGTGGCATGAATGTAACTTGCCACTTATCAGCCCAAGCCTGGATATTACCCAGGTCTTGCTGCATTAGGGAACAGACTGCTTCAGCTGCATTTCACAGAGAAAACCGTTCATTCTTCTAAACTTCAGATGATAAAGAACAACGAACAAAGAAAAGTACAGCACAGGAACAGGCCCTTCGGCCCTCCAAGCCCGTGTCGACCATGCTGCCCGTCTAAACTAAATCTTCTACACTTCCTGGGTCCATATCCCTCTATTCCCATCCTATTCATGTATTTGTCAAGATGCCCCTTAAATGTCACTATCGTCCCTGCTTCCACCACCTCCTCCGGTAGCGAGTTCCAGGCACCCACTACCCTCTGTATAAAAAACCTGCCTTGTATATCTCCTCAAAAACTTGCCCCTCACACCTCAAACCTATGCCCCCTAGTAATTGACCCCTCTACCCTGGGAAAAAGCCTCTGACTATCCACTCTGTCTATGCCCCTCATAATTTTGTAGATCTCTATCAGATCGCCCCTCAACCTCCATCGTTTCAGTGAGAACAAACCGAGTTTATTCAATCGCTCCTCATAGCTAATGCCCTCCATACCAGGCAACATCCTGGTAAATCTCTTCTGCACCCTCTCTAAAGCCTCCACATCCTTCTGGTAGTTTGGCGACCAGAATTGAACACTATACTCCAAGTGTGGCCTAACTAAGGTTCTATACAGCTGCAACATGACTTATAGGCTTAATTTACTCGTGGCAGCCCTCTCAATCTGGAATCAATCGGTTGAACAATCATTGCATCTTCTCTGAGGTAAGTACATTAATTCTTATGTATGGAAACCAAAAATATATACAGTACTGTAGGTGTGGGCCCACTAAAATGCTACACAATTCCACCTCAACTTACTTTACTCTGATACTTCAAGTTTAAAATGCTTCAAGGAAATTTAGACAAACTAAGTGAGTGGGCAAGACATGGCAGGTGGAATATTGTGTGGATAAATGTGAAGTTATCCACTTTTGTAGGAAAAACAGAAATGCAGGATATTTGAAACTTTGTTAATTGTGCCCACCAACAGGTGAGTATGTAGCAAAACCCTTCATCACCAATACGAAGCTCATTTACAAAAGCAACATTGCCCCCATTCTGTCCGCAAACTTCGGGAGGTTTGGGGGAGACTTGACTCTATAGCCTCTCTAGTCTAAATAACTCTATAGTCTAACACAGTTGATCATAAATAGTCAAGAAACTAAACAAGTGGAACATGTGGTGACTGTGCCCTATAACATCAAAATGGCCAGGCCAAATCCTCTCCGGAATTCCAATGAAGTTGAAAACAGCTGCGAAGAGAAGCTTCATTTCTACAGAAATTAAAAAATATATTTGGATTTTTGTCTATGATTATGGGCAGGGTCACACTGGCAAGTATAGCTGCTCTGATCATGGAGCGATATCGCGCCAAATCAATGTGACTTTTTACAAATGGCAACAGTGCAAAGGGTGGCATGGTAGCACAGTTGTTAGCACTGCTGCTTCACAGCACCAGGGTCCCAGGTTCGATTCCCACTTCGGTCACTGTCTGTGTGGAGTCTGCACGTTCTCCGTGTCTGGGTGGGTTTCCTCCGGGCGCTCCGGTTTCCTCCCACCAATGCCCGAAAAACGTGAATTGGACATTCTGAATTCTCCCTCTGTGTACCAGAAAAGGCGCCGAAATGTGGCAGCTAGGGGCTTTTCACAGTAACTTCATTGCAGTGTTAAGCCTACTTGTGACACTAATAAAGATTATTGTTATTATGAGCAACAAGAATGTTGCAGGGATACAGAAAGGGGAGTAAACTTTGATCACACCACTGTACTCTGCACATTGCCCATTTTTTCCCAGCAACTTCGACAGCAGAGCTCGGTTCATTACAGCAGTAGTAACTGGCGATAGCGGATCCAAACCCATAACAGTTCAAAGCAACATAGTCCATGTAGTGGAAGGTTTTGCGGAGCTGCAGCGACTGGCAGTTAAACAGTGGGTGGGCAGGGTGGCACAGCTTTCTGGGGAGATCGTTGTGACACCAAAGGCAAACCACCACATGGGCAAAGTAAATGGATGATCGTAGCCGTCCCCGTATTCTTGAAAAGGAAATTTGGCATGTCACCCACGACACTCACCAACGTCTACAGATGCACCATGGAAAGCATTCTTTCTGGTTGTATCACAGCTTGGTATGAATCCTGCTCTGCCCAAGACCGCAGGAAACTACAAAAGGTGTGAATGTAGCCCAATCCATCACGCAAGCCAGCCTCCCATCCATTGACTCTATCTAAAATTCCCGCTGCCTCAGAAAGGCAGCCAGCATAATTAAGGACCCCACGCACCCTGGACATACTCTCTTCCACCTTCTTCCGTCAGGAAAGAGATACCAAAGTTTGAGGTCACGTACCAACCGACTCAAGAACAGCTTCTTCCCTACTGCCATCAGACTTTTGAATAGACCTACCTCGTATTAAGTTGATCTTTTCCCTACACCTTGCTATAACTGTAACATTATATTCTGCAGTCTCTCCTTCCTTCCATATGTTGGTATACATTGTTTGAACAGCATGCAAGAAACAATACTTTTCACTGTATACTAATACATGTGACAATAATAAATCAAATCAAAGGAAATTATAAAATTTATACAGAAAAAAAGCAACGGGATGTAATGAGTCCAACAGTTAAATGCTTGGTTTGTTGAAGCAATGCAGGACAAGAGCAGCAGATACCTGGGAACCCCACCACCTGGAGGTCCCCCTCCAAGTCACTCACCACCCTGACTTCGAAATACATCGCCGTTCCTTCACTGTCGCTGGGGCAACATCCTGGAACTCCCTCCCTAACAGCACAATGGATGTATCTACACCTCAGGGACTGCAGTGGTTCAAGAAGAAAAGTCACCACCAACTTTTGAAGGGCAACTAGGGATGGACAATGTTTAACAATTCCACTGGGGTCTTCTTCACACACAAGAAAATTGAGTTCTGTCTGCCAGCCATTTTATTGCATTGCCTGTTACTGTCAACTCAAATTTGGCTGAAATTTCCATGAAATGTTTCTCCTTCTGAAACCTTTCTCCTCTAAATCCTTTGTTCTTATGGGTGTTCATGATTCTATTTTGTATTTACATGTTTTGATTGATTTGATTTTTTGTCACATGTACCGAAGTACAGTGAAAAGTATTTTTCTGCAACCGAGGGAACGTACACAGTACACACATAGTAGACAAAAGAATAATCAACAGAGAACATTAACAAATGGTACATCGACAAACATTGATTACAGTGCAGAACAAGGGGCCAAACAAAGCAAATACATGAGCAAGAGCAGCATAGGGCATCTTACAGGGAACAGATCAGTCCGACGAGGAGTTGTTGAGGAGTCTTGTAGCTGTGGGGAAGAAGCTGTTCCTATGCCTGGACCTGCGGGTCTTCAGACTCCTGTACCTACTGCCTGATAGAAGGGTCTGGAAGACATTAGACCCTTTGGAAGGGTCCGCAGCCTTCTGTGGTAGAGAATTCCTTAGGTTCCCGAGCCTTTGAATGAAGAAATGTTACTTCATCTGTTATGGTCCCAGTTGATGTTAGAACTGGATGGGAAGATCCCAAAATGGAACCCTGGCTCAAAAGATTAGTCAATAATGGGGCTATGTCCCCATGCCAGCGTAAGAGTATTGTTGGAGCTGCAGTCATCCAGGCAAATGGGGAGTATTTATCATATTCCTGGCTTGTTCGTTGTAAATGGTGGGCAGGCATTGAGGTGTCAGAGGTGAGTTTCTCACTGCTATAATTCCCATCCTCTGGCCTGTTATTTCAGTTCAGTGTTTACATGGCTGGTCCAGTTAAATTCCTGGTTAATATTGACTCCCAGATGCTGGGGCATTCAGTGAAGGTAATGCCATTGAATATTATGGAAAGGTGATAAGATCCTCTCTTGTTGGAGATAGTCATTGCCTGACACTTGTGTTGCTCGAATGTTACTTGGCACTTAGCAATCCAAGCCCAAATGTTGCCAGGTCTCGTTGCATGATGGCTATTTCTTCATTATGTGGGAAGTTCCAAATTTATTAGAACTAAACATCGCATAATCATCAGCAAATCTCCCCACTTCTCATCTTCTGATGACAGACAGGTCATCGATGAAGCAGCTGAAGATGAAGACTGCTCTGATGAGCTCTTGCAGTCACGTCCGCAAGTTGAGATCATTGGCCTCTAACAACGACAACCAATCTTCCTTTACACCAGTTATGGCTCCAGTCAATGGGGAATCTCCCCACCCTCAGACCCCTTTCTCCACCATCCCCTCCCCCACCCTCAGTTCCTAATGATCAACTTTCCTAGGGTTCTCTAGTACTACATTTGGTCAAATGTTGCCTTGTCAAGAACAGTCACTTTCACCTGACCAGAATTCAGCTCCTTTGTCCATGTTTGGGTCAATGCTGTAATGAGGTCTGGTGGAACCCAAACTGAGCATTCCAGAAGAGCTATTGGTGAGTGATTGCTGTTTTATAGCACTGTGAACAATGCCTCCATAATTTTGCTGATAACTGAAAGTAGACTTATTGGGTGGTAATCGGTCAGACTGAATTGTCCTTTTTTTGTGCACAGGACATACCTGGGTAATGTTCTACTTTGTTGGTAAAACCAGTGTTGTAACTATTGAAATAGCATGGCTAGCAGAGCAGCTAGTTCTGGAGCAGAAGTTACCAGCACTACAGCTGGGTTGTTGTCAGGGCCCGGAGCCTTTGCTCTATCACAGTATTCTCAGCTGTTTTTCGATATCACACCAAATTAATCAAATTAGCGCCAGACTGGCATTTATGATGCTGGGGACCTCAGGAGGAGGCCAAGATTCATCATACACCCTGTACTTCTGGCTGAAGATGGTTGCAAATGCTGAGTTCTGTCATCATTGAGGATGAGGTTATTTGTGGAGTCTCCTCCTCCCATTAATTGTTTCAAAGTCATTACCATTAATGAGACAGGAATGCAGAGCTTTGATCTGATCCGTTGTTTGTAGGATAACTTAGATCTGCCTATAGCATGCTGTTTACTGTGTTTTATCTTGTGTTGTTTTTCCACCAATTTGACACTTAAATTTTAGGTTTGCCTGGTGTTCTTTTCTTATGCTTCTCATTGAACAAGGATTGGTACTCTGTGTTGATAATAATCTTTATTATTGTCACACGTAGGTTTACATTAACACTGCAATTAAGTTACTGTGAAAAGCCCCTAGTCACCACAATCCTACACCTGTTCGGGTACACTAAGGGAGAATTCTGAATGTCCAATTCACCTAACAGGCACGTCTTTTGGGACTTGTGGGAGGAAACCAGAGCAACCTGAGGAAACCCATGCAGACACGGGGAGGATATGCAGACAGTGACCCAAGCGGTAATCAAACCTGTGACCCTGGCACTGTGAAGCAACAGTACTAACCACTGTGCTACCGTGCCGCCGATGTCTGTAGTAGAGTGAGAGATATGCTAGGCATGAGGTTATTGGATATGATAGAATAGAATTCTGCCACTACTGATGGTCCAAAGCACCTCATGGATGCCCAGTTTTGAGCTGATGGATCTGTTCTGAATCTATCCCTTTTGGCACAGCGGTAGTGCCACACAACACGATTGTTGCTGTCCTCATTGTGAAGATGGTAGCCTGTCTACACAAGAACTGTGCAGTGGACATTCCAACCATACTGTCATGCTCAGATGCATCTGTGACAGGTAGATTGATGAGGCCAAGGTCAAGTAGACCTTTCTCTCTTTTTGGTTCTTTCATCACCTGCTGCAGGCCCAGTGTGGTGGATATGTCCTTCAGGACTTGGCCAACTCTGTCAGCAGTGATGCTACCAAGTCACTCTTTCTGATGGACAGTGAAGCCACCATCCAGAGCACATATGTGCCCCCACGACTCTCAGTTCTTCTTCAAAATGGGATCCGACATAGAAGAGTAATGAATAACCAACTGAGGGATGGTAGCAGGTGGCCATCAACAGTAGATGTTGTTGCTTATGTTTGGCCTGATGCCATAGCACTTCATGGTGTTCGCAATCAACATTGAGGGCCCCATGCCACTCTCTCATGACTGTAAACCACGAGGGCAGCATGTGGCACAGTGGATAGCACTGGGACAGCGGCGCTGAGGACCTGGCTTCGAATCCTGGCCCTAGGTTACTGTCCTGTGGAGTTTGCACATTCTCCCCATGTCTGCATAAGTTTCACCCCTACAACCCAAAGATGTGCAGGTTAGGTGGATTGGCCATGTTAAATTGGAAAAAAATAAATAATTGGGTACTCTTAAAAAAAAAAAATTTTTTAAATGACTGTATCCAAAATCCACCTTTGGTGGATTTGTCCTGCCAGTGGGACAGGACATGGACGAAAATAAGATATGCCAAGGGATGGTGGAGGAGTGTGGGACATCGGTTGATATTCTGCATTGTTCTGTCATATTAACAGATATTCATCAGCAATAAATCAATACTATAATCCATATGGAGGATTATTGCTGTGTAATTAATTGCATGACTATGACTAGGTCAGGCTGATGCTTGACTGGTCTGTGGGACAATGCTCCCAATTTTGACACACGTCCCCAGATGCTAGTGAAGAGGACTTTGTTGTGTTGACTGGGCTGGCTGTGCCTTTGTCAGATAGGTTGCCTAGCTCAATGCTGGGTGATCTATCTGGTTTTATTCTTATTAACTTTTTCAAAGCTGTTTGTTGCAACTAAGTGCCTTGCTCGGCCATTTCAGAGGATAGTTAAGAGTCAAGAATATCGTTGTGGATCTGGAGTGCCACTAAGGCTAGACATGTAAGGACAGCAGATGTCCTTCCCTAAAGGATATAACTGGAAAGGACTTAAAAGAAAACTTTTCAATGTCATCAAACCAAATCACCATGGTGACTGCAGCAAAACTGGCAGCCAAATAACCAGTAACATGTCATTTCATCTGAATATTTACAAGTGAAATTACCAAACAGACTTAATTGTAATTAGTTTTACATATTACGGTTTAAAAATCGTTTTTTTGAGAGTCTTCTTTTGGGCATTCCCTTAAATTGCCCCCAATCATTTTTCAACAAATTATACGAGTTGTACTTGTCATCCTAACAATAACCCACCTGCAATACTATAATCTCATGATCTTTACTAAAGAGGAGAGAAGCTATGCAAATAATTGTGTGCCATTGTGCTGCATTATTTGTAAATACTGTAGACATAATTGAATCATGCTGCTGTGCTCCCCATTCATCGTACATGTTTGCATCTATTTAAATATGTGTGGGGGCATAGGGAAAACAAATGGAAAAGAAGTGGGGGCAAATGAAAAACCTAAAGGAAGGAATAAAATCTAGAAACGGTGACCAATGGCAAGTCAGGCTCAGAGTGACTACCAGGATTAGGCAGAGATTTTGGATTTTATTTTTATATACGTGTGGTGAATGTGATTCACACCAGATTATAATCTGTATATACATGTGTCTGTATTGTAAGTGCAGATGCACTACCTGTCCTCCAGGGGGAGTAGCTCTGGGAATGCTCGAGTTGTACGGGGCTTCTCCCTTGCTCTGCCCAGGACTCCTCCCCCGGAAGCTGCTGTATAAAAGATCAGTGCCACATGGTCAGCCGGCCAGTTCACCGAAAGTTCAACGGCTAACAGGCTGGCTCTGTCGTGAGTATATTAAAACCGCTATTCTAATCCTACAAGCACGTGTCCGTAGAATTGTTGGTTCCAACAATTTAATATACTCAGGAAACAGTCGAAGAAATCATGGCAGCAGCCCTCAAGCCCGGACGCCTAGAACTCGACCCAGAGGATGCAGAGGCTAAGGAAATTTTTTCCCACTGGCTGAGATGTTTTAAAGCCTACCTGGCAGAAGCCAGCACCGCCGGAACAACGGAGGAACAGAAACTCAGCCTACTGCACGCGAGGGTAAGCCACAGAATCTCCACACAGCTAAATCCAGCCGGTTCTTACACCGCAGCGCTGGAGATATTGGACAAAATGTACGTTAGGCCCATTAACGAGGTTTATGCACGCCACGTGTTTACGACCCGCCGTCAGCAGCCTACAGAAACGCTAACCGAGTTTGTAAGGGAATTGAACAATCTTTCCAATGACTGTAATTATCAAGCCGTTACCGCGGCTGAACATAGGGAGCTTGCTGTGCGGGACGTTTTCGTGGCGGGCCTTAGGTCTAACTATGTGCGCCAAAGACTGCTAGAAAAGGGGGCCCAGGACTTAGACACTACTGTGGAGGCTGCTACCACTATGGAAGTTTCCTTCCGCAGCCTCACCTCGTTTCCCACGGACCCCGCGACCTCATCGTGGACCCCTGACCAACAGTCCCCCAAGCCTGTGCCGCACGGCCCCCCAGCTACCGCTCTGCCAAAGCCAGTTACTCTGCTGCCCCAGCCAGCTACTCGGCTGCTTCAGCCTGCCATTTCTGTGGCCAAAGCCAGCACCCGCGGCAGCACTGCCCGGCCCGTAACGCAACCTGCAGCAGCTGCGGGCGAAAAGGACACTATGCCAGAGTGTGTCTGGCGAAGAAAGCCCCAGCCTCTAACCCTCCCACCGCTGAAAGCACTCGTTTCCTGAATTCACAGGCCTGCAGGCCCCGAAATGCTGCAGCCTGTATGCCGACTCCGCCCCCACCCGACATGTGCGACTCATGGGGCGGCCATCTTGGCAATCCTCCTCCATGCGGCCGGCCATGTGCGACTCATGGGGGCAGCCATCTTGGCAATCCTCCTCCATGCGGCCGGCCATGTGCGATTCATGGGGCGGCCATCTTGGGATCCATCCCCTTCAAACTCTGAAACTCACCTTGACGACTACGAACTCAGAGGGCAGTCATCACTGGGCCACTCCAGCACAGCTGATCGAGCCACCGACTACCCGCAACTCAGCGCAGTCACCCTGGATCAATCCCGCCCCAAGCACCTACGAAGTTTGATGGCGGAGGTCCAGATCAACGGGTACAGCACACCATGCCTCTTTGACTCCGGGAGCACCGAGAGCTTTATACATCCAGAGCTGGTAAGACGCTGTTCACTTTCTATTTTTCCGGTGAGCCAAACTATCGCCCTCGCTTCGGGCTCCCACTCAGTCCAAATCCAAGGACGCACCGTTGCTACGCTCACAATTCGAGGCGCTAGTTATTCTAAATTTAAACTTTATGCCCTGCCCGACCTCTGCCCGCCACTCTTATTAGGCCTGGATTTCCAGTGCAACCTCAAGAGCCTCACCCTCAGCTTCGGCGGGCCCCTGCCCCCACTTACTATCTGCAGCCTAACCACGCTGCGCATCTCCCCCCCTCCGCTCTTCGCCAATCTCACTCCAGATTGCAAGCCAGTAGCTACTCGCAGCAGGCGATACAGCCTACAGGATAGGGTCTTTATCCGATCGGAGGTCCGATGGCTGCTCAGTGAGGGGATCATAGAGGCCAGTAATAGTCCCTGGAGAGCTCAGGTGGTGGTCGTCAAGACCGGGGAAAACTTTCACATGGTCGTCGACTATAGCCAGACCATAAATCGTTTTACGCTCCTAGACGCGTATCCCCGTAATCAGATCGTAATCAGATCACCCAATATCGGCTATTTTCCACGGTGGATCTGAAGTCTGCATACCACCAGCTCCCAATCCGCCCGGGGGACCGCCACTACATGGCATTCGAGGCCGATGGCCGCCTCTTCCATTTCCTCTGGGTCCCTTTCAGCGTCACTAACGGGGTTTCGGTGTTCCAACGAGCAATGGACTGAATGGTAGACCAGTACGGGCTGCGGACCACGTTTCCGTATCTGGACAATGTTACCATCTGCGGCTATGACCAGCAGGATCACGACGCCAACCTCCACCGTTTTCTCCAAACGGCACAGAAATTAAATCTCACTTATAACAAGGAGAAATGTGTTTTCCGCACAAACAGACTGGCCATCCTCGGCTAAGTCGTGGAGAACGGAGTCCTGGGCTCAGACCCGGACCGCATGCGCCCCCTCTTAGAACTCCCCCTCCCTCATTGCCCCAAGGCCCTCAAACGGTGCTTGGGGTTCTTCTCATACTACGCCCAGTGGGTCCCTCAATATGCGGACAAAGCCCGCCCACTCTTTAAGGCCACACAATTTCCCCTGTCAGCTGAGGCACGCCAGGCCTTCAGCTGCATCAAGGAGGACATCGCCAAAGCAGCCATGCGGGCGGTGGATGAATCCACTCCTTTTCAGGTTGAGAGCGACGCCTCAGAGGTAGCTCTAGCAGCCACTTTAAATCAGGCAGGGAGGCCCGTTGCATTTTTCTCCCGTACCCTATCCGCTTCAGAACTCCGACACTCCTCAGTCGAGAAGGAAGCACAAGCCATCGTGGAGGCTGTTCGTCACTGGAGGCACTACCTCGCAGGTAGGAGGTTCACCCTCATCACCGACCAACGATCGGTTGCCTTTATGTTTGACAACTCGCAAAGGGGTAAAATAAAAAATGATAAAATCCTTCGGTAGAGAATCGAACTCTCCACCTATAGTTACGATATTAAATATCGACCGGGGAAGCTCAACGAGCCCTCGGATGCCCTATCCCGCGGGACATGCGCCAGCGCGCAGATCAGCCGACTGAAAGCCATCCATGATGACCTCTGCCATCCAGGGGTCACCCGGCTCGCCCACTACATCAGAGCTCGAAACCTGCCTTTCTCCAACGAGGAGGTAAAAGCGGTCACCAGGGACTGCCCGATCTGTGCAGAGTGCAAACCGCACTTCTATAGACCAGACAGGGCCCACCTGGTCAAGGCTTCTAGGCCCTTTGAACGCCTTGCGATCGATTTCAAAGGGCCACTCCCCTCCACTAACAAGAACATTTATTTCCTCAACATCATCGACGAGTTCTCCCGATTCCCTTTTGCCATTCCATGCCCTAATATGACCTCCCACACAGTCATTAGGGCCCTGCAGTGTCTTCACCCTGTTCAGTTTCCCCAGCTACGTGCACAGCGACCGGGGTTCGTCCTTTATGAGCGACGAGCTGCGTCAGTACCTGCTCGACAAGAGCATCGCCTCGAGCAGGACTACCAGTTACTACCCCATGGGGAACGGGCAGGTGGAGAGGGAGAACGCGACGGTCTGGAAGACCGTTCTACTGACCCTCCGGTCTAGAAAACTCCAAGTCTCCCACGCAATCAAATCCCTCCTCTGTACAGCTACAAATCAAACCCCTCACGAGCGACTCTTCATTTTTTCTAGGGGCACTACCACGGGAGTCTCACTTCCGACATGGCTGAGGACACCAGGCCCGGTCCTCCTGAGGAAGCACGTCAGGGGGCACAAAACTGACCCCCTTGTTGAAAAGGTGCACCTCCTCCATTCCAACCCCCAGTACGCATTTGTGGAGTTCCCGGACGGTCGCCAGGACACAGTATCCCTTCGGGACCTGGCACCCGCTGGATCCAGCCCCCCCTACCCCCGCTGAGGAACCCCTTACCCCGCCCCCTCGCGCCCCCAATTCCGCAAGCTCACCCCACCGGTTCCACGCGCCAGAACCAGCCCGCCCCCAGCGCCCCCAGTCTCCGGTCGAGCCAGAGGTGTATAAAGTTCGGACGAGACCCGCCCCGGAGTCTGCCATCGTACCCCAGCTCTCAACACCCACACAGCCACCGCAAGAGGCTGCAACCACGGTGCTCCACAGATCGAAAAGATCGAAAGGAATTCATCCACCGGACAGACTAACTCTGTCAGCCACCACCCCCGCTGGACTCTATTTTTTCACAGGGGGTGAATGTGGTGAATGTGATTCACACCAGATTATAATCTGTATATACATGTGTCTGTATTGTAAGTGCAGATGCACTACCTGTCCTCCAGGGGGAGTAGCTCTGGGAATGCTCGAGTTGTACGGGGTTTCTCCCTTGGCTCTGCCCAGGACTCCTCCCCCCGGAAACTGCTGTATAAAAGATCAGTGCCACATGGTCAGCCGGCCAGTTCACCGAAAGTTCAATGGCTAATAGACTGGCTCTGTTGTGAGTATATTAAAACCGCTGTTCTAATCCTACAAACACGTGTCTGTAGAATTGTTGGTTCCAACAATACGCGCGCAAAAAGACACCTCAGATACTGCAGGACCTCCTCTGCACTGAGCAATGAGCCCAAGTCCTGGAGACTGGTGCTTAATAAATCCACACTCTCCCAGGTGACTGAGAGCTGAGCCGAGCAGGCGGTGAAAACCCATGGTGTTGTTTCGGGTGAAAAATTACAAGCTGAACTTGAACCCGCTTTATCTTGTGCGATAATCGGGGGAAACCGCTGCGCATTTCAAACATTTTCAACTTTTGCTTATCCTGCAATTTTTGTTTTGCTCTTGGGGGTGGGCAGCGCAGCTGAGTGCAGACCCAAAGCGACCAGTGCTTATTTTGCACATCTTTGCCTGAATCAAATCAAACAAACAAAAGCCGGGGGATAAGAGCATAGAGTGCAGAAGGAGACCATTCAGCCCATTGAGTCTGCACCGAACCACTTAAGCCCTCACTTCCACCCCATCTCCATAACCCAATAACCCCTCCTAACCTTTTTTGGTCACTAAGGGCAATTTAGCATGGTCAATCCACCTAACCTGCACATCTTTGGACTGTGGGAGGAAACCCACGCAGACACAGGGAGAACATGCAGACTCCACACAGTGTCCCAGCCGGGAATCGAACCTAGGATCTATCCACTATGCCACCGATTAAATGTTTAAAAAACAGGCAGTTCCTGAAAGGGATGATACAGCGTCGAAGTGAACAGAACCTGGAAGGGATCTTACAGCGTCAAGCGCGGCCCTGGGCCTAGCCTCCCCAGCGTCCTGAGCCACCAGACCCTAGCAACCGTTGCCACGCGCTCGCCCCGCCCCCAAGGCCGGCTTCACCTGCGGCATAGCTCTCCCCGGCCGATTGCCGTCACCTACCCCCGCCTCGAGTTTGATTGACGTGGGCTGGAGGATGCACCTGGAGAAGTGGGCGGGCCTGAGGGTGCAGTGACATCACAATAGTGCTGGTCCGGGACTTGCGCTGCTGCTGCTCCTTTCTGTGTCTCTCGCAACAACCTGCTGCAAGCGGCGGAGCGCAGTCACTCACTCACTCAGTAAGTGGAGGACGGACCCTGCAACTTTTTGTCGCCGCTTGACCACCCACCCAGGTGCAAAATTATTTGAGCTGCCTAAGGGGTGGGGGGAAGGTTTGCACTTTAGATAGGGCACGACCGCTGTCGGCCAGCTGATGGCCACTCGAACCGAGTCGTTTCCTGCACCAGCTTAATAATTGTTCAGATCAACTTTGTATGTCTGTTCTCTCGGATTGCCTACGGAATAGTTAGGGTCTAACTTTGGAGGTGGGATTTGTGATGCGCTCTCTCGTCTGGGTTGCTAACCTTTATCTCCAGTTTGCGCTGTGCGATTGCATTCGGTAAGAATGTTATTCTTGAATGTATAACACATTTATGATTTTATTTTACTGTTGTTGTGGCTGAACATTTTTTTTAAAAAGTGTGAACGAATGAATTTTTCAGTTGACAGAAAACCCATTTAACTATTACAATAATTGGGAAAACAATACTTGGCACAAAGTGAAAATGCAAATAAATTAGATTTTTTGTAACATGTCTAAATATTTTGGAAGACATACGCGGGGTTCATGTAGCGAGTGGTAAATCGCATGTAAATCTCATGTTGAACTATGAGGGCATTCTTTATTGAGGATTTAAGTTTGGAGCCCTAACTTTTTACCTATACTCGTGCGCAAGAATATCATGGGTGGGATTCTCCCATCCCGCGGCCGAGTGTCCACGCCGTCGTAAACACTGTCCCGTTTTACGACTGCGTGAACGGGCTGCTCCCATGACTAATTCTGACCCGTACAGGGGGCCAGCACCGCGCTGGAGTGGTTCATGCTGCTCCAGCTGCAGATCCCGGTGCCAACTGTGTGCTGCAGGATTGGCGCACGTGCAATTGTGCCGGCGCCAATGAAGACATGCGCAGTGGCACCGGCGCCAACACTTGCATGTGCAGTGGCCTCCTTCAATGCGCTGGCCCTGACGCAACATGGCGCAGGACTGCAGGGGCTGGCGCGTAGGAAAGGAGCCCGCTGATCGGTGGGTCCCGATCGCGGGCCAGGCCATATTGGAGGCCCCCCGGGTTGGATTCCCCCCCCCCCCCAAAAAAGGCCGACACCAGACCCATACATGCCAAGGACCCGCCGGCCCAGAGCAGGTTAGAACGGCGCCGGTGGGACTAGGCTCTTATGGCCACTCGGGCCATCCGGGCCGGAGAATCGACAGGCCAGCCACGTAGAGCGGCCCGCGACTGGGGCTGCGCCAACCATTCTGGCGCCAATGGCACAGATTCTACGCTCTGTGCAGAATCGCGTCGGGGTGGCGTGGCATGATTTGCGCAGCCTGCCGCGAATTCTCCCACCCGGTGCGGGATCAGAGAATCCCGCCCCATAAGTCAGTAAAATCTCCACTAAAATGACAGCCGCAATATCACACAGAATACTCCTGGTAATGAAGCTTGAAAACTTGTATTTAGTTGTTAAGGGTTAAATGTAAGTATTGAATAATGCATTGGACACAGATCAATGATGGCATGCCAAGGTAGTATATAAGTGAGTGGATGCACTGCAGTTCCCTGTGGCTGACTCTGGGACCTGGGTTCCTGTGGGCAAATGATGCGCCAGAAGGGGCAGCAGGGTGGCATGGTGGTTAGCACTGCTGCCTCACAGCTCCAGGGTCCCAGGTTCAATTCTAGCCTCGGGTGACTGTGTGGAATTTGCACTTTCTGTCTGTCTCTGTGTAGGTTTCCTCCGGGTACTTTGGCTTCCCCCCACAGTCCATAGCTCGTCACGTTTGGTGGATTGGCCACGCTAAATTGCCCCTTAGTGTCCAAAAGGGTGCACTCTCCAGGGGCCGGTGCAGACTCGATGGGCCAAATGGCCTCAATCCGCACTGTAAATTCTATGATTCTATAGAGGCATTACCTTTACCCAAATAAGTAAATATTGATCCCGTTACAAGAAGAGTACTCTTGCACACTTTGAAACAGTTGTGTAAAGGGCAGCATAAGCTGGTCTCCAGCCCAGACTTTTACCTGGGGCAAGAGCACAGTTTGGAAATTGAGGGAAACAGGAAGAAAAATAATCAAACATTTTTATTTGCTGGAAAACATTATTTTTCAATCAATAAGTATTGCCTTAATATTTGGTTTGGCTTGATCTTTCCTCTAGTTGTGTTCCGATGCTAATAGGTAATATTGAAAATTTATATATTTTCACCTCTGCAAATACGAGGGAGATTCTGCGGTTCTCTGAAGTTCTTAAAATATTCATTAACTATTTTTTGTGCCATTAAGACACTTATCAATGTTTTGTTAGCAGACCAGAACCGTTAGTCATTTTTGCTTTGCTTCTCCATCGACAATCTCCGTTCTATTAAAAGTGTAATTTATGAGTAAGAAGTATATCCCTGATGAGTTCACTCGAAAGACCCGCCAAACTGGCTGGCTGATGAAAAGGGTTTATGCAGCACGAGATCCACTCTCGAATTGAAATGTTATCAAACTGTTACTGCTATCAGATGCAACAAGATCATTACTGATATAATTGTGTGATCCTGTTGACATATTCATAGACGTTTACAACACTGAAGGAGGCCATTTGTTTTATAAACAACAATACTTGAAAGATTGTTGCCACGTTGACCAAACTTAAATTTTCAGATATTCGGTGTAGTCATTTATCGATGTGGTGGAATTACCTTTTGCATCAACAATTAACAACTTGCCTTTGCATCGTACCTTTAATCAAGTAAAATGTTCCAAGATGCTTAGGGGGCGACACGGCAGCACAATGGTTAGCACTGTTGCTTCACAGCACCAGGGTTCCAGGTTTGATTCCCGGCTTGAGTCACTGTCTGTGCGGAGTCTGCACCTTCCTCCCGTGTCTACATGGGTTTCCTCTGGGTGCTCCGATTTCCTCCCACAAGTCCTGAAAGATGTACTTATTAGGTGAATTGGACATTCTGAATTCTCCCTTAGTGTACCCAAACAGGCGCCGGAGTGTGGCAACGAGTGGCTTTTCACAGTAACTTCATTGCAGTGTTAATGTAAGCCTACTTATGACAATAAAGATTATTATAGCAAGATCATTATCAAGCAAAATTTGAAATTGTTACGTATATTAGGACAAAAATCTTGGCTAAAAAGGTAGATGTTATGGAATTTTGTAAAGGAGAGAGAGGTTTAAAGATGGGATTCCAGAGCTTGCAACCTCGACATCAGAAGGCTTAGCCACTTACATTGGAACAACCGAAAATGAAGATATGCTGTGTGACAGAATGGGAGGAGGGCAGAGATATCTGAGTTGTAAAGTTTGGGGAAGGTAGCAGAAATAGGGAGCGTGAGGCTGTGGAGAGATTTGAAAATGGGAATGGAACAATGTAGGTGAGCAAGCACAAGGCTAATAGTGGCTGGAACCTCTTGCAAGGTATAGGGATGAGTTGCTTGTGTTTATGTCAGGTGGAAGATGAGGCCTGCCCAGTGTGGGGAATATTGCGCTGCTAAGATCATGAGAAAGAATGGATGTTGCAGGATACGCCATTAGGTATGTGAGTTTTATTTTGAAGTTGTCCACTAATTTGTATGTAATTTCAGACATAATTATATGTCTAAATTACATTTACAACATGTCAAAGCAATCAAGCACTGCCTTTGAATAAAGGGAAAAGAAATGGACTGGCATGGTCAGTGACATTTTATGACAAAAACACATCAAAAGCAGTTTTGTGGAGCATGTTGAAGAATTGACATCCCATCGCCATTAATGAATAGCAACTGGCAGCTTCCAATATCGGGGGTTATCTGATATTTGTACACCTAATTTGTAGACAAACACACCAGTTACTGGTGAGTGAGATTCATTGCTTCCACTACATTTTTGCGAGCAAATAATTGCAGCCTTATCAGGCACAAGTTGGCAACCTGCTGCAGAATCAACCCAGACTGATTCCCGGGGGGAGGAGGGGGGGGGGGGGGGAATTGCCTCAAATGTGGTAAAAGACCTATAATGCTTCATAGAGGTATACAGTGGTTGACTTAAAATACCCTCTGAAATAGCCTAGCAAGCCACTCAGTCCAAAGGCAATTAGAGATAGGCAATAAATGTTGGCCTAGTCAGCAACACCCACATCCCCATGATTGAATAACAATTAATAAGAAATGCAGTCTGAGGACACAGGGATTTAACATTGCAAAGAATCATGTAACACAATTGTTGAAAGCGAAATGATGCTTAAAATCCTGAACTGTTGAATTAAAAGGTCATCAAATGAATTCAACACAAACCTTCAACATCACTTGGCATGCTGCAAGCCTGCTCTGCCATTCATTACGATCATGGTTGATCACTGAACTCAGTAACCTGTTCCCGCCTCTTTTCTCCACCCCCCCCCCCCCCCCCCCACCCCCATATCTTTTGATCCCTTTATCCCCAAGAGCTATATCTATCTAATTCCTTCTTGAAAACGTACAATGTTTTGGCCTCGACTACTTCCTGTGGAAGTGAATTCCACAGGCTCACCACTCTGGGTGAAGAAATTTCTCCTCATCTCTGTCCTAAATTATGTGTCCCATATCCTCACACTGTGACCCCTGGTTCTGTCTCCCTGCCTCTGGAACATCCTTCCTACATCTACCCTGTCTAGTCCTGTTAAATTTTATTTTTTTAAGTAAATTTAGATTACCCAATTCTTTTTTTCAATTAAAGGACAATTTAGTGTAACCAATCCACCTACCCTGCAACCTGTTAGAATTTTATGGGTTTCTCATAGAATTTACAGTGCAGAGGGAGGCCATTCAGTCCATCGAGTCTGCACCGGCTCTTGGAAAGAGCACCCTCGTTAAACCCACGCCTCCACCCTATCGGCGTAACCCTGCATCTAACCTAAGGGCAATTTAGCATGGCCAATCCACCTAACCTGCACATCTTTGGACTGTGGGAGGAAACCAGAGCACCCGGAAGAAACCCACGCAGACATGGGGAGAACATGCAGACTCTGCACAGACAGTGACCCAAGCCGGGAATCGAACCTGCGACCCTGGTGCTGTGAAGCGCTAACCACTATGCTACCGTGCAGCCCCCAAATGTTTCTCAGATGTCCCCACCTTTCATTCTTCTCAATTCCATGGAGCCCTAACTGACCCGATCTCTCCTCGTACAAAAGTACTGTAATCCCAGGAATTAGTCTGGTAAACCTTCGCTGCACTCCTTCTACAGCAAGACCATACTTCCTCAAATACGGAGACCAAAACTGCACACAATATTCCAAGTCTGCTCTCACCAAAGCTCTGTATATAATTTGCATCAAGACACCCCTGCTCCTGTACTGATTCTCTGATTATGAAGGCAACATACCATTTGCCTTCTTTACTGCCTGCAGCACCTCCATGCTTACTTTTAGCAGCTGGTGTACAAGGACACCCAGGTCACATTGCACATTCCCCTTTTTTGGGACCACTTTTCTCCTGGCTCTTTAGGAGAATGAACCAGTTCAAAACACCCAATTGAGGTAATCCAATCCCACTGTGATGATAATACTGTCGTTTAGAGTCAAAAGTTGGTTTATTTTTCAATTTATTCTAAGGTAGAATATTTTGTCATATTAAAGCCTTTCCGGTTCTAAAATCTAATTTGCAAAGTTTGGAAAATCATTTTAACCTATCATATCTATTCCTGCCAGGAATCTGATGGTTCAGGCTTCCAAACAAATTAATTGATTTTTGATTCATTTAAAATGGAATTGTGTAGAGCTTTACCAACTGTGTGGTGTATTTTGGTACTCAGCCAGTCTTTTATTGTTTAGTATCCTGAGGGGTTTAGAATATATAAATCAGATTTATCACCTCTTTTCTCCTAGATCATCTCAGGACAATTCTATTCGTGATTATATGATATTTTGTTGGCAAGATTGGATCAGTGCTGATAAAGATATTGTTGTTTCGGAGGCTCTATTGAATTGAACAACAAGACTTTGTGATCATTTCTTCAAAATTCCATTTCCTCCTTGGTAGCTGGCCAACCAGGCAGGAAAGCCAGTGATCGGATGCCACTGTCACAGTCTGTTTGAGGCCGTAATCAGAAAATATAAAGTTTTGGAGGGAATGCGTGGGGGTGGGGCAGTGTGGTATTTATCAGAGTCATGAGACAAGGGAGTAAAGATTGGTGCTTGATGGGGGTGAGTGAGGTTTAGTGGGTGTGGGGGCAGACAGTTTGGATGAGGTGTTGGGTGGGGGCAAGTGCACGGAAAGCCTTCTACAATGGTCTGTTTCTACATTCATTTTGCTGACGGATTTCTTGAGCCTGGGAAACTCACCTGGCACCCTTTAAATTTAAGTTGCGTTCTCAATTGCCCTGGGAACCCGATTTTTAAATATTAAAATACTGTGTAACACCCCTCCATGTCAGGATGCTCGCATGCCATGCAGCTCACTGTCATAAAAATGGCAGTTTGGGGGGAGGGGGGGGGGCAGCATGGTAGCACAGTGGTTAGCACTGTTGCTTCACAGCGCCAGGGTCCCAGGTTCAATTCCTGGCTTGGATCACTCTGTGCGGAGTCTGCACGTTCTCCCCATCTCTGCGTGGGTTTCCTCTGGATGCTCTGATTTCCTCCCAAAAGTCCTGAACGATGTGCTGTTAAGTAATTTGGACATTCTGAATTCTCCTTCCATGTGAATCCCTCCCTCTTGCACCATCTCTCGAGCCACGCATTCATCCTATCTATCCTGACATTCCTACTCTGACTAGCTTGTGGCACTGGTAGCAATCCTGAGATTACTACCTTTTGAGGTCCTACTTTTTAGTTTAACTCCTAACTCCCTGAATTCCGCTTATAGGACCTCATCCCATTTTTTACCTATATCGTTGGTGCCTATGTGCACCACGACAGCTGGCTGTTCACCCCCCCCCCCCCCCAGAATGTCCTGCAGCCGGAGACATCCTTGACCCTTGCACCAGGGAGGCAACATACCATCCTGAAGTCTCGATTGCGTCCACAGAACCGCCTGTCTATTCCCCTTACGATCGCGTCCCCTATCACTATAGCCCTGCCATTTTTCTTCCTGCCCTGCTGTGCAGCAGAGCCAGCCACGGTGCCATGACCTTGCTGCTGCCTTCCCCTGGTGAGCCATCTCCCTCAACAGTATCCAAAGCGGTATACCTGTTTTGCAGGGAGATGACCGCAGGGGACACCTGCACTGCCTTTCTACTCTTGCTCTGTCTTTTGGTCACCCATTTGCTATCTCCCTCAGTAATTTTCACCTGCGGTGTGACCAACTCACTAAATGTGCTATCCACGACCTCCTCAGCATCGCGGATGCTCCAAAGTGAGTCCATCCGCAGCTCCAGAGCCGTCAAGCGGTCTAACAGGAGCTGCAACTGAACACACTTCTTGCACGTGAAAGAGCCAGGGACAGTGGACATGTCCCTGAGCTCCCACATCGCACACGAGGAGCATGACACGGATCTGGGATCTCCTGCCATGTCTTCAACCTTAGGTAAACTTATGCAACAACAATTTCAAAATAAAAATAAATAAATTAGACAATGAAAAGAAAAACTACTTACCAGTCACTTACCAGGGTTAAAAAGCGCCTCCGAAAAAGCACTTTCTCTCACTCTGCACCGAATTACCTCACTGCGCCAAATTACCAAGTTGCAATCCCCACTCTAGATGTGCCTCACTCAGGATGTGTCTCCTTGAAAAGCGCTAGCAATCATGTTGCTGCATTTTTTGCAAACTACCAATTGGCCTTCCATAATGTGATCACTGGTTATAAATCATGATTTAAAATTCCTAACTAAACTGAGTTTTATGTTGCAATTGGCTGAAACGTTAATGCTTCTGATGATGCTCTTAATTAAACAAAAGCGAGGGGAGTGACACGTGCCTAATGCGGCACTATAACTAAAACAAAGCCTCAAAGGAAACTTAATTAAGCTAAAATATATTTTCCCAGCCCCCATGGAGCCCACTGGTCATCGAATGCTTGAAGCTGGCCAATGGACACCGCATGCTCCTTCTCCAGCGCCACCCTGCCGTGAATGTGGCTGCAGTTCAGGAGCGGACAGTTGGGTTGGACAATCCCCTTGACCACTTGCTACCTGGACCTATTAATGGCCAAATTGGCCAGGCCTAGGAGCAGGCTCTCGCTCTCTGTCGATCTCTCTCCCCTGCCCCTGGCTCACACCGGGCGTGTTTCTGATTAGATGAGCATAGTTTAAGGAAGGATCTACGTTTAAAAAAATAAATAAAAACCTTTTAGTATAATCAATATTATATGCTACATGGGTATATGTAAGGCAATATCGGTAACTTAAGGTATCATAGACATGTCTATACTACAAAAGATCAGGAAGAAGAATTGAGGTGTGGTGATAATTGTAATGTTATGAAAGGGATGGACTGTATCTGGTAGCGGAAACCTATCCCCAGTCTATAGTATGATGGAACCTGAATAATGCGCAATTGAATGACTGAGCAGTTGACCCATTGTTGAGAACTGTGTCTATCCACCTGCTTACCTGCAATTCGATTCCTGACGATATGAAGAGCTGATGGTGTGCTCAGCTTGATGGTCAGCCGTGCAACCTTTGAACACACTCTTAATATCTGTCCGAACAGCTTCCTGATTAGCAATCATGCAACGTGAGAGCATTCAGTATGCGAAGTATACACCAATTTAAATCTGTCATATGATTTTATGATGCTTGTTTCTAAAAACAAATATTGGTAGGTATTTTAAAAAGGCATAATTTTTTTTAAATTTTAGTGTACCCAATTAATTTTTTCCAATTAAGGGGCAATTTAGCGTGGCCAATCCACCTAGCCTGCACATCTTTGGGTTGTGGGGGTGAAACCCACGCAAACACGGGGAGAATGTGCAAATTCCACACGGACAGTAACCCAGAATCGAACCTGGGACCTCGGCGCCGATAGGCTGCAGGGCTAACCCACTGCGCCACCGTGCTGCCCCCACTAGGCATAATTAATGCGGATCCTTCACTTTAGCATTGATCCAGCTCGGAATCATAGCATAAAGATTTCTTAGTAATAGAATGTTTTGCAGAGCTAATGAAAGCCAAGCACCAAGTTCATGGAGCACTGTCATTTGGTGCAGTGTCTTATCATTAACATTGGTAAATCAGGAAGGTTTTACTCTTTAAATGTTGTGATTGAAAATGCAGTGTACCGTAGTGTCAACATATTCTGATGGCTAACAAAACTGATTCTTCCTCTGAACCATTGTTTTGGAGCCAATTTGTTTTTTTCCTGGGTATTGAATTTACTAAAAAGTATTTAGGTACTAAAATGTATGCAGATTGAGTGACCGCCTATTTCATGTCTATTTGTATTGGAACAATTTCCATTTTCTTTAGGTAAAGACATGGCGGGATATAGAGCAACAGCAGGTAAAATCAAGTGATATATAGAGTACCCATAATTAATTGATTGGGAGAACAGTATTATCTCCCCAATTGGTTTACTAGTTCCTATTTCTTGAGGCTTATTGAAATTCTTTTCCATTTCAGTTAGAGACAGATTTCAGGGCATCCTTAACATTATTGCGAAGTACAGTCTTTTGAAAATAGTTGTTTTAAAAAAAAATGTATGTTATAACCTCTCTGCTTACCACTGGCTGGGGACTAATGGCAATCCCACAATCCTTTGGGAGTAGGATGAGGGGGGCGGTGAAATCATTAGCAGATGCCCTCATAAATAAAGCTGGCCAGTTTGCAACCAGCTATAGAGGAGTGAGCAGCAAGGGAGTTGCTGCTGTTGTGTTTATATATATATATATATATGTTATTGTAAATACATGTTATTTCTCTCTATCCTTCAACTCGTGCTGGATTCTTCATGGCCCTCATAAAAATGTACAATTGTGATTTTAGTTGTGCATGTGCAAGTACAGTGCATTTAGAACTTTCAAATTGCACAATGTATACAGGCCAGGAATGCAACAAAAAAGCTTTGCAGGTATTATACTGCATGTGACAACCATAGTGTCTAATTGTAGCCATTCATGCTTTTTGGTCAACAGGAGGGAAGCACCTCCTTGAAATGCGTATCCATCCTGCTCGATGTCTTTATTCCACCACCTTTCTATTGTATGCAGCTGCTGAGGTCTGGCCTGACTGATGATGCAGTTCCCCAATAATAATTCAGCTCATGCCTTTTGGAATGGTAGTATTTCAGCATGTGAAAGGTGCTAAATTCAAACCTGCCTTGACTGTTGTTATATAAACCAAAGATGCTTTCTGATGATGAGCCACCAGCAATGGTTACCTTGTGTGATACAAGCAGCGAATGTTCAGTTATTATAATCAGAAGCATGTGACTTGCATAACGACAGCTTCTTAAATCTACCTACTACTGTAGTAAGCATCCAGTTACTTCCTCAGGTTTGCAGCTGGCACTCTGGTTTAGTTAAAAATACATTTCTACATGGCTTCCTCCTGTGCTGTAACAATCCTGATTCATGTGAATGTGTGATGGAACTCTGGTAACTTGATATCCCATGGGTTTAATCAATATTGTTTCAAGTAGAAGGACAAGTCTTTAGTGTCTTGTCTCGGGGAGAGAAACTGCCTTTAGGTGTCTGCCTCCAGAGGCAGCTTCATGGCATTGACACATCTGGCTTTTCATAGTCATGTGACAAGCAGACTGGTTACCTTTCAAAACCCAAACATCTTCCTTTTCATATTCAACAAAAGATACAAAAATCCCTTTTTTGCTGGCGAACAAAAGACACATTTGCATGCATGATCCTGTGCGACTGAGTTAATACTCGTGCATTACCAACGGATCTTTCTGCTCGTCAATCTTTGAAATGCGTTGCACCCATCATCTTTAGATCGTGCAGGTTTCTTAATGGAACACATGCACGTTGACACTGGCTGTTCGACTGCGTGATTTTGGTTGTCCAGAGAGCGTTGTTCCTATGGCCCTTGGTAATTGTTCCATTGCAGTTTTTGGGAACTTGTGGACCTCTGGGAGCGATGATAGTTCTGCATTCCGTACAGCTGGTGAGATCCCTTCTCCCTGACCACCCAATTGCTTTGGAGGAACAGCTTTGCTAGTTGTTTGGATATGCCTGCAGTTGCACTGGTATATTTTGTTGTTCCCTTCCACTACGTATGATCAAGGTGACAATTTCTCTATGCATGTGCCAAGCTTCCAAGTGGGCTGACACCTGTTGAGAGCACTACTGGCATTCTGATGCTAAGTGCTGGTAATAGTTTGGCTGTCCTTTCAAACTGTAATTTGGCTTTCTGTCATTTCATCTTGATGGTCTCACTCACACCTGTTACCATTTCTTGTTTCAGTCACTTTTTTTGCTTTTGGAAGAGTAGTTTGCATGCAGTCCATGTAAGGATTGCCTTGTATGCATCTGTGCTAGATTTGCTCACTTCCTTGATGAATACTTTGACGATCTTTGCTGCCACCTCAGCCGTTCCATTCAATTGGGGATACTGCGAAGATGGTGTAGTGCTGAATTTCCCAATCCTTTGTGAATTGGCTGAATTCTTCACATGTGAACGGAGGGCCATTCTCACTCATCATAATGTTTGGAATGCCTAGCGACTGAAGTGGACATCCATGCCTCCTATTATGCGTGTCACCGCTGAAATCAGTTGATCTAACTCCCAGTAGTCAGAATAATATTCTGCAGTGATTAGACAATTAATTTGCTGCTGAAGTGAAAAGGTAATTCTCAGGAGGTCCACCGTCTTTCTTCAGTGGTGGGTCAGTGATGTTTTTGATACGGCACCTGGACACGACTGCGGGCAATACGCCTTTCAGGCTTGCCCTGTGACTGAATACAGTTTAAAACACCCGGGTGCATAATTAACGAGGTAGGGGCCGGAAGAGTCTGTTCTCGCCTTCACCACAGGACTTAGTCTCACAATGGCAAAACTATGGGTGGAATTCCCCCATTTTAAGTGGGAAAAAATTGCCAGTTTTGCCACATATCACTGGCAATGTTAGTGGAGATAGGATGGGAAGATTAATGCAGCCATTTTTTACTCACTCAGTACTTGCAGCTTTGTATTTGTCCATTCTTTAAGCCACTTTTGCACAGATTTGAGCCTTTTGTGTTCTTGCATTCTCAGTGCTTCCAGTGTTCAAAAACGTTATTTGTTTTCCACTTCTGTACACTATGTTTCAAGTCGAAGGACCACCATCGTCTTCCGTGTCTTTTCTCCATGAGAGACTTTATTGAACTGTGCTAAAATGTCTACCTCCAGATGCAACTGCATAAATGGTCACATGCCGACAGAAAAGCAGCTGTGTCAATCAGACTGGCTACATTTTGAAGCCCTAACAAATATAATGTGTCTGTGGCAACTTGGGTACATGACTGATACTGCCTCCAGAGTAGAGACGGCCTAATTCTAACCGAGCAATATTTCGGAGTTTGTACATAAGAACATAAGAACTAGGAGCAGGAGTAGGCCATCTGGCCCCTCGAGCCTGCTCCGCCATTCAATTAGATCATGGCTGATCTTTTGTGGACTCAGCTCCACTTTCCAGCCCGAACACCATAACCCATAAGAACTAGGAGCAGGAGTAGTGCTCTTGATCGTTCGTATTCTATAGTTTTCTAAAATGTGGGCCTTTTGAAATTGATATCAACAGCTTCGCTACAATCACATGAAATTATCATTCAGAACAAAGTAAATGTTTGACCTGACCTATGATTGTGTTGTAGAAATATATTTTGCTGTGCAGTATAAAATGAGCCACTTTATTATGAAGTGTTTTTAATGTGGGTATAATATTAGTTATCTTGCTAATAACTGGATCAGAAAATTCTGTTGAATAAATAACCAAGTTCTGATCTGTAACAAATGTTTCTTGCCAAAGGTGCAGATGTTGTGAACCAACAACATGTGAAAACATTTTCCATTTCCTGTCCTTGAACCGTTGTGATCAAAGATCTGTTCCAATCTTGTTTTCCGTTGTCCATGGGATAGAGTAATTCTGTAGCAAGTACATTCTGCAGCTCATTGTTCATTATTTCAGTGTACACTGTGGTTGTTGAGTTGACGTCACTGCCTGATTTTGTATCTTCTCCCGTGCACAAGGAAATGGGATAATTACTGGCCTTGAAACGGAGGGAAATTATGGATGCAAAACCTGTTGGGCATGATCCAATTGCTACACTGCGCCTGAAAGTCTGCTCGCCATGGCGCAGCATGCCCGATAAAAGCTGGGAGACCCGCTCCCGGGATCTACCCTGATCTCAATGCGTCGCGACATCTAATGTGAATTTCTTGAGACGTTGCAATGTAATATGGGCAGCACGATAGTACTATGGCTTCACAGCGCCAGGGTCCCAGGTTCGATTCCCCGCTGGGACACTGTCTGTGCGGAGTCTGCACGTTCTCCCCGTGTCTGGATGGGTTTCCTCCGGGTGCTCCAGTTTCTTCCCACAGTCCAAAGGTGTGCAGGTTAGGTGGATTGGCCGTGATAAATTGCCCTTAGTGACCAAAAAGGTTAGGAGGGGTTACTGGGGATAGGGTGGAAGTGAGGGCTTAAGTGGGTCGGTGAAGACTTGATGGGCTGAACGGCCTCCTTCTGCACTGTATGTTCTAAATCCTGCCCATTGTGGGTGGGATCACGTTTTGGCAAATATGCACATTAAAGCGAGACTGCTAGCCTTAGTTTAATGTGCAGATCTGTTTATAAACAGATTGCCCTGAAGCTTTGGGATTTATCCCCTTCACCTTTGAGACATCACGTGAGTGCCACTCAGCACTGGTCACCACAAACGGGGGCCAGACGGAATGTCACTTTTAGGAGTCTCCCAAGGGATCGGAGGTTCCCAGCTGCATGCCCTTTGGATCCAGTTATTAGCAAAATAACTAATATTATACGCACATTAAAAACACTTCATAATCATGTGGCTCATTTTACACATATCTTGACACTACTGGTGCCAATGGGGCACTTCCAGGGTGCCAAGCTGCCACTTTTTTTTTGCGTGCCACATGTCCAGGTTGGGGTGCCCTGCATGGTTGTTTTTGGGTTGGGGGAGGGGGCTACCCTCCCATAGTGCGTTTGAGCTGGGGCGGGATCAGTGGTCACTTCGGGGACCTTGGAGATCAGGGCGCCATTTAAAAATGGAGTTCTGATATCTTACTACACTGGGGGCTCCGGCAAGTGGAACTCCTCAGTGCACAAAATGGGGCTATGTGTGGCCTTGGGCTACACATTCCTGCTGAGGCCTCTAATACAACAAAAGTTGCACTGCGAGCTAACCCTAAACACGTGGCTAAACAAGCTCACTATGGGACTTTGTTCCTAATTAGTTGAATTGCGCCCATTGTATAGGTCTATATATAAACTGACAAGAGCCAGCTCTATCTCTCCAACACGTCTCCAATAACTCCACAGCCTTCGTCATGGTTTAGTTGGAGTTTCCTTCAGTAAAACGTTCAAAAAAGTGAAGCTGACTCCATATCTTGGAAATTGAAGGATCTCCCAATTGCTCATCTGATTTAAGAACAAAGTTGCTGAGCTATAACGACTAGAAGGCCCTAGGTCTGATCTATCTAATGTCATTGATCAGCTGGGCAGCTATGGGAGTGGTATTATTGTCCTCAGTACCCTAGGTTTTGGGGAAAGTCATTACTGGTTCCTGCTCCTGATTACTATCCGTCAAGTGAACATGTGGATGTCATGAGGTGCCACAAGACCTGAGCTCAACCTTCTGCTTGAAACCATTTTGATTTGTTTGGAATAAGAGGACATTCCATTCCATATTGCTGATTCTGTGCCATCTTGATGATTGCAAGTGACCCAGTACGGGAATAAGGTGGACAAATAAATCAAGTTTCCAGAGCTCTCGCACACACCTGAGAATGACTGTCAGTATTTTAGCCTCAGAAACATAGACCCAATTACTTTTACAAAGACAGCAGAATGTTGTCTGGCAGCATCTGTGGAGAGAGAAACATCGCTAATGATTCAGGTCAATGACTTTCAGCAGAGTTGATGGCTTGGCATTGTGGAGCGGAGGGATTAACGGGTGCTAGTTCACAATGGTAAAAGCTGCCCCACATCCAGCATTGGGAATGAACAATGGGTTTAGGATTTTTATTTTTTTTTGCTTTAAAAAATAACATCAATACTTTAATGAGGTTATTTGATGTAGTTTATATTTGTGAAATTACATTAGTGCACTGAGAGTCCCTTGACTGACTTCCCCGATCTGGCAGACACTCATTTAGAAATGATAATTGTTGATCTTCTATGGCTCATTGAGAAGATGCCAGCTGTTCCACCTTGGGTCGCATTTCATGTGTCATGTCTGGCACCTGCCTGTCCTCTGACTATAATCTACGCTGGAATCTGGAATGCTACCTTAGCGAGGGTCACCCTTTTCAAAAGCTATTTATCAAAAGTGGCCATTAATCAAGCTGTTGGAACCAAGCTTATTTCACAGACGATGTGTTCAGACGACATGACCCATGCTTTTTATGATCTAATGATTATGGATTTTTACTGGAAACTTGCTTTCATGTACGAAGACTTTGCCAGAGCTGGTAATGACAAACAAACAGCTTCTGTAATCTGATTTGACAATTCTTGCCCATTTTTGCTCACGTTAATTTTATTTCGTTGTTCTCTTTGTACATAATGGGGGGAAACCATGGAGAGGAAAAAGGACCTTAACCTTTGTGTAGCTTTCTTTTAATTCATCCAGAAACACTACCTAGCCAAACCTAGTAAGATTGTGGCAGTAAATGATTGCAAGGCATTAGCCATTTTTATCTGGGTGATGATTAATGATGGTTGAGTATACCACGAATAGGAGGAGATCGGAGTATTTTCGGTTATATCGAGGGACGAGGCAGGGGTGTCCCCTGTCCCCCCCCCCCCCCCCCCCCCTGCTCTTTGCGTTAGCAATTGAACCCCTGGCCATGGTGTTGAGGGAGTCGAGGAACTGGAGGGGGAGGAGCACCGTGTGTCGCTCTATGCCGATGATTTATTGTTGCATGTGGCGGACCCGGTGGGGGGAATGCCGGAGGTGGTGAAGATCCTTAGGGAATTTGGGGAGTTTTCAGGATACAAGCTCAACCTGGGGAAGAGCGAGCTGTTTGTCGTGCATCCGGGGGACCAGGAGGAGGGGATTGGTAGGCTCCCACTAAAAAGGGCGGAGAGGAGTTTTAAGTAGTTGGGAGTCCAGGTGGCCAGGAGCTGGGGGGGCCTTACACAAACTCAACCTTACAAGGCTGGTGGAGCAAATGGAGGAGGAGTTTAAAAGATGGGACATGTTGCCGCTGTCGCTGGCGGGCAGGGTGCAGTCCGTCAAGATGACGGTGCTCCCGAGGTTTTTGTTTCTGTTCCAGTGCCTTCCCATCCTTATCCCGAAGACTTTTTTCAGGAGGGTCAACAGGAGCATTACAGGGTTTGTGTGGGCGCATGGGACGCTGAGGGTGAGAAGGGTGTTCTTGGAGCAGGGCAGGATGGGGGGGGGGGGGCTGGCGCTGCCCAACCTCTGTGGGTACTATTGGGCTGCTAACGCAGCAGTGGTGCATAAGTGGGTGATGGACGGGGAGGGGGCAGCATGGAAGAGGATGGAGATGGCATCCTGTGTGGGCACGAGCCTGGGAGCGCTGGTAACGGCGCCGCTGCCGCTCTCTGACGAGGTATACCACGAGCCCGGGGGTGGCGGCTACCCTCAAAATCTGGGGGCAGTGGAGGCGACACAGTGGGGAGGTGGGGCCTCGATGAGGTCCCTGATACGGGGGAACCATCGGTTTGTCCCGGGGAATATTGACGCTGGGTTCCTGGGTTGGCACAGGGCGGGTATTAGGAGGTTGGGGGACCTGTTTTTAGATGGGAGGTTTGCTAGCGTGGGTGAGCTAGAGGGGAAGTTTGGGCTCCCCCCGGGGAAAATCTTCAGATACATGCAGGTGAGGGCGTTTGCCAGGCGACAGGTGACGGGGTTCCCGCTGTTGCCCCCACATGGGGTCCAGGACAGGGTGCTCTCGGGGGTGTGGGTTGGAGAGGGGATGCTTTCGGAAATATACCAAGTGATGCAGGAGATGGATGAGGCCTCGGTGGAGGAGCTAACGGGTAAATGGGGTGAGGAGGGGACGTGGGCGGATGCTCCAGGAAGGGTGAACTCCTCCTCTTCTTGTGCAAGGCTCAGCCTCATACAGTTTAAGGTGCTGCATAGAGCTCATATGACCGGGATGAGGATGAGTCGGTTCTTTGGGGGCGAGGACAGGTGCAATAGGTGCTCAGGGAGCCCAGCGAATCATGCCCATATCGTCTCGGTGGTTAGGGTTGAAGGAACGTGTACATATGTTATCTGTTTACGACGGGCGTTAATCTGTTTTGTATTTATGGGAGGGCGGGGGGGGGGGGGGGGGGGGGGTTTGTTCTCTTTGGTTTCTCTCAGTTGTTAATATATAATTTGTTATTAATATTTTGTAAACATTTGAATAAAAATTATTTTTTTAAAAAATGATGGTTGAGTATCACTATTCTAGTGGAAATATTGACCAGTATAAAATTAAATAAATGATTTTTGGGTCCATGTATTAGACATTTGTATGTAGCCAGCCCATAGAATAGGTAAAGTTCAAGTCACCATAGTCCCAGGTGACCATAGGCTGCTTTCGCCTTTGATGGGGAGAGCTGACTGGTGGTGATTTAACCTGAGGATCACCACACCTCAGGTGAGTGGCAAGGTGGGCCTTCATGAATAACCTCAGCCAGTATGGGAATTGAACCAACGCTGTGGGCCTTGCTGTGCATCATACCAGCTGTCTAGCCAACTGAGCTAAACCACCCATAGAATATACCATCAAGGTATGAGCTATAGCTGCATGATAGAGACAAGGAATTTAAAGATAAGAATTACTGCACTAAAATAATAAATTGTTTCTCTTACAGGAATTGTTTTTTATATCACAATTACAGGAGAGTGAGCTTTATAGTACTTATAGTAGCATGCTGTGCTGAGCTGTGTGAAACAGTTAGATATTTATCAGTGTTTTGGTTTTTGAGAGTGAATGTAGATATATTATTGAAAGGTTTTCGGGGTAGATGGAAATATGGAGTTGAGGTAGCAGTCGGCCATGATCTATTGAATGGTGGAGCAGGCTTGAGGGGCTGAGTGGCCGACTGCTCCTAATTCGCATATTCAGACATACCTGGATAATGTAATGACTCGGGAGAGGTGGAACTGAGGGTCAGTCTGCCCTTTCGGTTGAATGTAAAATGAGTAATGCTAGAAATACTCAGCAAGTCTGGAGAACCAGTAATAATCATTTCCAGCATTTTCCATGAATTTAAATTTCTCTCTTGCTCTTTTCCAAGCCCCAGACTCCATGATTGCTCAGCTGCAAATAGAATAATTAGTACTAAATGGATTTTCGGAAATTAGAAACATAGAAAATAGGAGCAGGGATTGATCATTTGGCCCATCAAGGCTGCTCTGCCATTCAATGTGGTCAAGGCTAATCCTCTATATCCTCTTACTCTCTCCCCGTACCCCTTGAAGCCTTCAGTGCCTTGAAATCTATTTCTCAGTGGTTCACCATCCTGAGTGAAGAAATATCTCCTCTGTCCGAAAGACCTACTCCATATTCTGGGGAGGTGACCCCTTGTTCTATACACCCCAGCCAGAGGAAACCTCATCCTTGTATCCATTCTATCCAGCCCTCTCAACATTTTCTATGTTTCAATGAGATTCCCCCTCATTCCTCTAAATTGCAGTCAATTCAGGCCCAGTTGATTCAATCTCTCTTCTTAAGACAATCTTGCCACCCCAGGAATCAGTCTGGTGAAGCTTTGCTGCACTCCCCCAGTGACAAGTATAACCTTTGTTCGGTAAGGACACAAAAACTGCACACTATACTCGAGGTGATCTGATGAAGGTCCTGTAGCTGTAGTAAGAGATCCTTGCTCCTGAACTCTCATCCTCTTGCAATGAAGACTAACATAACAAATTGAGAATGAACTGGTTAAAGTTTCAAAGCCATATTATTGCTTGCACCATCACTGAATTTTAGATAGTCACAATATCTTGCTTCTATTCTATTCTATTTGGATTGATCAATGCTAAACATTTATCACTCATAACTGTGTTTGTTCTTAAATTTACTCATCACATTTCTCGTATTCATTTTAGAGGTTTTTTTTCTTATTTTGGAAGCGATAATCTGGATTCGGTAGTATTTAAGCAATTTTTGACAAATCTCTGTGGTTCAGGGTGGGGTCCATCATCATCTCCAGGTAACGGAGATGAAATTGGACAAGACCCAGAATCCAAAATGGGTGACATTATATAAGTTTTCTGTTAGGTGCTCTGCCTAACATTGGGTTTCATTGACTTTAATAGAAATTAATATTGGGCGTGTTGCATATTGGTTGGCAAATGTCATTGCATCTGTTTTGTCTCCTTGTTGTGGCCCAATTTCAGTCCATAAGTTTTTCTCATAGTTTATTCCTTTTTTTATATACTTGTTCACCAGGTTTACTGTTTTCTTTGTTGTATCTTTTGTAATGCAGAATATTTGTGTGCAGAATGGTTACAAAACTTGAACAAATAGTGTGGTGTTGACTGCTGTAATTTATAACTTGGGTTTTGTTTTGTTTTTTGTTAATTCCTCCACAAGATGTGGGTGTCACTGGCTAGGTGAACATTTTTAATGTCCATCCCTAATTGCCCTCTAAGATGGTGGTGAGCTGCCTTCTTGACAGCTGCGGTCCATGTGCTGTAGGTACACGCACAATACTGTTAAGGATGGAGTTCAGGATTTTGACCCAGCGACCGTGATGGCACAGAGATTCAAGCTCCATGTCAGGGTGGTGTGTGGCTGGAGGGGAACTTGTAAGTGGCGGTGTTCCTTGTCCTTTTAGAGGGTTTGGAATGTGTCCAGGTTGCGGGTTTGCTGACAAAAGAACGATGGTGAGTTTCTGCAGTGCGTCGTGTAGATGGTATATCTTGTTGCTACTGATTATATCCTGAATGACATAAGCTTGCATTTACATAGCATTTTCATAATGCAGGTAAACATCCCATGGATTCCACAAGCGGAAGCAGACATAATTTAACATTGAGTCACATGGAAGTTTCATAAAATGACCCAGTGATTGGTCAGTAGGTAGATTTGAAGGTTTGACTTGGAAGAGGAGTGGAAAATTAGCAGAAAAGTTTAAGGAAGGAATAACAGAGTCTCTCACCTCGGCAGCTGAAAGGCCACACTGCCAATGGTCAAATGAGGGAATATGTGGAGGTGCAAGAGACCAGAATTGGACAAGTGCAAAGATTGTGGAGGATTGTGCAGAGCTAACTGAGGTCCTGACATTTTAATACAAGGGTGAGAACTTTAAAATCTGGTTGATGTCAAACCAGGAGCCTGGCTTGGGGTGATGGGTAAATGGGGCTTGACGGTAATTCGGACATCGGGAGTAAAGAGCAAAGGCTTGGAGGAGGTCAAATTTACAAAGGGTGGTTGGCTAGGAGATAATTAGATTAGACTAGTCTGGAGGTGAATAAAGGTATGGTAGAAGGCATATTTCAAGGGGCAGAGATGGGTATATCAAGGACAACAAATTCAGTGGGCTTGATGATAGAGAGCATATGGGGTTGAAAGTTCTATTCAGTGTAAAATTGGATACTGGGTTTGCAAGTAAAAGAGAAAGCTTGGTTCGACCTCAAGCAGGTGACCTGGAAGGGGATGGAATCTTTGGTTATGTCTCACCTGTCCATCTCTCCTGTCCTTGACATTGGCTGGTGGCTGCCAATGTCCCAAATTTAAAATCCTACTCTGGTGTTGAAATGTTTGTAGTCTTGCCCATATCAGTAGCCTCATCTAACCCTAGAATCTTTCAGCCCCAAAGTCTCAAAGCCCCAAAGAGATTGTCAATTGTCCAGGATTTAATCTCCTGGCCATTGCTTGACCAAGCTGAGGGTAAATTCATAGGGCATTAAAACAAATAATATTCTGTTTATTTCTCATTTTTGAAAACTTTTATTAATTACAGTCACAATAAAAATTGGGGTCAACAGGCTGCCTTGACAGGACAGTGAAGGTGAGAGGTAATATAATGAAACCTCCAAGAATGTGTCCAACCAGAGTTGGGAACACTTCTCTGATTCTTACCTCTTATGTACGCATCCTCACTCTCTTTTCCTTTGCATCTAGCAGTGGGGGAATGGGCAGCACGGTAGCACAGTGGTTAGGACAGTTGCTTCACAGCTCCAGGGTCCCAGGTTCGATTCCCGGCTTGGTTCACTCTCTGTGCGGAGTCTGCACGTTCCCCCCGTGTCCGTGTGGGTTTCCTCTGGGCGCTCCGGTTTCCTCCCACAGTCCAAAGATGTGCAGGTTAGGTGGATTAGCCATTCTAAATTGCCATTAGTGTCCAAAAAAAGGTTAGATACATGGGGTTACTGGGTTATGGGGATAGGGTGGAGGTGTAGGCTTAGATAGGGTGCCCTTTCCAAGGGCTGGTGCAGACTCGATGGACCGAATGGCCTCTTGCAATGTAACGTCTATGATAATTCTATGATATAATGATGATGTCACTGGGCTAGTAACCAAGAGGCCCTGGCTCACGCTCTGGGGACTTAACATGGCGAGGTTTGAACCCATGTTAATTAATGAAACCTGGTCCAGATATGGAAATCATCAGTTTATTGTCATAAAAAGCCATCTGATTCACTAATGTCCTTTTGGGGAAGGAAATCTTATTACCCAGTCTGGTCTATCTGTGACTCCAGATCCATAGCAATGTGGCTCACTCCTAACTGCCCCCTGAAAAGGCCTAGCAAACCATTCCATTCGAGGGCTATTCGGGATGGGAAACAATGTCTTGCCCACACCCCATGAAATAATAAATTAAACTAAATGGCAGATGCACCTTCAGCAGTTTGCATCCTACATTTCTGGAATTGTCTTCCTAAATCTCTGAAGACCCGTTCATTTGGAATATTGAGACTGTATACCAGTTTTTAACATTTTTGCTCCGCCTTCTTGCAGCCCCAGAATAAATTGCACCTCAATTTTCAGAAGGGTAACCAGAATCCCTGCAGTGCAGAAGGAGACCATTCTGCCCATCGAGTCTGCACCAACCCACTGAAAGAGCACCCTACCTAGGCCCAATCCCCCAGCCTATCCCCATAATCCCACCTAGGAGAAATTTAGCTTTAGCCAATCCACCTTACCTACACGTCTTTGGACTGAGAGGGGAAACCGGAGCACCCGGAGGGGAAACACGCAGACACAGGGACAATGTGCCAACTCCACACAGACAGTCACCCAACATTAGAATCGAACCTGGGTCTCTGGTGCACTGGGGCACCAGAGCCAAACACTGTGCCACCGCGCCGGAGGATTGATTATTAATTTTGCAAGTTGCCTGTCAGCCTGGTTCTATTAATCCTGTCCTTTAGTTCATATTATAGTTATTCGAAAATGCAGTGGCATTGAGAGGTAGGTTCTTTACTCAGCGTGGTTAGGGTGTGGAATGGACTGCCTGCTGTGATAGTGGAGACGGACACTTTAGGAACTTTCAAGCGGTTATTGGATAGGCACATGGAGCACACCAGAATGACAGGGAGTGGGATACCTTGATCTTGGTTTCGGACAAAGCTCGGCACAACATCGAGGGCTGAAAGGCCTGTACTGTTCTATATTCTATGTTCTAGTTGTTACTTTATTAGTAGCAAGGGGGTGATGGCACATGCTAAATTTTTTAAAAAGGTAATGGTTGCATGATGTATATGTAGAAGCGCGGCTCAATTCTCTGCTTCAAGACCATCAAACCAATAGCAATGAGATCCCAGCTGGCCTTACTTTCTGTGCATATTGTACTTAATTCCTCTGTCGCTTTGACAAACGTTCAAAAGAATTCTAATCGTCAAATGATTAATTTGGTAAAATCAGGAGTTAGCCTGTGTTGGAGAGGGGCCACTCTGAAAAGATCTTGCTTTGTTTGACTATTAAAAACAATGGTTAGCCCCATATACTGGGCAGGATTTAATTTAATCCATTAGGTGCCTCCAACAATGGTTGGAAAACTAGTGGGAAAGCCAGTGTCAACTCTACTGTCTGTTTCAGTCCAAACGTTGGCTGGGTCAGATCTCCCAATCGATCATGTCCTCAGTGGGGTGGAAATCCTGCCCCAGTCAAGATGTCAGCAGCATTCCCGTATCCAGCAATGCCACTGGGAACAATGGGCTCCGCCTGGGACACAGTGAGCTTTCACCAGGGATCATCGCTGAATCCCTAGAGAGAGGCAAGTGGAGCGGGATGGGTCTTGTGGGGAGTGGATCACTGGTGCAGTAGGGGGGGGGGGGGGGGGGGGGGCTGGATGGAAGAGTAAAGGGTGTCTTGTCAGCAGAAAACTGGAATATGGAAAAAAAATTTTAATGATGCCGTAATTTGGCATTCCACAATTAACAAAATTAGCTTTCCAGGGCCAATGTGGACGTTCAATCTCATTCAGCAAAATGTAGGTAAAAGTGGAAGTTTTTGTCAATTCACTGATTGCTTGGGGAATTCATTCTGTGGAGACGTCAACAGTGTTTGGAGAAGCATCGTGGAACTGACAGCACCCTCTGGACATTGTGTGGACTTGCTGCCAGTTTCAGTGGAGTAACAGCAGCCAATGTTGACAGTCTTGCCATCATTACCATCATTAGTCAGGATGAGTATGTTAGTGCATTGAGCTTTCAGTGTGAAGACCTGTGTGGTTAAATATCAGTTACAGTTAACAATTTTATTCAAAATCCAGCTGTATGAGGGGAGGAAATAGACCAATGATTGGGGGCGGGGGGGGTTTGCCTCTTACAAAACTCAATGATTTTTTTTTATAATGTAAATTGAGGTGCAGTGTTAAAAGCAAGTGTGACTTTGGATATCCAACTTCACGGTGAAGATAAACATAAATTATATTTGAAAGCCCTGTATGTATTTTTGTGTGTTGTCCACGGCACCACTCATTTCATAATTACCAGAAAGTATAGGACAGTCCTATCTTACGGCTGGAAGCCTTCGGACATGAGCATAATCGAAGGTCAAGAAAGAGTTTGGGTGTCTGATGTCCAAACATTGTTAGTGATCTCCTAAGAGACAGCCAATTAAACAGGCTGCCTTTGTGCTCACCACCCAACGAGAAGACTTGCAGCGCTGGACACCAGCACTCTCATTGGGAGGGGTAGGTGCTGCTAAAGCAGGTGGATGAATGTGAGGCCACCTTAAAGTAGAGATGCTCTTAGATGGCTACAGGTTGTTCATAAGGTCACACCTTCTCAACTTTGCCCCTCGCCTGATGTGTGGTGATCCTCGGGTTAAATCTCCACCAGTCAGCTCCCCCCCCCCCCCCCCCCCCAGGGGAAATCAGTTGATGGTCATCTGGGGCAATGCTGACCACCTTTGCCGTTATAATTTAAAATGGCCTAAGGCTGTTGTGTCATCAAAGTGGAGGGCAAACCCCTCCATAGGAATGATTGTGGCTTTTTGAACCTTGGGGCTCCATCATTGAGCATTTGAACAGATACTCTGATAGCTCTCCGACTTGTCAGGAAACTATATTCAAATAGTTCCTGTGTTCTGGATTCAACAGGGGGAGGGATTACATCTAAAACCAGGAAGATTTCCTGGGTGTGGGATAATAGCCCTTGGCTGGGCCTGAATTGTACCGACGAGCTACCAATTCCCTTGCTGGCCTACCCTGGGAAATGCGTTTGGAGCCGAGGCAGCATCACAGTCGTCCTAAAATAACATTTTCCCAGCTTTGCTCTGCCCTCACCCCTCTCCAAAGTCACTTCCATGGAGTCTGGATAATTCTGCCTCTGCCTTCTGCTTTTTGCAGTATGCTATAACACTCTTCGCCATTTGACCAAACATGCAATTTAACATTGTCACGGGAGCTATGTATTGTATAGCCTATTTTGTTGTAAAGAAGTTGAAATAAGATTTAAAATTAATGCTCTAAGGACCCTTCCTGTGTGTTCCTGTTTATTCCCTTAGTTCCCCTTTTTGCCGTTGCATTTATGATCCATGGATATTTAATGGACCTGTGACTTTAAGGTAAAGAGCCCGCAAGATGCCTTATGGCTTTAATTCAAACAGATGGTGGTTGTAGATTGGTCAGTTTCAGTGATGACTCTGTTTGCTGGTGACCAATGAATGGGCCCAAAAGGCTGTGCTCTGCCTGCTAACAACTGGTGATTGGATCTGATCCCACTGAAATGTTTCAGACCTTGCAAGTGTTGAGTATTGATTTCAGTTTGACTCCTGGCTGCTCAGAAGAAGGAATGCTGCCCTCTTGCCCCGCTCTGTTTTCTCCAGTAAAGACATGTTTCTGACTGGCAGGAGAATAGGAGAACCATTACAGGCTGTGCCAGCAGAGTCCAGAACCAACCAACTCTCTGCAGAAATGGCTGATGTAAACCGACCAACCCTCTCTCCAGTAAAGGCAAAAGCCTGGAAATAAACTATGAACCAAAAGCAAAGTTTGAAGTGAAGCAATGCGGCCGCCCCAGGAAAAGGTGAGAGTGATATATTTCTAAACTACTGAGAAGATCATTACAGGTTGTAAACTAGAGACTTTAATCGAGCGTACTGCAAGGAAAGCGTGCTAAAGAACAAGCATTGGAAGCAATGACTTATCTTTTGACCTTCATCCTTATTACTTTCACCCTTTTCCTCCACTTCTCTGTGTGTTTGTCTGTCTTGGTGTGTGGGTAAAGGGTGAGACAGTTGAAGGGGGTAGTAGGCTAGCCTGTTGTTATCCACTTGCATTTACTGAATATTTTATCATTATTCTTGTTGTAAATAAATAGTCATTGTGTTTCAACTTACAAACCTGGTGCCAAGGGCCAAAGAGTTTGGGAATTTTTAGAAGAATTATTGGTTAATTCACTTGTGTTGTGACTCCAGGGCTGGAATTAATCGCGCACTTGCCCAGGATGGCGTAACAATGCAGCCCTTCTTGTAAAGAATTATAAATCGTGGAAAATATTTAATGTGTCTTTCAGTGATGAACAGCAGGCCAATTTGTTTGATAAATTATGATGCTTCACTGGATTTGCACTGTGTTAAAGTTTGCCATCTCTCCGCTCTCTTGGCAATTTGAAGACTAAACAATAAACACTGGGGAAATAACTGGAGAAAAATAATGCTTGTTGGCATTTGTGTCTTTTCTACATATTGTTTTCACTTCCAGCCATGTCATTCTATTGAGATCTGTCAAAGAACATAGTCGGTCAGTCAGTGATTAAAGTGGTGTTGGATAGTAATGCGTGAGCTAGTCTCTGAAATAAATATGCTACATGTCTGGAACACAAAATAGCCAAATTCTGTGAAAGATAGCTGCTGGAAATGAATTTCAGCCTGTATATACACTGCCGAAACGTAGACGGTCAGAATGTGTAGAGAGGTTAAATGAAATATTGAGTACAAAGCAGCCTCTGAGATACTGAAGAGAATACCCACTGGGAAATTGATATGTCTGCTCATCTGTGTGTGCGTGCATAGGAATATGTTTTTTTATCTGCACAGTCATTTGCCTCGCAAGACGGTTTGTTAGTGGATAGTGGAGTAATTAGTAATGCAGCTTCTTTACTGAATTTCGCCACAAGTAGTAAGGAAAAACTAAAACTCGTAACCTTAGCAGATATATACCAGACTTTGACACCTCTAAACTTGCAATATTCTTTGGAACAAACTCGGCTTGCTCACTCTCAAATGAGACACCTCCCTTAGGGGCTCGATATTAATCTATGGGCAGAATCCTTGCCCCCATATGAGTGGCAATTGAGGTGAATGGGCCTGCAATTTTGCCCCTTCGGTTGGTATACCAGCACCCTCCCACCATGCGCTGTATCTAAAGTGGAAGGGCTCCCTGCACACAGACATCAGGTAGCCAATTAATTGAGGTTACTTTGTCGCCAATTACCAAAGGTCAACTGGAATTTTCTCCTTGGCCTGTGGGACCACGTGGCTTTCGAGGTTTCTTTCTGGCAGTAGATTGGGGACAAGCACTCGAGGCAGGCTTTGAGGCCCTCCATGCCTACCTGGCTGTAGTTGCAGGCTGCCCTCTGCAGAGGTGGCCCTGCAGCTGTGGTCATTTATAAAAACAAATTTCTAATGGAATGCAAGTTGCTGAGAGGTCACCTCAAGATGGAGATGCCCTCTCTCTTTCCATTACCTGCAATGGCAGTCTGCAGCTCCTTCTGAGCTGGAGGACCTCCAGTATATTGGTACTTGAGCTTTGAGAGTCTGCTAGCCTTTCATCCTTCATTGGGCAGTGAGTGTACCCTCTGGCCACTAAATAGTCAATCAAGACTAAAGCAGGTTGTTCAACTCAATTGAGCGACCCTTATCTCTCCCTGACATCAGAACCCAAATCCTGCCCTATGATTCCAATTTGAGTTACTGCCTTCGGACTTCAAATTTTGAAATGTGATTACTCGATAGAAAAGGAGCTGTGGACAAGACCATACATTGGGTTCTACTTATATTGTTGGCAAGTTGAAATTAAAGAAGAGAATGGAGTCAAATAAAATCCAACTATAATTGTTGAAAGTGATCCTGTACTGAACATTGGACTTCATGACAGCCAATGTGTATAAAACTGACTGTGGATATTGAGAGTTTTTATAACTCCAATTATCCTGTCCTCCAAACTGGATGAGGGTAGTAAAATGCAATAAAGTCCAGAACCTAACTGCAAACGATCGGCCTGTCTTTTGGTTAAACAGATTGCATTACGTATACTATTTCTCCCATACAGCCAGAGGGACTATGGCTGGCAAGACTCCGTCACCAGCCCTACTCCATTGAAATCTCATGCTCCAGCCCAGGTAGTGACCTGCTCTTAAGGTCCGCCTTGAGTGTACTTTAAGGAATCTGGCTGAAGATGATAAACACAAATTTCAGCTGCGAATTTGAGTTCCTTATCTGTGTGTGTTCGCCTGAAGATGGAAGCGTCATTTTAATTTTCTCTCCCGCGCCCACTGTGACCTTTTTTTCTTTCATTTCCTCCACTATATTTTAATGAAGTTCAATGAAAGCATGAAGAACAGCACATCGTCTTTTGACGTGGCAGCCTTCTAGGCTTGACTTCAAGTGCTTTCATTTTCCAGAGAGCTGGTTGTCCTGTTGTCGTCAACAGCTCCTCTAAAGCCATCTTTGGTTTTCTTTGATAGTTCCATTAGCATGCTGCTCTGCCTTGCACCATCGCTCCTGCCATCAACCCCAGCACAGATGTGCCCATTTGTTTTTCCGTTGCCCGGTTTCCCTGTTTCCGTACTTGCTTAAAACCTCCTCCATCTCTAACTTTCTTCAGTTCTGATCTGAAATGCAAACTTTTTTTGTTTCTGTCCTCTCGGATGCTGCCTGCAGTCCTGAGTATTTCCAACATTTTCTTTCCTCATTTCCGATTTCCAGCATCTGCAGTATTACAACAAATGTTATGTTTTGTATGTGGAAGCTGTGTGGTAAGTTGTAGACTCTGTTAATCTTGTTACTAACTGGCAGTGGCAAGGTCAGAATAGCTCCTGTGCCAAACGCTAATAATAGAGCATCTCCACAGTCATCATCCTTCAAGGCTTTTGCGTTTCGGAAGATAATGCAACATTGAGGTGTTCCATTTCTAGCTGCTTTTTTTCTTGTCAAAGCTGAACTTTGAATTGGGGTGTGTTTATTTGTTCAGTAAAACATAAGAAAACTAGAGCATAAGAACTTACTGAAAAAGCACATGATCACGGACATGGTTACTGTGAAACCCAAGCTGAAGACCATAGTGCAGGACTGCATTTCAGGTGAAAGGCCAGGAGGGAAGATTAAATAAATCCTGTGAGGCACCCTCAATTACGACGTGAGAGCGAGGTCGGTAATCAAAAGGCTTTAATCTACAGAGAACTGAACAGCATCCGAGAGAAGTGTGCTCACCACATGGAGCCTTATCCTATATACCGTTTCCTGGGGGCGTAGCCAGAGGCGGAGTCCCCCAGGGTTCCAAGCCTCTTAAAGGGGCAAGGTATTAAAGGTCAGGTAAAGTTTACGGCAGTTAATCATACCGTTCATCACATCCTGATAGGTAGGTGCTGCAACATTTGGGTTTTAGAGACTTCAGATTGTTTGGTCCGAAGAAATGTGATTAATCACACCAGGAAATTTCTGTTGAATAAAAAATAAATTACAGACTATGAATCTGGTATTGTAGGGTATTTACAATTCCATAAATCATCTTTTTACATTGAGTTTTTAAAAATTATTATTAATTTATGGGTTGTCGCTGGTTATTGCCCATCCATAGTTGCCCTTCAGAAGGTGGTGGTGAGTTACCTTCTTGAACCGCTGCAGCCTAAGCTTTCTGAGGAGTCTTTGATCATCCATCAGAGTAGATTTGACCAGAAAAGCCAAGGCAGTGCTGAGTGAGCACTTGCACTGTTGGAGGTCCTGTCTTTAGGTTAGAATCATAGAATCTTTACAGTGCAGAAGGAGGCCATTTGGCCCATTGAGTCTGCACCGATCCTCCAAACGAATACTCTACCTAGGCCCAATCCCGCGCCCTATCCTCTCACCTAACTCTGAACGTAAAGGCAATTTATCATGGCCAATTCAGCAAATCTGTACATCTTTGGACTGTGGGAGGTAACTGGTGCACCTGGAGGAAGCCTGTGCAGACTTGGGGAGAATGTGCAAACTCCACAAGGTCAGTTACCTGGGAACCTGGGTCACTGATGCTGTGAGACAGCAGTCCTAACCACTGTGCCACCGTGCCGCTCCAGGTTGTGCAAAGGCATTTGTACGTGGGTAGATATAAAACGCCGGATGGCATTATTTCAGAGAAGAGCAGAGGAATTATTCCCAGTGTCTCGGCCATAACACTTGATCTGTATTTGCTGATGTTGATTATCTAATCATGATCATATCACTGTTTGTGGGAGCTTGCTGTGCAAAATTAGCTGTTGCTTTCTCAACAGTCGCTACAGTTCAAAAGTACTTTATTGCCTGTAAGAAAACTTGTGGTAGTGAAAGTATGCTATATAATTTTTTTCCAAGGATTGGTGTTTATGAAATGATGATTAACATGGACAGCACGATGGTTAGCACTGCTGGTTCACAGGGACCTGGCTTCGAATCTGGCCTTGGGTGATCTACTGTGTGAAGTTTGCACGTTCTCCTTGTATCTGCATGGGTTTCCTATGGGTGCTCCGGTTTCCTTCCACAGTACATTGATGGGCAAGTTAGGTGCATTGGCCATGATCAATGTACGGGGTTAAGGTGGGGAGGGGGCATTGGTAAGGTTCTCTTTTGGAGGGTTAGTGCAGAATTTGTGGCCTGAGTGGCCTCCTTCTGCACTGTAGGGATTTTAATGTTATGACGGATTACATTTTCAGTGTTTTATTAAACTGTTTTAAGGTTTGAGAACCTTAATGTCAACTTAGTTACCGGGGGGAGGGGAAGTCACTTAAAAGAGAAAGCACAATAATTGCACTTCATGTCAGCTGTGTGCACATGGTAATTGATCAGCTGGTTCTTCAGTTAATAATGTAAAACTTTGACTGAAACCATGTTGCACCAGCTTCAAGAGCAACATGGGTTTAATTTCTACCCAAATGTGTAGTAACTGCCATACAGAGGATTTAGAATAACTTTGGGATATCAGTCTTTGGGAATGGCTAACCCCACCGGACATTAGATTAATAAGGAATTAAACAAAAATGTGATCGGCTCCCTTTGTCGTTGGCTGGCTGGATACAGGCAGTCAAGAATATTTTGCCACGGTTTCTGTTTTTGTCCCAGTGTCTACCTGCATTTGCCAAAGGCATTTAGTTGAGGGGTGGACAGGCGGGTCTCTTTGTTTGTGTGGGCAGGGAAGGTGGCGAGGATAAGGAAGGCGGTGCTCCAAAGGGGGCGGCAGTCGGGGGTGGGGTGGATTCGCCCTTTCAAACTTAATACACTATTACTGGGTGTCAAATGCGTGAGAAGGCGCGGATCTGGAGTAAGGAGACAGGCTTTGAGGGTGCAGACGGAGACGGGTTCCTCTCGAGAGTCTAGGCTGCGGGCACTGGCAACGGCACCATTACCGTACATCCCGGGGAAGTACTGTGGTGGCAGCCACGCTGAAGATTTGTGGGCAATTCTGACCGTACTTCATAGTTGAGGGTGGGGTCGAGGATGAAGCCAATAAGAGGGAATCATGGGTTTGAGCCAGGGAGGATGGATGCAAAGTTCTGAGGATGGGAGGAGAAAGGGGCAAAAGAGATGATGGATCTGTTTCTCCTCCTTTTTCACAATTTTTCTCGCAAATTTACACCCACCAACAACAAACAATAATCAACAACATATATATCAAACCCCATAACAATAACAACGATCCGATCCTCCCACCAACCCCCAAACATCAGTCCGCATGTTAACATAAACAAATGACAAAAAAGGAATCCAGGATTACTCATAGCCATCTTAAACATACATAGCCCCCCTCCCAATCCCCCCAACTAATGTTCGATGTTATCCAGTTCTTGAAAGTGCATAATAAATAGTGCCCATGACTTGTAGAACCCCTCCGAGCTTCCCCTCAGTTCGAACTTAACCTTCTCAAGGGTCAAGTATTCCAACAGGTCCCCCCGCCACGCCAGGGCACAGGGTGGAGAGGCTGCTCTCCATCCCAGCAGGATCCGCCTTCAGGCGATCAACGAGGCGAAGGCTATATTATCTGCCTCCGCACCCGTTTCCAACCCTGGCTGGTCTGACACCCTGAATATGGCCTCCCGGGGACCCGGGTCTAGTTTCACACGCACCACCTTGGAAATTACCCTAAACACCTCGTTCCAGTACTCCCCAAGCTTTGGACAGGACCAAAACATATGAACGTGATTAGCGCCCCCCCCCCCCCCCCCCCCCCCCCCCGCCCCCGTATTGTTCACACACATCTTCTACCCCTTCAAAGAATCGGCTCATCCTCGCCCTCGTGAGGTGTACTCTGTACACCACCTTCAGCTGTATCAACCCCAACCTCGCACACGAGGTAGAGGCATTCACTCTCCGGAGCATCTCACACCAGACTCCCTCCTCTATAACCTCTCCCAACTCTTCCTCCCACTTTGCTTTGATCCCCTCCAATGGTGCCTTATCCTTTTCCAACATAGCTCCGTATACCGCTGACACTGTCCCCTTCTCCAGTCCCCTTGCCGCCAACACCTCCTCCAACAACGTGGAAGCCGGTTCCTCCGGGAAGCTCTGTATCTCCTTCCTGGCATAGTTTCATTCGGTTAATTCAACCCACTATCATCTTTTATTCATATGAAAGAGATAACAACCTTGTAGTTGAGAATTAATGACTGAAGTTTTACTGTCAAAGTGATGTGACATTTTAATTTAGTTTTGCATTAAGCAAACTTGTACTCTAGTCCTAGGTCCACAATATAATCAATCGGTTTCAATCTGATTAGGATGACCCGTCCACATGCCCTGTACCTTTTCTGTTACTTATTTTGGTGTTAGAATCCGGCAAACCTCTGACTGTCTCTTTCTCTTCATTAGAACCACTACCACCCCCCTCCCCCATCATATTTAAATCTTGCTTTACTGGTAATCCTCTTTACGTCATGTTATGCTGGATTCCACCATTCTGCAGACATTGGTTTTAAACTGAAACACTCCCAATCTATTGTGCTGTTTGAACTGGCCTAAGTACTCCCCTTGGTCCAGTGTGCTATTTGGCCTGGTCCAGTGTTATTTTGATGGACTTGGCTAGCAGCCAATCAACACGTCTGAAATTTCAGAATGTATTCAGTTCCTGATTTTGATTGGTAGAGCGCTTCAAAAGCTTCTGGAAGGAGAAGGTTATTGCCATTTTTGCATTCAATTCTGCTTCGACCTGGAAGGCAGTAAGGAGCAGATTTGGATACTCTAACAGCTAAGGCTGGCAGTTTAAACACTCTCCAGCCAGGCCTGTAAAAATGTAACCTCTGGTTAAAAGTCTGCAAGCAGTCTCTGTAGCCAGGTCTGTGAAAGTCTAACCTCTGTTTGAAAGGTTGAGGAAGGCATAGTACTGAGACCTCTCTCTCTCTTTTTACTGCAATTAATCTTGATCTGCAGAAAGAGCAGATAAGCGTTCGTGTAGAGGTGTGGTTGGTCAACCCCTTTTAAAATACTGAGTAGAGAATTCTAAGTTGACTCTGAGTCTCACTGACAATCTGGTGGGGATCAGTCTGACAATCTGGGGGGGGGGGGGGGTCAGTCAAGTGAAAGTTACACTCCAGAGGATGTTCTACAGCCTGCGGGTTCTAATTGAAGGCACAGACTAGAGAGTCCGATACACCTGGTGGATTTCAACTCTTCACATCCCTAGAAGATCATCACCTACATAGACCACAACCTCAGCAGCGAAGATACTCATCTCTAATTCTCACAGTTTAATCTCCATTATTTTGATCCTTCCCTACCGCCGCTGTGTGTCTGTGTTGTGTGCGTGGGTAGAGGGTGGGACGGTGTTAAGGAAATAATTAGATTAGCAGACCATTGTTCGATTGTCGCCATTACATGTTTATCTCCCTCTTCCTGTTAAAAGTGTTGCTCATTTTGGTGAGTGTGCTTTACACTCCATTGGCTCCGTTTTATTACCTTGCTCTAGTGTCGCCAGGTATCTTTATGATACCACCACGAGGTTCAAGTTCAAGTGCTGATCAATAACTCAATACACCAGTTAGTAAGGTTCAAATCAAAACACATTTATTATATACATAGTCAATCGCTACTCATGCATAAATACTACAAAACTAAGCTACTTCTACCACTACAGGCCAATGCTTATCTTCTGGAAAAGGAACCCACTGGGTCAGGGAACAATGGCCTCTTGTTTAATCCTGAGACTGCAGGCTTCCAGCTGGTACGGACTAAGGGTCAGCGCCTATCTCGTAGCGTGCGTTGACTGGACACTTACTTGTTGGTGCAGCTGCAAGGCAGTCTCTCCGAGTTGAGAGTCACGGTCGAGTTCTTTGAGAGTTGCTAAGAGGTCTGCTAAGAGAGATCTGCCAAGAGACCGAATTGAACTTGGGGCCTCTAATTTATAGGCCCCAGGGGCTTCCCGCCCTTTTGGGCGGACCCCGTACCTGATTCCAATCGATTGGATCAATTGATCGGTTTGAATTCCCCAAATACTGGGGCTGTTTCCTGATCGCTGGGCGGTCCTTGGGTGCTCGTTAGCTTCTTTTGTCTTGGACTCCTGCTGGCACCGAGGAGTCTGGCTTTACCTTGGTCATCCTTAATTGTATCTATTGTGCCCGGGAATTGCTCATTTAATATGTATGGCTGCTGGTTTCAGTGCTGTCTGCTTTCTGCAGACCGAATACACAGAAGAACTCTGCAAACTGCTTGTTTTCTGATACTGTCCGTTTTTCCCTGCATTCTTTGCGAATCTCCATTTTAACTCGGGAAGTGGCCAACCCAGGTGGCTACAAAAGTAAACTGTTATTAAGTTTTACTTTCAAATCTGCTGACTGTGAGTCATTGGAGCAGTCAAGTGTAAAAGATCTCGGGACAATATATAAATTAATAATTAGTTTAATTATGTTGATACTCTGAGGCCTGTGGGCCTGGAATTGACCAGGCACTAGCCCAGCGTGTGCGAACAGTATCACCGATCTCCCTATCTTCTGTGTATGTCTCGTATTGAGGAGTAGAATGCCTCAGTGTAATTTGTACTATATCCTCCAAAGATAGAACGTTTGACCTAATGCTTCCCATTCCTTCAAGAGCAAGGAATCCCTGTCTTTTCAAATGGGGTTATCGGTGATTTTAAACGATTTGGGAATGTACTGCGGAATATTCATATGCTTTCCATGGAAAAGTAAACAGAAATCTCCAAACACCAAGGTCCGGGTCTTCAGCAGTCCTAGTGCTATCCACTGTGCCATATGCCGCCCTGTATCCTGTGATATTTGACTTCTGAAGCTAGAATTGAGCAATGGCCTGAGCTGTAAGTAAATCGAACACAGAAGGAGGCCAATCAACCTATGTCTGTGCTGGCTCTCTGCAAGACCACTTCAGTTAGTCCCACCCACCTTTTTTTCCCCCATAGCCCTGCACCCCATCCAAAATGACTCTTAAAACTTCCAGTGAAAACTGAATTTAACTTCAGTCACTGAAGATCAGTGGCCTGCTTCGTAATCTGTACTGCCTTTATTGAGATAAGAAAACCTTTGCTTTGCGATTACAGCAGCTGTGCTTGAAATAGATGCACTTTCAAAAGTTTCATTATATCTATTTTAACTGTTTGTGTTTCAATCCCACATCCTGTTTTCATGAAAAGAGATTACTGAGTTTCTATGGAAAATTCAATGGCCTGAATTTTGCGCTGCTAATGACGACGCAACTGCCAGCCTTTGCTGTCATGACAGAAACCTTTGCTGTCATGACAGAAACCTGTGAGTCCACGTGTGCAGCCAAACGCTGAAATCAGTTTTTAAAACATTCTTCAACGGGGCATGGGTATTACTGGCTAGGCCAGCATTTTATTTTAATTGGCTGTCCTTCATTATCCTTCAGAATCTGGTGGTGAGCAGCCACCTTGACTTGGTGCAGTTGGGGGAGGTGGTGGCAGAGTGGTATTGTCACTGGGCCAGTCACCCAGGGTAATGCTCTGGGCACCTGGGTTGCATGGTGGAATTTGAACTCAGTACAAAATCTGGAATTAAAAGTCCAATGATGACCATATTCAATTGTCGCAAAACCCCATCTAGTTCCTGAATTTCCTTTTTTAGGGAAGGAAATTTGGTGCACTTGTATGGCCTGCCCTCCACGTGACTCCAGACCCACAGCAATGCAGTTGACTCTTAACTGGCCTCTGAAATGGCTCAGCAAGCCACTCGGATGTATCCAACCAGTTCAAAGGCAACAAAACAAAATGAAACTGGATGGACCATCCTAAGCACCGGAAATGACAAAGGCAAACCAGCCCTGTTGACCCTGACAAAGTCCTCCATCTGGGAGCTTGTGCCAAATTTGGGAGAGCTGCCTCACAGCTGAGTCAAGCAACAACCTGACTCTGTCATACTCTTGGAATCATACCTTACAGATACTGTCCAACACACCATACCATCATCACCATCCTTGGGTATGTCCTATCCCACCACCAGCACAGACGAGCAGAGGTGCTGTACAGTTGTGAGGGTATTGCCCGGGGAGTCCTCAACATTGACTGTGAACCCCATGACACCATCGCAGACCAAGCTGGCTGGGTCCTAAAGGACATTGTGCTAAATGGGATAGACTGAGAACAGATCTGCCAACTGGACTGGGCGCCAATAAGGTGCTGTGGACCATCAGCAGCATGTACTCCACCACAATCTGTAACCTCATGGCCCGACATATCCCATTACCATCAAGCCAGGGAAGCAACCCTGGTTCAATGAAGCGTGGAGGAGGGCATGCCGGGGCATCACCAAGCATGCTGGAGATGATGGGATTTCTTAACACAAAGGGTGGTAGAGGTTTGGAACTCTCTCTCACAAACAGCAATTGGAGCTAGAAGATTGTTCAATTTTTCAGCAAAGATATTAAAGGATATGGGCCACAGGCAGATATTTGGATTTCGGCCACAAATCAGCCGTGATCTCATTAATTAGTGGGTCAGGCTCGAGGGGCTGAATGGCCTATTTTTTTGTTCCTACGTTTCTATACCTAAAAATGAGGTGTCGACCTGGTGAAGCTACAACACCGGATTACTTGCGTGCCAAACAGTATAAGCAGCAAGTGATACAGAGCTAGGAAATTCCACAACCAACTGACCAGATTTATTCTCTGCAGCCGTGCCGCATCCAGTCGTGAATCGTGATGGATAATCAATATCCTCCGTGATGGAGGAACCCAGCACATCAGTGCAAAGGTTGAGGCTGAGGCATTCGTGTCAATCTTCTGCCAGAAGAGTGGAGTCGATGATACATCTCGTTCTCCTCTGAAGGTCCCCAGCATTACTGATGTCTGTCTTCAGCCAATTCAATTCACTTGTGATGTCAAGAAATAGCTGAAGACCCTGGATACTGCAAAGGCTATGGGCTCTTGACAATATTCCGGCAATAGTACTAACGACGTGCTCCAGAACTGGCTGCACCCCTAGCCAAGCTGTTCCAGTGCATCTACAACACTGGTATCTACCTGGAAATGTGGAAAATTGCCCAGGTATGTCCTCTACATAAGAAACAGGACAAATCCAACCCAGCCAATTTCCGCCCTAACAGTCTGCTCTCCATCATCAGAAAAGGAGTCATCAATAGTGCTATCAAGTGCTGCTCACGGACGCTCAGTTTGGGTTCTGCCAGGGTCACTCAGCTCCTGAACTCATTATAGCCATGGTTCAAACATAGAACATAGAACAGTACAGCACAGAACAGGCCCTTCGGCCCTCAATGTTGTGCCGAGCCATGATCACCCTAGTCAAACCCACGTATCCACCCTATACCCGTAACCCAACAACCCCCCCCCTTAACCGTACTTTTTTTTAGGACACTACGGGCAATTTAGCATGGCCAATCCACCTAACCCGCACATCTTTGGACTGTGGGAGGAAACCGGAGCACCCGGAGGAAACCCACGCACACAGGGGGAGGACGTGCAGACTCCACACAGCCAGTGACCCAGCCGGGAATCGAACCTGGGACCCTGGAGCTGTGAAGCATTTATGCTAACCACCATGCTACCCTGCTGCCCCACATGGATAAAAGAGCTGGATTCCAGCGGTGAGCTGAGTGACTGCACTTGACACAAGGCAGCATTTGACCGAGTATTACATCAAGGAGCCATTGCTAAATTGGGGTCAGTGAAATCTGAGGGGAAAATCCTCTGCTGGTTGGAGTCTTACCTGTCATAATGTGGAGATGCCGGCGTTGGACTGGGGTGAGCACAGTAAGAAGTCTTACAACACCAGGTTAAAGTCCAACAGGTCTGTTTCAAACACGAGCTTTCGGAGCACTGCTCCTTCCTCCTTCCACATTCTCTCTGCCTGTTACTTGGATTCTGTTGAACAGGACCCTGTTCAACACTTTGTTCCCTGAACTTCCTGAGACATTCTGTTTGTCCCAACTCCCCAGTTCCTAGACTCTCTTTTGTTAACGCAGCTTCTTTGTCCTGACCAGCTGCTCCTGGGACCAGCTTACAACAAAAGTCAAAATATATTTCTGACTTAAAGGTGACCCCTAGTTTCTAAACCTCAGCCCAGTCCTTCCCTAAGCTCGGTTTGCTTGCCTGGAGGAGTACTGCTTCAACAACATTCAAGAAGCTTTACACCATTTGGGACCAAGCAACCTGCTTGACTGGCACCCATTCCACCACCTTCAACCTTCACTCCCTGCACCACTGATGCAAATTGGCAGCAGTGTTTACACAATTCACTGCAGGGACCCACCAAGGCTTCTGAGGCAGCACCTTTCAAATAACCCACAATGGTTATCCTTCTAGATATTAAGGGCAGCAGATACCTGGGAACGCCACCACCTGGAGGTTCCGCTCCAAGTCACTCACCATCCTGACTTGGAAATATATTGTCGTTCCTTCACCATTGCTGGGTCAAAATCCTGGAGTTCTATTCCTAACAGCACTGTGAATGTACCTACACCACATGAACTGCAGTGGTTCAAAAAGGCAGCCCACTTTCCGTAAATGGATAAAAACAAGTCCACTTTGTTATCATAGACTAATTCTCCTTTCTCATCCTGGAGTGTCCATAAACTCTTACATAGCTGAAACTTAGGCCACCTGTTCCCTAACTTTGACTTGTTCATCAACCCATCTTCACTGGCATACATTCATTTCCCTGGCCCCAGTGTTTTGTTGTGAATTTGGGTGATGATTTTGTGGCTTCAGTCACTCTCTTCCCCCCCCCCCCCCCCCCCCCCCCCCCAAATCCTGAGTCTTTATTTGTATGGGAGTTAACTTAACATTATTACATACCTATCTATGAGATCACAATCAAACCCTTCATGACTTGAACTCCTTCTGACCTGCCTTTTGCATATCCGGGTCATTCAGTCTTTCTGAAGGCAGACAGAGTTGCCATTGGATGAGATGAGGTTTGCTTTGCTTCATTAAGCAATTTTGCTGTGATGTACAGAGCAATAGTTATGATCGGATTCATTTAGTTCAGTTGATACAATGTGTCTTTGCCTGATTATATGGAAATAAGAAATGTTCCCCACTACTCCATTTTGGTTTGTTGACTTAAACAGGCCAGTGTTTTACATTCTGACTATTTATGCCGTTTTACTCCACTTCCCCTTCTGCTCTCAAAAGAATGGTTTCTAATCAGATTGTGCTTCACAGCCAATTAAGTACTTTTGTGATTGTAGTCACTGCTGTAATGTAGGAACACTTGGACTTGTGGTGTTTGACAATCTTGCTCTACTTGAGTCCCATCTCCTTAAGTTGAGAGTTGACAGCTAGTTATAATGGTACCTGTTGTTAGCTGAACATAATTATTAAACAATGAATAGCTAAGTGCATTGAGCTACATGCTTGTGATGTATATTTGGTGTTCATGCTGCCCACAAACAATTCGGCATTTTCGGAATGTCCCATACTTCTGGTAAATCCTTAAATTGGAATAATGAAAGAAAAGGGCAGAATGGTGGCACAGTGGTTAGCACAGTTGCTTCGCAGCTCCAGGGTCCCAGGTTCGATTCCCAGCTTGGGTCACTGTCTGTGAGGAATCTGCGCGTTCTCCCTATGTGTGCATAGGTTTCCGCCGGGTGCTCCGGTTTCCTCCCACAGTCCAAAGATGTGCAGGTTAGGTGGATTGGCCATGCTAAATTACCCTTAGTGTCCAAAAAGATTAGGTGGGGTTACTGGGTTACGGGGATAAAGGGGATAGGGTGGAGGCGTGGGGCTTGGGTAGGGTGCTCTTTCCAAGGGCCCGGGAAGACTCGATGGGCTGAATAGCCTCCTTCTGCACTGTAAATTCTATGAAATCTATGAAAACATTTTGATATATTAAGGAATAAATTGATATTTACAAGTTTTGTTCTTTATTCATTCATGGGATGTGGGTGTCGCTGGCCAGGCCAGCATTTATTGCCCACCCCTGAGGGTATTTAAGAGTCACCTGTGGGTCTGGAGTCACAATTAGGCCGAGGCATACACTGGTCTGCCCTGCTCTCTCTTCGGGGGCCCCTCCTGCAATCCAAAACACTTTTTATATCTTTTTGTTGTCACCAGGCAGTTACGGTTGTTGCACCGGTTTTGCCCTTCTATTTTTTACATTGGTCCTTTCCTCCTCTAGGGTCGCCTTTCAGCGGGTTTTTGGATATTGGGTGGGGTGGGGTGGGGGGGTGCGGTGCGGTGTAATAACGTGCATGTGGCGAACATGAGATTCATCTAGCGTGGGATGATTGTTCCCTTTTCCTGATTGATGTATTAGGCAGGTTGCTTCGATGTGGACTGCACTCGATGCAGGGAAGTTAGAAACGTCTAACACTGGAGAAGATCCAACACTGTTTTATTCAACTATAGAACTGCTATACATATTCAGCTGTGGGTCGACACTATACTGATCTGACTGGTGACCTTGTAGTAGCCTGACCAGACTTACTAGCTACCACATGATGTTTGCACTTGCTAGCTCGTGGACTCTGACTGTCTCAGTGGCTGCGTCCCGAGAGAGCGGGAAAGCTAGTGCCCTCTGGCTTTATAGTGGTAGTGTCCTGTCTGGTGATTGGCTGTACTGTGTTGTATGCTTACTGGTCATCCTATGTGTCAATCATTGCCTGTCTGCATCTCATTATCTACATGAGTGGATATTATGACGCTGATTGGACTGGGAATTAACCAGCATTTGTATCATAGGCCGGCCTCAGTATTGGCCGAGGGAAAGGAGTAAGGACCGGTAGGTAATGTGTAACCGGGCCCTCTGTCTGTTTCACTGTAAAGCTGAATAACATCTCCGTGAACTCAGTGGACTCCCCTTGTCGTTACTACAGGCTGCGTTCTGCTTTTCCCACCCGAGTTGGCACTTAGTCAAAAAAAATTGAGATATTCCACCCGTTGAAGAGGAAATAATTCCTCAGCAGCTACAACAAAGTAAAAATAGACTTGATGCAAACTACTGTATCTGAACAGGATTGAATGCCTCCAATGTAAATGGGAAACCAGTCATAAATGGATAATAAGTATGTGGCATTTTCTTTGCCCATTGTATAACTAATGTTGCATTGGAACTCGAATATGGGCGGTATGGTGGCACAGTGGTTAGCACTGCTGCCTCAGAACAAGGGCTCTAGGTTCAATTCGACCTTGGGTGACTGTGTGGAATTTGCACTCTCTCCCCGTGTCTGCATGGGTTTCCTCCGGTTTCTATAGTTTCCCCTCTCAGTCCAAAGATGTCCAGGTTAGGTGGCTTCTCCATGCTAAAAATTAACCCTGAAGTGTCCAGAAGGTTAGATGGGGCTACGGGGATAGGGCAAGGGAGTGGGCCTAGGTAGGGTGTTCTTTCGGAGAGTCGGTGCAGACTCTAAGGGCAAATGGCCTCCTGCACTGTAGGTATTCAATGATGAAATGAAAAAATGAAATGAAAATCGCTTATTGTCACAAGTAGGCTTCAATTAAGTTACTGTGAAAAGTCCCTAGTCGCCACATTCCGGCGCCTGTCCTGGGAGGCTGATACGGGAATCGAACCGTGCTGCTGCCTGTTTGGTCTGCTTTAAAAGCCAGCGATTTAGCCCAGTGAGCTAAATCAGCCCCTCACAATTTCAACTGTTGCCTTCAGTGCCCATTACCTCATTCGGGGTTTTCAAAACTTGAAGCATGTAGAAATTTATGATGCCTACTACAATGGTTTAATAACTTGAGTGAACAACTGGATTCCAAACTGGGAGCACAATATGTTCCAGAAGCAGCCTAGGCTTTCTGCCCACTATTGTGGTTGGACCACATCATTGTGCATTCTTTTGCAGTGAACCATTGCATTTTGGAGGTGGTGGCCGGTTTCAGGAGAGCAAGAAGGATGATGAACATTAGACTGGATTTGAAATCGGCAGCCTGGTCTCGAAGACCATTAATAATAATCTTTATTGTCATAAGTAGGCATACATTAACACTGCAATGAAGTCACTGTGAAATTGAGCAGAAGAATTTAAAAAACAGACGGATAAAGAACATAAATGTTTCCGAGACTGGAAATGGAATTATTTTGCTTTTATGTATACATAGTGATGTGTTGGGTAAGCTGGGTCTATGTGGACTGCGTTTGATGCAGTGTAGAGAGAGACAGGCTTCCAACACTTGAAGAGATGCAACATGATTTTATTGAACAACTAACTATAATACATGCTTAACTGTGGGTTGACACTATGCTGACTTGACTGGAGACCTGAGGCTAACCTGACCAGACTATCTGACTGCCACATGGTGTTTGTACTAGCTGCTGCTCACGAGCTCTGACTGTCTCAGAGGCTGGATCCCGAGAGAGCGGGAAAACTGGTGCCCTCTGGCTTTATAGTGGTCGTGTCCTGTCTGGTGATTGGCTGCTGTGTTCTGTGTGCTTACTGGTCATCCTGTGTGTCAATCACTGCCTGTCTGCACACCATCATATACCTGGATGTATATTATGACACGTAGTGCTGGGTTTTCCAAGTGCGGGTTGCAACTCGCGGGAGGGTCACTGATATTATCAGTCATGGTATACCCCTGGTGGTTCTGATTGTGGGAGAAGTGCCCAGTGGCTGATGTACCATCTACTAAATGTTAATGAAATGAGGCGGTGTGCAGTCTGCCGACCATAAGCGGCAGCGGTGAGCGCCCTGCACATAGGTGCTTTTTATGCCAAATTATGGAGGGGAGCTCCTTCCATTTTCTAGCTGCTAACAAACAAAGCAAGAGGACTCTGAAGCTGGATCGGAGGCGGCCAGAGACTCCATTAGGCAGTGTACATACTGGATGGGAGCTCGCAACAGAATCTGCTGGAGAGCTGCCCTGAAAAGCCCAGAGCAGTGCTCGTGTTAGCTCTGTACAGAGCTCCAGGTTCTCTGGTTAACTGTCTACAAAGCTACAAACTTAGCTTGGAACAAAGCTGTATAAAGAAAATGTTTTGAGTTTTGGTTTTGTCAATTCATGGAATCATAGAATCCCTACAGTGCAGAAGGAGGCCATTCGGTCCATCGAGCCTGCACTGACCACCCCACTCCCCAGAAAGGAGCACTCTACCCAGGCCCAATCCCGTTCACCCCACCCTTTCTCTGTAAGGCTTTTCACAGTAACCTTCATCTGAAGCCTACTTGTGACAATAAGCAGTTTTCATTCACCTAACCTGGACACTAAGGGCAGTTTATCATGGCCAATCCACCTAACCTAGGCATCTTTGGACAGTGGGAAGAAACCAGGGCAGCCGGAGGAAACCCATGCCGACATGGGGAGAAAGTGCAAACTCCACACAGTCACCGAAGGCTGGGATTGAGCCACTGTGCAACAGTGCTGCAAAATTGTGCCAATGCAGATAAGGATGCCGAGCCCTTGTGTGTTATAAGTGTAAAGTCACCATAGTCCCAGATGACCATGGGCTGCTTTCTCCTATTGAGGGGGAGAGCTGCCTGGTGGTGATTTGGCCTGAGGATCACCACACTTCAGGTGAGTGGCAAGGTTCAGAATGTGGGCCTTCATGAATAACCTCTGGTGCGAGAACCTCAGCCAGTATATGTTATATGCAGGGAAATACTGGCAAATGAGAGAAGTTTCTGACTCTGAAAGAGTGGCGGGTGAAACATTCCTTTTGAGGTTGAGACCCCAGAGTTAGTTATGAACTTACAACTGACTCCAAATGAAAAGCTCAAGCTGCTGTACCTAAACTGTAACAGCACATCAAAAACATGCCAAAAGCCCACAAGGCTGTCAGAATTCTGGAGTAGCACCTCTGAGGCGTATCTCAGTAAAACACGTGTTTTGTCGCAATTGCCCTTCACTACGACCTATATGTGCAAGGTTGGATTTTCCGTTCTCACAAAGGTGAAGAAGGCACAAAGGAATTGGCAGTAGTCTGCACTGGATGTGCGCATTGACCTTTCCTCCTATGAACCTGATTGGAGTGAGATTGTGAGGACCAAGAAGACTCCCCTTGCGCATCAAAGGTACGTGAACGTTGCATGGGTCATGAAGGTCGGCCGGTTGGCAAAAGTGAGTCCTGGGGGGAGAAAAAGTTTGAAAAGTGGTGCACAAGTAAACCATTTGGAGCAAAGTGCCCCATCCTGTCAAGTTCCTCTCAAACCAAAACACGTGTTTCCTCACAAAATCAAGCCTCTCGACTCCAGTGGTAGTAATTCTCAAATGCATAAGCAATTGAGTTTAAATCTTCCCTTTTATACAATTCTTTCACGCTGCAGTCATTAGTACTAATGACTTCCGGCTGTCCTGACGTTAATGCTCAAACCTGTCCCAGACTTCCATATTTCTGTGATTTGCCATTTCAAAATTATTAACTCTTCCTCCACATACTCTCAAAGAGCTCTAGAACAAACTCGCCAAACAATTAACCGGAGTGATGGAAAATTCAGCCTGCTGGCTTTCAGATTACATGTAAAGGGAGGCTCCCATGTGGTTCTTGAAGTAGAAGGAAACAATTGCATGGAAGTCGTTGAGCAGGCCAGTTATCCCCAGTGCCCTGACCAACATTTATCTCTACTCAACATCATCAAAACATCTTGTGGTGGTATGATTAACATAGCTGCCTGCCATTGGTGCAGAACACCGGCTTGCCATTGGCCCTGGTCGGTCATGTGCCTCTCGACCGATTGGGTGAGACCAGTCATGTGACGGCTCCCCGATTGGTCGAGAGGCTGAGTTAACCCCGCCCTATAAATACCCAGTACTCCCGGCGGTCGTCCATTTACTGTAGTCGACCACAGGGCTAACATGTAGCTGATTAAAGCCATACTTTTGTACAGCAACTCGTCTCGCGTTCAATTGATGGTACATCACATCTCATCTGTGGATTGTGAAACTTTGTGTATAAGTTGGCCTTCAAAATAACAGCGATTGCACTTCTGTTACGTATCAGAGAATCGTTGTCTTCTTGGGCAGTCCCAGGATGGCTTGCTTCCACTCTGGGGAAGTGGATTCTGTGGTGGCTGAATAGTCCGATCCTGCCACAGGTTTGGCAGGTGGGATTTGATGAGGTGAGTGGGTGAGACGCTCTGGATTATGTGGTCTCCTTCCGCTGTTTATGCTTGGCCCCCATGTGCTCCGCCGTGCGACGCTCGAGGTGATTGGCACCTTCGCAGATGGTTCTCCAGTTTTGTAAATTCTAAGGTAAATTATTCTCACGTATTGACGGGGATGCATGGTAGCACAGTGGTTAGCACTGTTGCTTGGCAGCGCCAGGGTCCCAGGTTCGATTCCTAGTTTGGGTCACTGTGCAGTGTCTGCACATTCTCCCCGTGTCTGCGTGGGTTTCCTCTGGGTGCTCCGGTTTCCTCCCACAAGTCCCGAAAGGCGTGCTTGTTAGGTAATTTGGACATTCTGAATTCTCCCTCTGTGTACCCGAAGAGGCAACGGAATGTGGCGACTAGGGGATTTTCACAGTAACTTGTGACAATAATAAAGATTATTATTGTGTGTTGCATTCATTTAGGGAGGCTTTCAGAGTGCCCTTGCAGCTTTTTCTCTGCCCGCCTAGTGGTTACTTGCCATTCCGGAGCTCAGAGTAGAGCACTTGTTTTATGGTGGAGCATGCTAGCAATATGACTGGCCCATCGCAGCTGGTTGAGCATGACCAGTGCCTGATACTGGGGATATTGGCCTGGAGAGGACACTCACATTGGTATGCCTATCCTGCCAGTGAGTTTGCAGGATTTTGTGGAGGCAGCGTTTGTGCTATATCTCCAGGAATTTGAGGTGTCTGCTGTACAACACCCATGTTTCTGATGCATACAAGAGGGCGGTAGCAACGGCTGCTCTGACGACCATGGGTTTGGTACTGGATTTGAGGTCTCAGTCTTTGAATACTCTCTTCCTCCGGCTTCTGAAGACTACACTGGCACATTGGATTTGATGCTAGTTTTCATCGTCAATGTCTGCTCGCACCGAGAGGAGGCTCTCGAGGTCTGCGAAATGACCCTCATTGTCCAAGGGCTTACTGTGCTTCTTGATGGTCGGGGGGGGCAGTTGTGTGTGGCAGGAGCGGGCTGGTAGTGATGGTTGTGTTTTGGATATTTAGTCTGAGGTTTATGCTCTCAAATGCCTCTGTGAATGCGTTGACTTGTAGCTCGGTCTCATGTGGGTGCACACCAACATCGTCTGCATATTGCAGCTCGATGAGAGGTTGAATGGCCTTGGCTCTCGCCTGGAGGTGTCGGAGGTTGAATCATTTCCTGTTTGTCCGGTAGGGTAGCTCCACACCAGTGGGGAGCTTCAGGGTGGAGAGTTGTTGTGAGGAAGATGGAGAAGAGCGTTGGTGTGATGACTCAGCCCTGTTTGACCCCAGTTTGCGCACGTATTTGGATCTGTGGTGGTTCTGTTGAGCAGCTGGTGAAGCACCATGTGATCTGTTGTGACCTCAGCAGCAGAGTGTTTGCCACCTTGTATGAGCAACATCTCCGAATAAGAAAACCCCTCATCTTATGTGTAAGAATCCAGAGTATGGGCACCTCTGTACCTTTTTCTCTTTGTGACAAACTCAGTGATATAACAACTTCCAAAGGAAGCATTGAGACAAACAACGGTTATGAAAGGTGTTGCAGCAATGCAGATTTGTTTTCTTTGTTTTTCGTGCTTTCATTCCGATGTGTGCTTTAATCTCCAGAATGGGAAATCTAAATGGTTGTCCAAACTGTTTTAAAATGTAATAATGCTTTGATGCATAAATCTGGCACAAAGGAGCGGTGAGTTCATGGCCTGTTCTGCCAGGAATTGCTGCCAAGAATTCTATGGAGATGTGATAAAGATTCCCTTCAAAGGAAGGTGGAAGACAACATTCCTCCTTTGATTGAAGAACTTTGATGAATAATATCCTTTTAACAAACTCCTATTTAGAAATTATGTTTCAAAGCCCGACCCCTTTTCTGAGGTGAATAAAGGAACATTTCTCTTTCCGCTATTTCGCCTAAAGGATGACAAAGAATCAAAGCCTGTCAGGAAATATGTTTGATCCCAAGGGAGACAAGTGAAGAAATTGTCCAGGCTTTAGCCTAGATATTATATTTCAGGGTTCTGGTGGGCATCGCTATGTGCTTGTGGACTGGATAGTAACCGGTTTTAAAAAGGAAGACTGAACTAGTCCAAGTAACTACAGACCAGTTAGCTTAACTGTGGTAGGAAAAACAAATCTCGAATTTAAGGTGATATTCTCTCCATCGATGAGTGTTGGGTTTTCGATGTAGATAAAAGGGAGAAGATTTGGGGCAGAATTTTCATATAATTTCTCCGTTTCAGGCCCTGACTGAATGTATCCCCAGATGCACATCCGAGTTTTCAGACCAGATCTTCAGCCACTCCGACAAAAACAAATCTGAGGAGGCGTGGTTTACGCTGTCTGTCTGGTGGGGGTGAGGCCTGATGGGGGTGAGGCCTGATGGAGCCGGCGAGGTCGTCTCCACAGAGATCGGGGTTCCATCTTTTTAAAGGACTCCTCAATCAGCACTGAACTTTAACACTTTCTGTTTCCCCCACCTCCCCCAACCACACTGATGTGCACACTGAGACAAAGGACCCCCACCCACCCTCTAAGTTATCCCCTACCAACCTCTCTACACCACTGTGGCAGTATCACGGGCACTCCCGCCCCCCCTCCCCTCCCCCAAAATGGTGTCGCCGAGACTCTTGTGAGATTTGGCGTATACGGTGCACAGGATTTTGAGGAGGCAAGAGACCAATTAGCTGGGGAAGTGCAAGTGCTGCGATTTATTTGAACTTTGGGGAAGCCTTTGACAAGATACTACACAGGTGGCTGCTAGAGAAAATCAAGGGATTTGAAATTCCGAAACTCATAGCTGCTTGTGTGAGGCAAATTTTCAAGGTTGACACTCCCACCTTGCAGAAAAGGATTTTGGGTTGGCGTATCTATTAACAAGGAAAGTTTACTCCCATCTTTCCCACGCCTCCCGCCAATGGGGATCCAAGACAGAATAGTCTCTAGGGGGGAAGAAGGGGAGGGTAGAGTCTCTGATATTTATAAGGTGCTCATGAGGGAGGAACGGTCCCAGACGGAGGAACTGAAACTTAAATGGGAGGAGGAGCTAGGCGGAGAAATGGAGGACGGGCTGTGGGCAGAGGCCCTGAGTAGGGTAAATTTGACCGCGACATGTGCCAGGCTCAGGCTGATTCAATTTAAGGTCGTTCACCGGGCCCATATGATGGTGGCTCGGATGAGCAAATTCTTTGGGATAGAGGACAAATGCGCTAGGTGCGTGGGAGGACCAGCGAACCACGTTCACATGTTTTTGGCATGCCCTAAGCTGAGGGGGTACTGGGAGGGATTTGTGGGAGTCATGTCCCGGGTGCTAAAAACAAGGGTGGCGATAGGTCCAGGGGTGGCAATTTTTGGGGTTTCGGAAGACCCGGGAGTCCAGGGTGAGAAAGAGGCCGATGTTTTGACCTTTGCTTCCCTGATAGCCCGGCGACGAATATTGTTGGCATGGAGGGACTCAAAGCCCCCGAAGACTGAGTTGTGGCTTGCGGACATGTCGAGTTTCCTGGGTATTGAAAAAATTAAGTTCGCCTTGAGGGGATCTGTACAGGGGTTCGCCCGGAGGTGGCAACCATTTATTGACTTCTTTGCGGGAGAGTGAGCGTCAGCGGTGGGGGGGGGGGGTAGAGTAGGAGGGATAAAATGGCGGGTAGTACCGGTGGGAGAGGAGCGGGCTTGTGCAGTATGTTACGATTGCAGTATTTAAAAAAAAAAATAATTTTTATTGAAATTTTTACAAAATATAAATAACTCAACTCTATTAACAAAACAACCGCGGTAACAACCCAAGAACAATTCCCACCCAACTTCAAAAGCAACTACAAACAAAAGAAAAAAAAACAAAAGAACACCCAACAACAAAAGGGAAAGAGATAACATCCGCCACATCCCACAAACCCATGTACCATGTACACAGTTCTCCCTCCACTCTCTCCAGGGCATCCGCCCACATCCCCTCCTCAATCTCCTCACCCAGCTCCTCTTCCCATTTACCCTTCAGTTCCTCCACCGAGGCCTCGTCTACCTCCTGCATCACCCGGTATATGTCCGAAATCCTCCCTCCTCCAACCCACACCCCCGAGAGCAACCGATCCTGCACCCCTCGTGGGGGCAACAAGGGGAACCCCTCCACCTGCTGCCTGGCAAACGCCCTCACCTGCATGTACCTAAACATGTTCCTCGGGGGGAGCCCAAACTTCCCCTCTAACTCCCCCAAGCTTGCGAACCTCCCCTCCACAAACAGGTCCCTCAACTTCCTAACCCCTGCCCTGTGCCAGCCCAGGAATCCGCCATCAATGCTCCCTGGGACAAACCGATGGTTCCCCCGTATCGGGGCCTCCATCGAGCCCCCCACTTCTCCCCTATGCCGTCTCCATTGCCCCCAAATTTTGAGGGTAGCCGCCACCACCGGGCTCGTGGTATACCTCGTTGGAGGGAGCGGCAACGGCGCCGTTACCAGCGCCTCCAGGCTCGTGCCCACACATGACGCCGCCTCCATCCTCTTCCATGCTGCCCCTTCCTCGTCCATTACCCACTTACGCACCATCGCTGCGTTGGCAGCCCAATAGTACCCACAGAGGTTGGGCAATGCCAGCCCCCCCCTATCCCTGCCTCGTTCCAGGAACACTCTTCTCACCCTCGGGGTCCCGTGCGCCCACACAAATCCCATGATACTCCTGTTGACCCTCCTTTAAAAAAAAAGGCCTTCGGGATAAGGATGGGAAGGCACTGGAACAGGAACAAAAACCTCGGGAGCACCGTCATCTTAACGGACTGCACCCCCCCCGCCAGTGACAGGGGTAACATATCCCACCTCTTAAACTCCTCCATCTGCTCCACCAACCTGGACCCCTAGGTACCTGAAGCTCTTCCCTGCCTGCATCAATGGGAGCCTACCAATCCCCTCCTCTTGATCCCCCGGATGCATCACAAACACCTCACTCTTGCCCAGGTTCAACCTATACCCCGAGAAACCCCCGAATTCACTAAGAATCCTCATCACCTCCGGCATCCCCCCACCGGGTCCGCCACATACAGCAGCAGGTCGTCTGCATACAGCGACACTCGGTGCTCCTCCCCACCCCGCACCATGCCCCTCCAGTTCCCTGACTCCCTCAATGCCATGGCCAGGGGCTCAATCGCCAACGCGAAGAGCAAGGGGGACAGGGGGCACCCCTGTCTCGTCCCCGGTACAGCCGAAAGTATTCCGACCTCCTCCTATTTGTGGCTACACTCGCCATCGGGGCCTCGTACAGCAACCTCACCCACCGGATAAACCCCTCTCCAAACCCAAACATCTCCAACACCTCCCACAAATACTCCCACTTAACCCTATCAAAGGCCTTCTCTGCATCTAATGCCACCACTATCTCCGCCTCCCCTTCCATGGCCGGCATCATAATGACATTGAGGAGCCTTCGCACGTTCGTATTCAACTGCCTTCCCTTCACAAACCCTGTCTGGTCCTCATGAATGACCCCGGGCACGCAATCCTCTATTCTAGTGGCCAGGATCTTTGCCAGCAGCTTAGCGTCGGCGTTCAGCAGTGAAATCGGCCTATATGATCCGCACTGCAGAGGGTCCTTGTCCCGCTTCAGGATCAAGGAAATCAGCGCCCGTGACATAGTTGGGGGCAAAGCCCCCCCCTCCCTTGCCTCGTTAAAGGTCCGGACCAACAGGGGGCCCAACAGGTCCAAATACCTTTTATAAAATTCCGCCGGAAACCCGTCCGGCCCCGGCGCCTTCCCCGACTGCATGCTCCCTATCCCTTTGACCACCTCCTCCAGCTCGATCGGTGCCCCTAGTCCCTCCACCTGCTCCTCCTCCACCCTCGGGAATCGCAGCTTGTCCAAGAAGCGCCCCATTCCACCCCCCTCCACCGGGGGCTCCGACCGGTACAGTCCCCATAGAAGTCTATGAAGACCCCATTAACATCTACTCCCCTCCGCACCACCTTCCCAGCCTTATCCGTCACTCCCCTAATCTCCCTGGCCGTGTCCCGCTTTCGGAGCTGGTGTGCCAGCAACCTGCTTGCCTTCACACCGTATTCATACACCGCCCCCTGTGCTTTCCTCCACTGAGCTTCCGCCTTTCTGGTAGTCAATAGGTCAAACCTGGCCTGAAGGCTTCGCCTCTCCCCCAGCAATCCCTCCTCTGGAGCCTCCGCATATCTCCTATCCACCCGCACCCTCTCCCTCTGCTCCCCCCTCTCCCTATGGGTTCGGATGGAGATCAATTCCCCCCTCATCAGCGCCTTCAATGCCTCCCAGACCGTCCCCACTCAGACCTCCCCGTTATCATTGGCCTCAAGGTACCTCTCGATACACCCCCGAACCCTCTCGGCCACCTCCTCATCTGCCAGCAGCCCCACAGCCATGCGCCAGAGCGGACGTTGGTCCCTCTCTTCCCCCAGCCCGAGGTCCATCCAGTGCGGGGCATGATCTGAAATGGCAATGGCGGAGTGTTCCGCATCCTCCACCCTCGAAACCAACCCCCTACTCAGGACAAAAAAAATCAATCCTCGAGTAGGCCTTATGTATGTGGGAGAAAAACGAGTATTCCCTGGCCCTTGGCCTCGCAAACCTCCAGGGATCCACCCCCGCGCCCCCCCCCCCCCCCCCCCCCCCCCCCCCCCATCTGGTCCATAAATCCCCTCAGCACCTTAGCCGCCACCGGCCTCCTACCCGTCTGGGACTTGGATCGATCCAATGGGGGATCCAGTACCGTGTTGAAGCCCCCCCCCACCCCCCCATATGATCAGGCCCCCCACCTCCAGGTCCGGAATGCGGCCCAACATAAGCCGCATAAACCCCGCATCGTCCCAATTTGGGGCGTAAACATTCACCAACACCACCCGCTCCCCCTGCAGCTTGCCACTCACCATCACATATCTCCCGCCACCACATTTAATGCCTCAAACGACACCTTCTTCCCCCACCAGGATCGCCACCCCCCTACTCTTCTCATCCAGCCTTGAGTGAAATACTTGGTCCACCCATCCCTTCCTCAGCTGAACCTGGTCCACCACTCTTAGGTGTGTCTCCTGGAGCATGGCCACATCCGCCTTCAGCCCCTTCAGGTGCGTAAATACCCTGGCCCGTTTGACCGGCCTATTCAGCCCCCTCACATTCCAGGTTATCAACCCGATCAGAGGACTCCCTGGTCCCCCCCCCCTGCCGATTAGCCATACCCCATCCCTTGCCCACCCCCGGCCAGCGTCCCCCGCTCTGCCAGTTTCCCACGGCGGCAACTCTTTTCCCCCCCCCCTTAGCACCCCCTGCGTCCTCCAGCTCCTTCCTGACCGCTTCAGCAGCAACCCGGTACCCCCCCCCCCCCACCCCCCAAAGGCTAGGACCCCTCCCAGCCGCGCCACTCCCTCCATGGCACTCCCGTGAGCCAGCTAACTTCTGCTGACCCCGGCGACTCCCGCCCTACCTCCGACTCTTCCCCATGTGGGACTACCCCTCCTCCATCGTGCCCGTCAACGGGTCCTCTTCCCCCCCCCCCCGCTCTTGCGCGGGAAAAGAAAACAGCCAGCAACGACCCGCGCTGCTCAGCCCCGACCCCGCCCCCACCATCTCACAGCGGCGGGAAACCCGCAGAAAGCCCGCGCTTTCGTCCTGCCCGGCCCCGCCTCCTCCAGGGCCACTCCCACTGTCAGTCCTCCCCCACCAGCTCCCCGAACTCCCCGTTTACCCCTCTGCCCGAACCCGTCCACCAGACCCCTGCAGAAAAACCCATATGGAAAAGACAAATCGACATCACCCCACCCACCCTAAGGCCAACCCACATCTTACACTAAACCAAGCAAATATAAATACAAATACAGTATTATACAGCATCCCCCATCTTAGACCCTCAGTTTGAGTCCAATTTCTCGGCCTGCACAAAGGCCCATGCCTCCTCCGGGGACTCAAAATAGTGGTGCCGATCCTTATAGGTGACCCACAGATGCGCCGGCTGCAACATACCGAACTTCACACTCCGTCTATGGAGCACCGCCTTTGTCTGGTTAAACCCGGCCCTCCGCCTCGCCACCTCCGCACTCCAGTCCTGGAAGATCCGCACCTCCGTGTTCTCCCACCTGCTGCTCCGCTCCTTCTTGGCCCACCGGAGCACACACTCACGATGCACAAACCGATGAAACCGCACCAACGCCGCCCGTGGCGGCTCGTTCGGCTTGGGCCTCCTAGCCAGAATTCTGTTGGCCCCCTCTAACTCCAGGGGCCCCTGGAAGGACCCAGCCCCCATCAGCGAGTTTAACATAGTCACCACATAGGCCGCTAGGTCCGACCCCTCCAGCCCCTCCGTGAGGCCCAGGATCCGCAAATTCTTCCTCCTCGACCGGTTGTCCAGCTCCTCGAACCGCTCCTGCCATCTTTTTTTTTTTTTAAATAATTTTTATTGAAGAAATTTTTCAAAATACAAACATTTTAACCCCCCCTACATTTAAATTTAAATTATATCAAAACAAAGTCAAACCCCCCTACTTAACAAAAAGTCCCCCCCACCCCCTACTCGCGCGTCTCCCCCCCCCCCCCCCCCCCCCCGCCGCCGCGAACCGACAGTCAGACCAACTTATCATTTCTGGCAGCGTCCTCGGGCAGGCCTTGCCCGTGCCACCACCGCTACCGTATTTCCTTCGTTGTTGTCCCCCCTCCCCCCCCCCCTCCCTTCTCCCCCCCCCCCCCCCCTCCCTCCCGCCCTCCCCTCCCCTCCCGGGTTGCTGCTGTCACGACCTCTGTTTCTATCTCTGATCTAAGAGGTCCAGGAAGGGTTGCCATCGCCTGAAAAACCCCTGCACCGACCCTCTCAGGGCGAATTTGATCCTTTCCAATTGGATGAAGTTTGCCATGTCGTTTAACCAGGTGTTAACACTTGGAGGCCTTTCGTCCCTCCACTGAATCAAGATCCTCCTCCGAGCCACCAAGGACGCAAAGGCTAGTATTCCAGCCTCCCTCGCCTCCTGTACCCCCGGCTCCACCCCAACCCCGAAGATCGCAAGTCCCCATCCTGGCTTGACCCTGGACCCCACCACTCTCGACACCGTCCCTGCCACCCCCTTCCAGAACTCCTCCAGTGCCGGACATGCCCAAAACATATGTGCATGATTCGCAGGGCTTCCCGAACATCTAATACACCTGTCTTCACCCCCGAAAAACCGACTCATCCTTGTCCCCGTCATGTGGGCTCTATGCAGTACCTTAAATTGAATGAGACTTAGTCTCGCACATGACGACGACGAGTTGACCCTCTCCAGGGCGTCTGCCCATGTCCCGTCCTCTATCTGTTCCCCCAGCTCTAACTCCCACTTATCTTTCAGCTCCACTACTGGTACCTCCTCCACCTCCTGCATAATCTTATAGATGTCCGAGATCTTCCCCTCCCCGACCCAGACCCCTGATAGCACCCTATCACTCGCCCCCCTGTCGGGAAGCGCGGGGAACCCCTCTACCTGTCGTCTGGCAAATGCCTTCACTTGGAGGTACCTGAACGTGTTCCCCGGGGGGAGCCCAAATTTCTCCTCCAGCTCTCCCAAGCTCGCAAACCTCCCCTCTATAAACAAGTCCCTCAGTTGTCTAATACCCACCCTCTGCCAGCTCTGGAATCCCCCTCCTGTATTTCCCGGTGCAAATCTGTGGTTCCCTCTTAATGGTGCCCCTATCAGACCTCCCACTTCCCCCCTGTGTCGCCTCCACTGCCCCCAGATCTTGAGGGTGGCCGCCACCACCGGGCTCGTGGTATACCTCGTGGGAGGGAGCGGCCATGGTGCCGTTACCAGTGCCCCTAAGCTTATGTTACCGCAGGACGCCCTCTCCATGCGCTTCCAGGCTGCCCCCTCCCCTTCCATCATCCACTTTCGTACCATCGATGTATTTGCCGCCCAGTAATATCCTGAAAGTTTGGGTAACGCCAGCCCTCCACTATCCCTACTCCGTTCCAAAAAGACCCTTCTAACTCTAGGGGTGCCATGTGCCCACACATACCCCATGATACTACTCGTTACCTTCTTGAAAAAGGCCCTGGGGAGGAAGATGGGCAGACACTGGAACAAAAACAAGAACCTCGGGAGGACCGTCATTTTAACTGACTGCACCCTCCCTGCCAGCGACAGCGGCACCATGTCCCACCTCTTAAACTCCTCCTCCATCTGTTCCACCAGTCTAGAAAAGTTCAACTTGTGGAGGGTCCCCCAGTTCTTTGCCACCTGCACCCCCAAGTACCTAAAACTTTTAACTGCTCTTTTGAAGGGGAGCCTCCCAATTCCCTCCCCTTGGTCTCCCGGGTGTATTACAAAGACCTCACTTTTCCCCAGATTTAATTTATACCCCGAAAAGTCCCCGAACTCCGCTAGTATCCCCATTACCTCCGGCATTCCCCCCTCCGGGTCTGCCACATACAACAACAAATCATCCGCATAGAGCGAGACCCGATGTTCCTCCCCTCCCCTTGTCAGTCCTCTCCACCCCCCTGAACCCCTCAGTGCCATCGCCAACTGCTCAATCGCTAATGCAAAGAGTAAGGGGGATAGGGGACATCCCTGCCTAGTACCTCGATGGAGCCCAAAATATTCTGACCACCTCCCGTTTGTTACCACACTCGCCATCGGAGCTGAATAGAGCAGTTTTACCCACTTGATAAATCCCTCCCCAAACCCAAACCTTTCCAACGTCTCCCACAAGTATTCCCACTCCACCCTGTCAAATGCCTTCTCCGCGTCCAGCGCTACCACTATCTCCGCCTCCCCCTCCACTGCTGGCATCATGATCACGTTTAACAATCTCCGGACATTTGTGTTAAGTTGGCATCCCTTCACGAACCCCGTCTGGTCTTCATGGATTACCCCTGGCACACAGTCCTCTATCCTGGTTGCCAGGACCTTTGCTAACAGCTTGGCGTCAACATTTAGGAGGGAGATGGGCCTGTAGGACCCGCACTGGACCGGGTCCTTGTCCCGCTTCAAAATCAAGGAGATCAGGGCCTGCGACATTGTTGGGGGCAGAACCCCCCCCTCGCGCGCCTCATTAAAGGCTCTCACCAGCACTGGGCCCACCAAGTCCACAAATTTCCTGTAAAACTCCACCGGGAACCCATCCGGCCCCGGCGCCTTCCCCGCCTGCATCTGGCCTATCCCTTTAATTAGCTCCTGCAGCTCTATCAGCGCCCCCAACCCTTCTACCAGCTCCTCCTGTACCTTTGGGAACCTCAATTTGTCGAGAAAGTTCTTCATTCCCCCTCTCCTCTTCGGCGGTTCAGACCTATACAATTCCCTATAGAAGTCCCTAAAGACCCTATTCACCTCTTGCCCCTTCTGCACTACGTCCCCACCCCTCTCTCTCACTCCCCCAATCTCTCTGGCTGCATCTCGCTTACGAAGCTGGTGTGCCAGCATCCTGCTCGCCTTTTCCCCGTACTCATACGCCGCACTCTGCGCCCTTCTCCACTGCGTTTCCGCCTTCCTAGTGGTCAGTAGGTCGAACCTGGCCTGCAAGCTACGCCGCTCCCTTAATAGCCCCTCCTCTGGTGCCGCCGCATATTTCCTATCTACTTCTAGGAGCTCCCCCACCAGCCTCTCCCTTTCCTGCCTCTCCTTCCTCTCTCTGTGTGCCCTTATGGAGATCAGCTCTCCTCTAATCACTGCTTTCAAGGCCTCCCAGACTGTCCCCACCTGCACCTCACCTGTGTCATTCGTACCCAGATAGTTCTCAATGCCCGTTCTCACCCTTCTGCACACCTCTTCGTCCGCCAACAGCCCTACATCCAGGCGCCACAACGGGCGTTGATCCCGCGCCTCTCCCATTTCCACGTCCACCCAATGTGGTGCATGGTCCGATATCGCAATGGCCGAGTACTCCGTGTCCTGCACTCTCGGTATCAGCCCCCTGTTCAATACGAAAAAATCTATCCTAGAGTACACTCTGTGGACGTGGGAGAAAAAAGAATACTCCCTCGCCCTAGGCCTACCAAATCTCCATGGGTCTACCCCTCCCATCTGCTCCATGAACCCCCTTAACACCTCTGCCGCTGCCGGCCTCCTATTCGTCCTGGAACTCGATCTATCCAGCCCAGGGTCTAACACCGTATTAAAGTCCCCTCCCATGATCAGGCCCCCTGCCTCCAGTCCCGGGATGAGGCCCAGCAGGCGCCTCATAAAACCCGCGTCGTCCCAGTTCGGGGCATACACATTTACCAGTACCACATTCTCTCCCTGCAACCTACCCCTCACCATCACATACCTGCCCTCCTTATCTGCCACCACCTCTGCCGCCACAAACGACACCCTCTTTCCCACCAAAATCGCCACCCCCCCGGTTCTTGATATCCAAGCCTGAGTGGAACACCTGTCCTACCCACCCCCTTCTCAGGCGGACCTGATCTGCTACCCTCAAATGAGTCTCCTGCAGCATTGCTACATCAGCCTTCAGTCCCTTCAGGTGTGAGAAGACCCTTGATCTTTTAACCGGCCCATTCAGCCCCCTTACGTTCCACGTGATCAATCGGACCGCTGAGCGACCCGTCCCTACTCCCTGTCGATTAGCCATGTCTTGTCCCTTGCTCGCCCCGGGTCATCCCTCCTTTTCTGACCCGCTTCCCATAGCGATGCCCCCCCCCCCCCCCCCCCCCACTCCCCCCCTTCCCGTCCCTGGTCTTTCCAGCAGCAACCCGGTGTCCCCCCCTAACCCCCCCCCCCCCCCCCCCCCCCTGGCTAGGACCCCTCCTAGCCGCGATGTACCCAACATCGTACTCCCGAGAGTCAGCTGGTCTCCGCTGACCCGGCTGCTCCTGCCACATTCCGACTCCTCCCGGTTCAAGTGGGGGGGGAGGGGCCTCCCCCCCTCGCCATTCCACTCTGACCCCGCTCCAGCGCGGGAAAGGCCGCCATTACTGGCCCCGCCCCACTCTTCTCCCCTCCCCTCTCCTCCGTCCCGCGCGCGGGAAAAACAGAGAAAAGCCCGCGCTTTCTCCCGGCCACACCCCGCCCCGCCATCTTCCACTCCCCCCCCATCCCCATCTGCGCCCGTGAAAGATCCCCTTAAAACCCCAGAGAAAGACCCGCATGATCAGCCCACTCCCCCCCCCGTCCCGTCTCCCCAACTTAACGATATAAATACCCAATGGCAAATAAATACATAAATACTTAACTACATACTTAAATAACAAAATAATTAACTAGCTATCAACTAACAGTGTGCTCAACCATCACCCTCCATCAAACAGTATAAATAACCACAGATAACCATAACCAGAAAAGAAAGAAAGAACAAAAAAAACAAGCACCCGAAGGAAAAGGGTAAAAGGGGTAAATAACTAAGGGAAATTGGAAACGGGAAGAAACACCCCATAAGAAGCCAACGACCCACAATAGAGATTTCAACAGTTCAAATATACAGAAACACCCAACAGCTCGAAACCTTCAAGATATTCAGAAAAGTCAAACGTTCGAGAAAAAACACCCCAAACAATCCACAAAACTGTTACCCAGTTCCGACCTGGCCTGAAAAAGAAAAGGGCCACTTGCTCAATCAAGAGTCCCCAGGCGGCTACGACCGCCGGTGCTCCCAGGTTTTAGTTCGTGTCCAACTTTTCCTCTTGTACAAAGGTCCAGGCCTCCTCTGGGGACTCGAAATAATGATGTTGGTCCTTGTAGGTGACCCACAAGCGCGCCGGCTGCAGCATTCCAAATTTGATCTTTTTCGCGTGTAGCACCGCCTTTGTCCGGTTGAACCGGGCCCGCCGCTTTGCCACCTCCGCACTCCAGTCCTGGTACACCCTTACCGTCGAGTTCTGCCACTTGCTGCTTTTCTCCCTTTTTGCCCACCTCAGGACTTTCTCTCGATCACTTAGCCGCTGGAACCGCACCAGCACCGCCCTCGGGGGCTCGTTTGCCCTAGGCCTCCTGGCCATGACCCGGTATGCCTCTTCCAGTTCCAGGGGCGCCGGACCGGCCCCTTCCCCCATCAGGGAGCTCAGCATCTCCGCCACATATCCCGGGAGATCCGACCCCTCCAGGCCTTCTTCCAGGCCCAGGATCCTCAAATTTTTCCTCCTCATCCGAGTGTCCAGCTCCTCGAAGCGGCTCTGCCACTTCATGTGGAGTGCCTCGTGCACCTCCACCTTTGCCCCGATGACTGTGGCCTCCTCCTCCCTCGCGGTCATCTCCTGCTGCAGCTCTCTGATCGACGCCTCTTGGGTTGCCTGGGCTCCCACCAACCTGGTGGTCGTCGCGTTCATGGACTCCAAGAGCTCCACTTTCAGCTCCGTGAAAAAACGGAGGAGAGCGGCCTGCTGCTCCTCCGCCCATTTCCTCCAGTCCTCCGGTGCGCCGCCGGCCGCCATTTTGATTTTCTTCCCCCGCTTTTTTTGGGGAACTGCTGCCGTTTTTCTTGCCGCTCCACTCCGGGTACCGACCATAAAATCGGTCTAGTTCTCCTCAGGGGACCTTCCCCCACCAGGATTCGTCTTTACTGCACCTTTGGGGCCCTCCAGTTGGCCCGAAAACACCTTTGTCGCAGGAGCTTCCAAGTGTGCGACTTAGCTGGTCATAGCCGCAACCGGAAGTCCGCTCCTGCCATCTTTTATGGAGCGCCTCGTGCATCTCCACCTTCCCCGCCACGGCCACGACCTCATCCTCCCTTTCGGAGGCCTGCTGCTGCAGCTCCCGGATCGCAGCCCCCTGGGCTGTCTGGGTCTCCATCAGTTCCCTGTTGGTTACCTTCAGCGACTCCAGCAGCTCCAACTTCAGCTCCTGGAAGCAGCGCAGCAGAATCGCCTGCTGTTCCTGAGCCCACTGCCTCAGCTCCTCAAGGCCTCCGCCAGCCGCCATTTTGTCTTCCTTCCCCCGCTTTTTCAGGGGTGCTTTCTCCTGTTTTCTCCTTACCCCACTCCTGGTCCGGACCATAGGACCGTTGTGGTCGACTCCTGACCTCTTCCCCCGTCGGGATTTGCCGCCACAGCTCCATTGGGGGCCCTGAAAAGAGCCCCAAAGTCCGTTCTCAGCGGGAGCTACCGAATGTGCGGCTTAGCTCCTCATTGCCGCCACCGGAAGCCCCTACGATTGAAGTATTGAATGTACGTGGATGTTTGCACATTTTTGCTTTCTTTCTGTTGATATCTGTAACTGTTTACAAAGCCAAAAACCACCTCAATAAAATTGTTTATTAAAGAAAAAACAAGGAAAGTTTACATGAGGTTTCTGCTGGTAGTGGATGTGTTGTGAGAAGAAACTAGATACACTGTTGCTAGATGTGTTTTTCTTATGAGGTCTTGAAATGTTTCCTGCACTGGATTTAGATCGGAGTGTGATATTTCTAGCAGTTGTTACCTTAAACCCACATTACTTCACCTGCTGGATGCCAGACTGGATTCCTCCAACTCATGGAAAATAATTCCCTTCTTGGGCCTCACCTCTTTGACAAGTGCCTCCAGAGAGGCTTGGGATATGAAAGCCTGCCTTCCATGACATAAGAACTAGAACTAGGAGCAGAAGTAGACTGTCCGGCCCTTTGAGCCTGCTCCGCCATTCTATAAGGTCATGGCTGATCGTTTTGTGGTCTCAGAACCACTTACCCACATTCTCGCCATATCCCGTAATTCCTTTATTTTTCAAAAAAATATCTACCCTATCTTTAAATATATTCAATGAAGTAGCGTCTACTACTCCTTTCGGTAGGGAATTCCATACTTTAACCACCCTCTGAGTGAAGAAGTTCCTCCTTGATTCAGTCCTAAATCTGCTCCCCCTAATCTTAAGGCTATGCCCTCTTGTCCTACTTTCACCTAACAGTGGAAACATCCTTTCTACTTCTATCTTATCCATTCCCTTCAAAATGTTATATGTTTCTATTAGATCCCCCCCCTGAACCTTCTGAATTCCAGTGAATATAATCCCAATCTACTCAGCCTCTCCTCATACGATAACCCCCTCAAGTCCGGAATCAGCCTAGTGAACCTCCTCTGCACCCCCTCTAGTGCTAGCACATCCTTTCTCAAGTGTGGAGACCAAAACTGCAAACAGTACTCCAGGTGTGGCCTCACCAGCACCTTGTACAACTGCAACATTACCTCTCTACTTTTAAACTCAATCCCCTTCGCAATGAAGGACAAAATTCCATTTGCCTTCCTAATTACTTGTTGCACCTACAGACTAACCTTCTGTGACTCATGCACAAGTACACCCAGGTCCCTCTGCATAGCAGCATGCTGCAGCTTTTTACCATTTAAGTAATAATCCGCTCTATTGTTACTCCTACCAAAATGCACGACTTGACACTTCTTGACATTATACTCCATCTGCTAGACCTTTGCCTACTCACTCAATGTGTCAATGTTCCTCTGTAAGGTTTTACAGTCCTCAGTACACTTTGCTCTGCCACACACCTTCGTGTCATCTGCAAACTTGGATACCTTGCACGTAGTTCTCAACTCCAAATCGTCTATATAAATTGTAAATAATTGTGGTCCCAACACCGATCCCTGAGGCACACCACTCGTCACTGATTGCCAGCCAGAATAGCACTCATTTATTCCCACTCTTTGTTTCCTGTTAGACAACCAATCCTCTACCATTCATAGCTCCAAACTGACTTCCTTGCAGTAAAATGCAAAAGAGAAGCCCCCCCCCCCCCCCCCCCCCCCCCCCCCCCCTCCCCAGCACCCTTTAAGATCTGCATGGACCTCTACAGGTCCATCGGAAATGGGCAACAGGAAAGCAAGATAGCTTCCCGTTTATGACATGATCAGGAAGGAAAGCTTCCAATCAAATATTAGTAAGGCCCGGAAGCTAAAGTTCCTCCGCCTGAAATCTGAGCCAGCTCTCACTCCCTCCCTGCCGAAAACCCACTGAGAGTAAATATCTACCCTGATCTGTTGTTCAAATGCTGTTAGGTCATTGTTGGCAAATGCAGTCTTGTGGCTCTTAAACAAAAATGTGTAAATGACCAGACATCATTTAATATCCGATTACAGAATCCATTTTTAATGTTTAGTATGCTTAATTTAAAATGCAGCAATGACTTGTTTGAGCTCTAATGCACATATTGTGATCCTTGAACGAAAAGTGGAAAGTAATGCTTGCAAAAGGAAACACAAGTTTGTATCGTAAAGCTACCATGGTTGTATATTGACCTTGGAAAGAAATGGCTTTTACACATAATATCCACGAATGTCCGAAAATAAATAAATATCCATCAATGTCCTAAGATACTCCCTCATTCTTTACAGCCAAGTTGTGACATTTATAATAATCTTTTATTGTCTGATACTAATCAATCCAGTGGAAACGGTAGTTAACAAGAGCTGTGGTTTTAATCAGCTAGAATGTGTCCACCAGTAGTTCCTCCCGCACTGAGAGGCTGTCCCGGATCGATGGGTTATATACCTTCTCAGAGGGGCGGAGCCAACAACAACATCAACACAACAGTAACAGAGTAAATACAATAATATGTACAACAGCCAAACGTGGCTCACTACATTCACCCCCTGTTTTTAAAAAAAAAAAAGTCCGGTGGGCGTGAAGTGGACTCACAAGTTCAGTCTCACAGGAGGGTGTATTGTCCGCTGCGAACGTCACATTGTAGGCACTGGCGTCGAGACCTTCGACTCCGGGAGCACGTCGTCCTCACAACAGGATGACGGCGCAGGGGCGGTGCTAATGGACCCTGGATGAGTTGATGGGGTAGATGGGGAGTTAGAAGGAAGCAGTGAGGTGATGGTGGGCGCAGGGGTACCCGCGGGGGCCAGGGCCCTGAGGGAGACTGTGTCCTGCCGCCCGTCGCAGTGTGCCACATATGCATACTGAGTGTTCACATGGAGGAGGTAAACCCTCTTGACCAAGGGGTCGACCTTATGTCTCCTCAAGTGCTTCCGGAGGAGTATCGGCCCAGGAGTCATGAGCGAGGCAGGAAGCGAGACCCCAGAGATCGACGTCGTGGGAAAGAAAAATAGACGGTCGTGAGGGGTCTCGTTAGTGGCAGTACACAACAGTGACCGGATTTAGTGGAGCGCGTCGGGGAGAACCTCCTGCCAGTGGGCGACTGGGAGACCTCTAGACCGTAGGGCCAGCTGGACGGCCTCCCAGACCATAGCATTCTCCCTCTATATCTGTCCGTTTCCCCTGGGGTTGTAGCTGGTAGTCCTGCTCTAGGCAGTGCCCTTACTGAGCAGGTACTGACGCAGCTCATCGCTCATGAATGAGGATCCCCGATCGCTGTGCATATAACTGGGGAAACCGAACAGGGTGAAGATGCTGCGCAGGGCCTTGATGACTGTGGCAGAGGTCAGGGCATGGGATGGCGAAAGGAAAACGTGAGTACTCATCAACAACGTTGAGAAAGTACGCGCTACACGTGGAGTTGCAAGCCGGGCAAAGCTGCCTGGGGTGGTGGCCCTGACCGCAGAAGTAACAGCATGGTCCTCCGGAGCTGGACGGCTGATGCGCAGTGCAGGAATGAGGCACGCCTGGGTCGGGTGATGGCTGTGCCTCCGACTTCCCCAAGGATGCCGCGTGGTCGGATGGGAAGGCATTCAGCCTCTGGAACGCCCCTTCCAGCGAGGTAGCCAGCTTCACAGTCTTCTCTAGGCCCAGGGCTCCCTTTTCTAGAAGCCGCTGCTGGATGTAGCCGGACCGGACACCTGCCACATAGGTGTCCCAGACCATCAGCTCTGCGTGCTCGACCGCTCTGACAGTCCTGCAGTGACAGCTGCGGATGACTACTCTCAGCTCACGCAGATATTCAGCCAGTGACTCACCCTGGAGCTGACGCTGCGTGGTCAGGAGGTGTCGAGCGAGTACCTCGTTCACCGGCCTCACGAACTGTCGTTTGAGCAGATCCACTGCCTCCGTGTCTGAGGCCGCGTTTCTGATGAGCTGCAAAATCCTGGGGCTCACCAAGGCGTTGAGGAGATGCTGTTTAATTTCTGGGGAGACCTTGGCAGCGAAGAAGCTAAGGTAGGACTCGAAGCATTTGAGCCAATGCCCAAATATTGCCGTAGCCTCCGTTTTCCATCGTAAAAAAAAATCTGGCTGATTAAATTGATACCAATCAATCCAGTGGAAACGGTAGTTAACAATAACTGTGGTTTTAATCAGCTAGAATGTGCCCACCAGTAGCTCCTGCCGCACTGAGCGGCTGTCCCGGATCGATGGGTTATATACCTTCTCAGAGGGGCGGAGCTACAGGCAGAGCCAACAACAACATCAACACAACAACAGTTAGTAAATACAATAATATATACAACAGCCATACATGGATCACCACATTGTCGCAAGTAGGCTTACATTAACACTGTAATGAAGTTACTGTGAAAATCCCCTAATCGCCACATTCTGGCGCCTGTTCGGGTACACTGAGGGAGAATTCGGAATGTCCAAATTACCTAACAGCACGTCTTTCGGGCCTTGTGGGAGGAAACCAGAGCGCCCGGAGGGAATCCACGCAGACACGGGGAGAATGGCAGACTTCGCACAGACAGTGTCCCAACCCGGGAGTCGAACATGGGACCTTGGTGCTGTGAAGCAACAGTGCTAACCACTGTGCTACCGTACTGTCCGTTTACGTGGTAAATATGAACACTGCTCAAGTGCCACCTTCAATTGAATTGTCACGGCCTTTTGAGGGGGAATAATGACTTTGAGTTAGAATGAAGAAAGTCAGTAAATTTTGAGATACATGAAATATACCATAGGTGGGCCTGACTCCAAATTAATGACCCTGAACAACACTACACATGCTCGTGATGCAATTTGAATGATACAAGCAAGCTCACTCAATGCATAATGACTTATATATAAGTAGCAATAATCTTGAGCAATTGGGCAGTATGCCCTATCTGTCCAGCCAGCTTTGCGGATCACTTGTCACAAACATCTTCCTCCCAAGGCTATACTTAATGGTAATGGTTACTTCAGTTGGGGTTTGTGTCTAGTTCCCATGGAATCATTAGGATCTCCTGTCCCATTAATGTTTTATTCCTCCACTCAACATCAGACTCCGAACAATTCCCTTTTCATGTTTTAAGGCATCAGATTCTATGAGAGAATCAGATATGGGGAGGGGAGGGGGGGGGGGGGGGGGGTGTTGTGTTATATAATTTGGAATAACACAAGCTGCCACTTGATGCAGTTTTGAGTGAAAGATGCTCCAGACTTTGAAGTGAGTTCAATGTGTTTTATTGAACTATTAGCACAGTTCTCAATGAGTTCGACTCTCTGCTAATCTAAATGTAGTAACTCAGTCTAACTGAACCAGCCTTGCTCTCAGCCATGTGCTGGGGTGTGATGCTGAGGATAAACCCTGTCTCACTCTGTAGATGTTGGTCTGTGGAAAGAGGCGGGGTGTGAGTGCCTCATCCCTTTTATAGTCAGGTACCACCCCTGAGTGTCCTGACTGCTTATTGGTCGTGTCCTATTCTGTGTGTTCATTAGCTGCATGTTTGCATATCATGACGGGGGGAGGGCAAACTTGCCAACCAACTGTGCTCTTGTGAAGCAGTCCTTTTGTAATGCCATCATTGAAAATGTTATTTTTATCCATTGTGCTGATTTAGTTTTATTTTTGTTTACATTACATCTGTAATTTGTGTACATGCCATTTCTCTTGGTAAATAATGGATGCAATACAGAAAAGAAGTTTGATCAGAGTTTCCTTTTTCTAAAAAAAACATTCTTGCAGCGTTGCATTCTTTGTGATAAAATTGGTGACTCACCAGCAATGGAAACCGCTTTTCACTTTTACTTCATGAAGATCATTTTGAAGCCTGTCAGATTTCCTGATCCGTTTCTGTGAAAGGAGCTTTAATTTCTATCATCGCCTCATAACCAGAAGCTATCAATCTGGTAAATTTCTTCCGTGCCCTGTCCGCCACTTTGCCATCCTTCCTGGAGGAGGGTGCCCAGAATAGTCACATTGATATTGAACCTCCCAGGGAGCACCGTGCAGAGATTTGGTTAAAATCCTAATTCAATCCTGACTCTGACTCATGTAGATTCAGGTTGATAGTGTGGAATTATGTAATCTTTGGTTGGGAAATGTAACCAATATGGGTTGGATTGGATTTGTTTATTGTCACGTGCACCGAGGTACAGTGAAAAGTATTTTTCTGTGTGCAGCTCAAACAGATCATTTAGTACATGAAAAGAAAAGAAAATACATAATAGGGCAACACAAGGTCCACAATGTAAATACATAGGCACCAGCATTGGGTGAAGCATACAGGAGTGCAGTGTTAATCAGGTCAGACCATGAGGGTCGTTTAGGAGTCTATTAACAGCGGGGAAGAAGCTGTTTTTGAATCTGTTTGTGCGTGTTCTCAGACTTCTGTATCTCCTGCCTGATGGAAGAAGTTGGAAGAGTGAATAAGCTAGGTGGGAAGGGTCATTGATTCTGCTGTCCGCTTTCCCAAGGCAATAGGAGGTGTAGTTCGAGTCAATGGATGATACTCTCAGTAGTGTCTCTTTGTTATTGCACTTCATACCATTGTTCCTAACCAGATATGTCACGCATGTTTATTTAATTTTTTTAACGCATTTTATTACAAACTTGTATCAAAGTACGTTACAGCAATAAATGCCCCGGGAAACATACTTCCCAACAATGAGCTATACAGTTTGTACAGATTTTTCTCCTTTTTCACCCCCCACCCCCTCTGCGACGAACAGCTCCTCAAACACGGTCACAAACACCCCCCACCTTTTCTCAAACCACCTTGCTGAGCCCCTTAACTCATACTTTATCTTCTCTAACTGCAGGAAGTCGTACAGGTCACCCAACCATGCTGCTACCCCCGGTGGCAATGCCGACCGCCACTCCAGCAAAATTCGTCTCCGTGCAATCAGAGAGGCGAAGGCGTCACGCATGTTTATTTTAACAGCCGCATGAATTTGTCACTTAAAAATTTAAGGGTTTGTATATCTGAGTCCTTGGTCCGTCTCCTTATAATCTTGTACTCATTATGATATTTTGCTATTTGGTGAATTTTACTTTTCTTGTCTTTCTTCCCAAAACCTATTGCTTCACATTGCATCCAATTTCATCTGACCTCTGTTTTTTTCCTGCCTAACCAACAAACTTTGATGTGCCCACATGAAGTCACTGACCGCCCTCTTCAGAGTTTACTATTCCCTGGTTTGTTCTGCGCCAGTCCACTCTTCCCTCAATGGTTCAGCCACCAAGTCAAACCAGAGGGATGCTGGACCACCAGCTGCTCCACACATTGTTCATGACTCCCTTCCACAACTCAGCATCCATATGTTGATAGATATACATCCATAGAATGTCATCGAGCAGAGATCGGAATGCTGAAGTATTGGTTTTGCTGCCTCTCCTGCTCGGGAGGAATCCTTCAGTATTTCTATATACTTAAAAAAAAAACTTCTATTCCTGGCTAGTTTGCTTTCATATTCCATTTTTCCTCTATCATTGTTTGGTTGCTTGCTTCTAAAGCACTCCCAATCTCATCATATTTCTACTATTTTTTTTGCAACGTTTCTCAATCTAATACTAGCCGTAATTTGTTTAGTAATCCATTGATGGATCTTTCATGCTGATTTTATTTTAATAGAATATACTTCAAACTTTCAGAATTCTTTCTTTTAAATGTTTACCAGTGTGCATTCTTTTTTTTTTTTAAATTTAGATTACCCAATTATTTTTTCCAATTAAGGGGCAATTTAGTGTGGCCAATCCACCTACTCTGCACATTTTTGGGTTGTGGGGGGTGAAACCCACGCAGACACGGGGAGAATGTGCAAACTCCACACGGACAGTGACCCAGAGCCGGGATCGAACCTGGGACCTCAGCGCCGTGAGGCGGTTGTGCTAACCACTAGGCCACCGTGCTGCCCCTCAGTGTGCATTCCTTACCATACATTTTAAACCTAACTATTCAATGATCCGTTGCCATCTCTCTCTACATGCCTCGGTGACATAGTGTAAATTAGATTCTTGTATGTGATTGGAATATGTCACTTTCAACTGGTCGCCTCATTATAGGAAGGACGTGGAAGCTTTGGAAAGGGTGCAGAGGAGATTTACCAGGATGTTGCCTGGTATGGAGGGAAAATCTTATGAGGAAAGGCTGATGGACTTGAGGTTGTTTTCGTTAGAGAGAAGAAGGTTAAGAGGTGACTTAATAGAGGCATACAAAATGATCAGAGGGTTAGATAGGGTGGACAGCGAGAGCCTTCTCCCGCGGATGGAGGTGGCTAGCACGAGGGGACATAGCCTTAAATTGAGGGGTAATAATTATAGGACAGAGGTCAGAGGTGGGTTTTTTACGCAAAGAGTGGTGAGGCCGTGGAATGCCCTACCTGCAACAGTAGTGAACTCGCCAACATTGAGGGCATTTAAAAATTTATTGGATAAGCATATGGATGATAAGGGCATAGTGTAGGTTAGATGGCCTTTAGTTTTTTGTTTCCATGTCGGTGCAACATCGAGGGGCCGAAGGGCCTGTACTGCGCTGTATCGTTCTATGTTCTATGTTCTAACTGTAGCATAGAATTTAGTTGTGTTATGATCACTCTTTCCCAGTGGAGTTTTTTCCAGCATTTCTGTTTGTATTCCATTCTATCTTTGCTAAGTTAATTGGTCCATTTTATGAGGATTAAAGTCCTCCATGTTTAGTACATTGCCTTTGTTATAAATTCCAACAATTTCTTGTGTAATGCTCTGTCCAATGTATAACCACTGTTAGGGGCTTATAAATTACAGCAACCAACATTTTCTTGTTATTCCTCATCTACTTTCCTTCCTGATCACCTTGAGGCAAGATCCTTTCTCACTAACGTCCTTAGCGTCACCTTTCATTGTAAGGGCTACTCCTCCCCTTTTTCTGTCATTTAAAAATATGTTTACCCTGGATTACCAACCTTGGTCACCTTGTAAAGATAGGGATGGGGGGGGGGGGGGGGGGGGGGTGATGGGTTTCTGTCCCATTTTCAGGGGAGGGGATTGGTGGTGGGGGTGGAAAATGTGGGGGTGACTTGCACCTGGTGAACAGAACCTTCTGCAGGTGCACAGGTGAGTACATCCCCCCCCCCCAAGGGCGTAGAGAATCATGCACGGGCATTGTTCTGTGTCCATGGGAGGGGTGCTGCTCCGTGACGAGGAGAGGGATCGGAGGTTTGGGGGGGGGGGGCTCTGTTTTTATTTTTAAAAATCAGAGCACCCTTTTAAAAATGCCTTCCGCAACTTCAATTTTGAAAGTGCCTGAAACACCAGTGGATGAAGCCGCCCTAGCGTCAGCGGCTTCCATCCCGTTTCTCATGCCCGTTGAAAATCTGGCCCATGGCTCTGCAATTGTAATGAGATCTAAACTGCTTCTCTTTTTCTGCCACTCGATCACCTTTCTTATTACAGTTGCTCCACGCATTCAGATAAGAGCCTTTGGTTATTTTTATTTTACAACCATGCTTTGCGTGAACCTTTTGCTACTACACTATGACTATCAAATTATTTGTCCCTTCCTGTCCCACTCTGCTTGTCTTTTAACCCACAACATGGTCTTGGCAGTAGATGGAAGGCTGTTGATTATTTCAAAACATAAGGACACTGCAAAGTGGATGATAGCAATAACTGTTTAGCACACAGCTAAATCGCTGGCTTTGAAAGCAGACCACGCAGGCCAGCAGCACGGTTCGATTCCCGTAACAGCCTCCCTGAACAGGCGCCGGAATGTGGCGACTAGGGGCTTTTCACAGTAACTTCATTGAAGCCTACTCGTGACTAGAAGCGATTTTCATTTCATTTCATTGGTATCATCTGGATTGGTGGAGAGCAGCTGTTTTAAAGGTTTGATGCTGTTTGGCCACTGCTGGAAGCACAGGAGACCATTTGGTCCACTGTCCCTCTGAAAAACCAATCCTTTAGTTCTACTGACCCGCTGTTTCCTTGAAAAATGTCCACCAGCATTCATCGAATTCTCTTATGAAAATTCCTACTGAGTTTACTTGCACCACTTTTTATAAAAATAGTACATTCCAGATCACGGCAACTTGCTGTATAAAGGAAATCTCCCCTCATGTCGCCTCTGACACCAGTCTGTGCCCATTTGTTACAGACCTTTTTGCTGCTGGAAGGCTTTTCTCTTTAAAGAAGAAGTCTCGCAACGCTAGGTTGAAGTCCAACAGTTTGTTTGGAATCACTAGCTTTCAGAGCGTAGGTGACTCACCAGGTGAAGGAGCTGCGCTCCGAAAGCTAGTGATTCCAAACAAACCTGTTGGGCTTCAACCTGGTGTTATAAGACTACTTACTGTGCCCACCCCAGTCCAACGCTGGCATCGCCACATCATTTCTTTTTAAAGACTCTGGAATAGTTGCTCATTTAAATAACTCCACTAAATCTCACCTTCACCTTCTCTGCTCTAAGCATAACAACACCAGTTTCTCCGGTCTTTTCACCTAACCTCACCCTTATCATAAGAACATAAGAACTAGGAGCAGGAGTAGGCCATCAGGCCCCGCGAGCCTGCTCCACATTCAATTAGATCATGGCTGATCTTTTGTGGACTCAGCTCCACTTTCCGGCCCGAACACCATAACCCTTAATCCCTTTTTTCTCAAAAAACTATCTATCTTTACCTTAAAAACATTAATGAAGGAGCCTCAAACTGCTTCACTGGGCAAGGAATTCCATAGATTCACAACCCTTTGGGTGAAGAAGTTCCTCCTAAACTCAGTCCTAAATCTACTTCCCCTTCTACTTCCCCTAGCACACCCAGGTCTCTCTGCACAGCAGCATGCTTTATATTTTATTGTTTAAATAATAATCCCGTTTGCTGTTATTCCTACCAAAATGGATAACCTCACATTTGTCAACATTGTATTCCATTTGCCAGAGCCTAGCCCATTTAAAAATATTGCGTATCATCACATGTAGTAAAAATTCCTGAAAAGTCAGAAGCTAGAATTGGAGCCAAAAGTTAATTGCATCCTACAGTCAAGACACAGGAGGCAAAGTTTTATCGTGCTCTGCTCCCTATTTTCTGCTGATTATGAAGTCTGCATGAGACTGCAGTCAGTATTGAAGTTGCTGCCTACCCAACTGTTCCATTTCCTTTGACCACATTTGTTCAAATGGGTGGACGTTTTAAAGATACTTCCATCTTGCGAGTTGCTGCAGAACTGGTTGCTAACTGGGTATTGGTGAAGTCGCACCGAGGATATTCTTCAGGTCTAACTCGGTGATTCCTAAGGTAAAACTATGGCGATACGCTAAAATGTTAATTTATTAGCAAAGTCCACTGAAGCAGCAACAGCGGCTGTCAGTAGTGGAAGGATTGACGAAGAGGTCGTGAATTAACGTGCTGATAGCAAGGTCTTTAAGTATTGGGAGTCTGAAAACCACTGGGGGATCAAATACAGTAATTTGATCGGTGCGTCAGGGTAGATCCTGGTGGACTTCGCGGATAAGGTTTCAAGTTGCTATTTTGTTTCCGTCTTCATTATTAAAAATGATGCGGAATTCCGGACAGCACTTCATGGAGTTTGGGCTAAAATTGAGAATTTCAAAGTGATTGTATAATCTTGGTCAGAAGAAATGATTTTGAAAGCAGATTGAGTTGCTGGCCCCGACTCCATTCACCTGAAGGTGCGAAAAGAGACCGGGCTGTGTTTTGTGAGCTATTTCCTCTTACCATTATCAGCTCTCTGGGGCCTGTTCCCAATAGCTGGAGTGAAGCTGTGCAGAATTTACGTTTAAGAAAAATATTACGGAAATAACAAGCCGCGTATTTGATAATTTGCTCGGAAAGTGTATTGATGATGCAATCACCTTGTTGGAGAAAGGGTGATTGGGGAACTTCAGCATGACTCCTGGTAAAGAAGGGTCTATTTCCTGCCTGTTGTTTAGGAATGTCAGATGCTGGGTTGGTGATTTTCAGATAACTATTGGCACAAGAAGTTAGGAAACAAATTGGAGTCCTATTGTCACAAGACAAATTTTGGCTTGTGTAAATAACTACTTCCATCCTCCTAGACTGAGGATAGTTATTAATGGTAGCAGTAGTGCTGGGTGCAAGCTTGTCACTAGTGGAATCCCACAGGAATTGTTGTCGCAGCCATTGCAGTTGTTACGGACATGAGGAGGATTAATTTAAACTGCCCTGATTTCATCCAGAAACAGAAAGGTGTTTTTGATTTTTGCCCTTTATAAGTGCCGGTATATTTTCTCCAACCTTTCAGTTTGGAGTGATCTGATCCTCTATTTTTTTTTTTTTTTTTTTGAAGTTTTTTATTTAACACAAATTTGTAACAGTTACAAAGCGAAAAATGGCCCTGTGCAAAGAGCCTTAACATAGTGAAAAACGAACAGTGGGAAAGAATAAACATGTTAATAAATGTTGAAACCAAAAATCCTTCCATACGGCACTTTCCCTGCCAGCTCTGTTTACCCATGCCACACATGTTCCACTACACTAAGCTAACGTGGCCCTAACCCTCTTCTCCCCCCGCCCCCCCCCCCCCCCCCCCCCCCCCCCCCCCCCCCCCCGCCTGGTCTCCCCTACTCCCCCAGGCCTGGCCTGCCAGGTCAGCCCTGCGCTTGGCCCTAGCCCGCCCCGCCCCCCCTCCGATCTCCCTGGTGCCCCCTGACCTACGCTAGTCACACTGACCCCTGCCCTTGGCGCCTACCTGTCTCCCGTCCCAGCGCTCAGGCCCTCCCCCCACCCACCAGGGACCCATTAACCTAATTGTATCCCACCGAGCCCTTTCAAGTCCCGTGACTAGCCCCTAGCCCATCCCCCCATCAGAGGCCCCGATCTCGCACCAGAAGGTACCAAGCACAGGCCCCCCCCCCCCCCCTCCCCCCCCCATTGCGATCCCCCCAAAGGACCCTAAACAGTGCGCCCTCCAGCCCCCACTCTCTGTCCAGGCTGAAAACAATCTTAGATAAAACATTACAGTACAGGATAATTTAACAAACCGCCGCCACACAAAATGTCTGAAAGCCCCGAGTCCTTTAGTTCCAGTCCAGCTTCTTTTTCTTAGTAAAAGTCCTAATCAGAGCAACTTTAAGTTAACAGGCCGCCGCCACTGTACAGCACTGAAAGAACTCAGTGCCCATTAGTTCAAGTCCAGCTTCTTGTCTTTAATAAAGGTCCAAACCTGTTCTGGTGTCTCAAAGTAGTAGTGGAGTTTCTCAAACGTAACCCAAAGCTTTGCAGGATATAGCATTCCAAACCTCACCTCCTTTTTGTAGAGGGCTGCCTTTACCTTGATGAATCCTGCACGCCTCTTGGCCAGCTCCGTTCCCAAGTCCTGGTAAATGCGCACCTCGCAGTTCTCCCATCTGCTGCTCCTCTCCGCCTTGGCCCATCGCAGCACACGTTCCCTGTCAGCAAGCCGGTGAAAGCGGACCACCAAGGCCCTCGGTCGGTCGCCCGTCCTGGGCTTCCTTGCGGGGGCTCTATGTGCCCCATCCACTCCAGGGGTTGAGGGAAGGCCTCCGGTCCCATCAGCGCCTCAAGCATACCCGTCCGTATGCGCCCACATCCGACCCCTCGCAGCCCTCGGGGAGGCCAACGATTCTTAAATTCTGCCTCCTGGCTCTGTTTCCCCAGCTCTTCAAGCTGCTCCTGCATCCTCCTCTGACGGGCGTTCAGCTCCTCCACCTCGTGCTCCAGCTCCGTTACGTTCCCTCCTGACTGGAGAGCTTCACCTCGACCTCCCTGAGCGCCTTCCCTGGGCCGCCTGTGTCTCGACCATTCGGTCCATCACCGCTCTCATCGGGTCCAGCGTGTCCCTCCTCAGCTCGGCGAAGCAGTTCTTGAAGAACTCCATCTGCTCCTCCCTTGGCCAGTGAGCCTCCGCTCCCCGGTCCCCGCCGTCCGCCATGCTTGGCCGCCCGCCTGGGTTCCCGCTTGCTCCCCGCTTCGATCCTTCCCGCTCCACTTGACCGCTTCTGGTCCAGCTGCCCATACCCCGGGAAGAAAGCCTCTTCCCTGTCGTCTCCTCCACCGATTCAGGCTGCCAGGTCCCTAAAAAAGTCCGTAGACAAAGGTCCGTTTGCCCATCTCGGGCGGGAGCGATCCGCCTGCGACCTGCCTCCTCGAGGGCGCCACCGGAAGTCGATCTGATCCTCTATTAATAATCCCATGGTAAAATTGAGATCAGGTAAAATAAGAGGATTGATTTATTTTGCACACAAAATGTAGGATGTTTTTGTTTGGCAATATCTTCCCCTTTGCATTCAGACTATAAAAGAGACATAAGCGAAAGAAAGAGGTACAGGGAAAGTGCCACAGTAAAAATAAGAGCGATGGTTTTCACACGAGTCCAGCATCAAAAGTCCAACCTGTATTCCTTCAGAGGTTTGCAAGCTGATCTGCTTTTCAGAAGCAAGGACCTCCAATGGAAGAAGGCATGTAGAGGATATAAATAAGTCTTAAAGGCACAGTTCTGAAAGGAGTTCCAGGAATTCCAATAGTACACAGTGCATATGGGGGCCAGACAATTTACATGCGCAGAGCTCTTTCTGCTGTTACCTGTTAGGTGGTAAAATAATTGATTGTCATGGCAATACTGCAGGTTCTAGCAACTTGGAGGAGGTCATGTGACATACCTTCCACTTCTCCTGGGTGTTGGACAAAGGATGTATTTTTCCAGGTCTAGAATCTTGAGAGTTTTAATGGAGGAGTCAGGGTCCGTTTGCCCTTGTAGATATGTCAACGCCATTGCTGGAGCTCTGCATAGACATGACAAGGGTGTTGGTGCATTTCTTTAGAATTTGATTTTCTACAGTCATGGGGCATTAACGCATCTTTAAAGATAACAAGGTCCCCTGCTGATTTCCTGAGGCTAGAAATCCCTCTGGTACGAGACATGGCTCTTCAGGCATGTTAGGGTCCATTCTGAAGTTAAATAATTTAACAAATTATTCTTGTTGACATTTTTTCCTTCCTGTCTTCTGGATGGGGCACTGTTCACCGTTGTCAATTATCTGGTTGAAGACTCGAGGGGAACTTTTGGCAAGTATAATGCAATGATAGGTGTGATGAGAGAGTTGGCCCGTGCAGATTATTTAATATTGATAAATGTAACTTGATAGCGGTAACACTCGGCATGTATGTGTTTGTGATTTTATGGGTGTATACCTTTAGGGAAGCATGTTTTAAAATGCTCGTCGTTACACACTTCGACAGGATGGATCACTCCCAGACTTGTATTCGGGTCAGAAAGCAGGAGTAAGATGTGTGTATAATCTCCCAGTTACTCTTATCTGCTATATTCTTATCTCAAATAAGGAACCCTCATTATTCCAACCAATTCTGGTGTATGATTGGTGCATTTATGTCGAGAAGAGAAGAATGTAACAACATGCACCAATGCAGGGTTGCATGGATCAAAGTTTTGATACATACGATGAGTGCAAATTCACTAAGTATTCAGAAGTAAGCTGACCAGGAATATGGATAATGCAGCAGCACATAAAAGCTAAGTGTGAAGTGCGCTTCCTTCTATAACTTAGTTGAAGACCTTTTAGAGATTGGAGACAACTTGCGCATAATATCTTCTTTAATATGTTCCAGAGATTGGCCATGCTAAATTGCCCGTAGTGTCCTAATAAAAGTAAGGTTAAGGGGGATGTTGTTGGGTTACGGGTATAGGGTGGATACGTGGGTTTGAGTAGGGTGATCATGGCTCGGCACAACATTGAGGGCTGAAGGCCTGTTCTGTGCTGTACTGTTCTATGTTCTATGATTGTATAGCTGTTCGTTATGGTGTGATGATTGCACCATAGTACGGGTTCATGGACTAATCTGTCATATCCTGATATTCGTTCCATATGTACCTTTTTTTTCTTGTGGCATTTACACTGAACGTTCAGGGGTGAAGATGGGGCATTGTCATATTGTTTTCATATGGACAAAACTGCAGACGTTAGGCGATTGACTCGTGGCCTGCAACTAATCGCTGCTTTCCTTTCTCGGTTTGTGCTATGATCATCTTCCCTTAACAGTTGAGGAGTTTGAAGCCTACAAAACAAACAAGCCCTCCAGTGCGGCTGTTTGTACAATAGAATACCAATGGACAGTCAAACTGCAGCATGTCATAATATACCCAGTATATCATGTGCAGACACACACACTGATGGACATACAGCAAGACCATCAACACACACAACACTGCAGCCAATCACCAGTTAGAGCACACTCACTATAGAGACAGAGGGCATCGATTTTCCTGCTCATATCGGGATGCAGCCTCTCAGAAGACAGAGCTCACAGCTTACAGCACAGATTCTTCACCATGTGCTGAGTGCATAGACTGGTTAGGATAGGCATAGGTCTTTAGTTTAATCTAACATACTTTCACTGTGGATCGACACTACGTTCACAGTTTCTAGCTTAATTAAATAGTGTTGTACTATTTCAAGTATTGGTAGCCTGTACGTGTTACTGCTGAGGTAAACGCAGTCCTCCACGGATCCAGAGTACCCAACACATCACACATGCTTAATCAATTTGTAAATTATAAAGTTGAATGTGTTTTGCTGCTGCTATAGCTTGACTGGGACTGTGGGCCTGCAAAAGCATGGGAGCGTGCAAAGAAAATGTCCGCTTCATAAATGTACATTTTCAACAAGTCCGGAATCATCACTTGGTTTGTGGGTAAACTCAGAAGCTAGTATGACCGAATCCGGCTAATGTTGCAAGTGCAATACTCATCAGTGGATTCCAACTGTTTAAGATAACAAACTCCACAAAGTTATTTGTTTGCAGCTAACTTTAAGAATGTTGACTGTGGACTTCCAGTGGCGGCTCTGAGGGAGTAGGTCGCACATTGGTGGCTCCCATTTCGGTCGGACTTTTGGACCTTTTCCCCTGACTTTTTGCGCTTTTGAGCGTGGAACTGGAAAGCAATAATAGTCAGGCACAGGACCCATACTAGTATGGCACTAAGAAGCCGGAGGGACTGTAAACAGCAGAAGTGGGTCGAGTAAGGGCACAGTGGAGGCTGGTGAGAGACACCAGCATGGCTGGCGTTCAGAGCAAGGAGCCGACAGCCCAGCCCACAATGGAGCAGCTGCTGCAGACTATGAAGGAGGGCTTTTTGGCTTTGAAGTGTGACAACTTGGAGCGGCTACAGAAGTCGATTGATCGGATGGGGGAAAAGGCCTGGATGATCAGGCTGAGAAGCTCCAGCAGTTGGAGAAGTCAGTGGAGGAGCAAGCTGACTTTCAAACGGTGGCAGATGTGGAGATTCGGAGGCTGAGGGACTAACAAAAAATGCTTTTGAGGTGTATTCCCAATTGACTACTTTGTTGTCAGTAGGACCTGCTGACCGGAATGGTGGGGGCAGAATAGTCGGCCATTGCCGTATTGCACCATGCTCCGCACTGGGTCGACCTGCAGTTTGTAAGTTCAGCTTTCATGGAGGCTGGAAGTTGGACTACTCTTGGACGAGGTTGGTCTGCGAGAGGCTGAGGAAGTGCATGCAGAATTACCTGCAAGTGAACGATACTGGAGAAGTCTCGGCAGCGGTGCTCTGGGAGGCACCGATGGCAGTGGTGGAGAGGGGAACCGATTTCAACCCGGGCGTATAGGGATAGGACAGATAGGGCAGAGACGGACCGGCTGGTTAAGAAAATTCTACGGAAGGAACAGGAGATACGTGGAATCCCCGAGGCCAGAGTTACTCAGGAAACGGCAGAGGCTGCTGGCCGAATTTGGAGTGCAGACTACAGGCAATGCTGTAGAGCAGTTTAGAAAGGTAAAAAGCACGATTTATGAGCATGGTGGAAGTCCATTAGATGCTTGCACAGCAACTGAGGAAGAGGGAAGTGGCTAGGGAAATGGGGAGGTAGTGGATGGGGAAGATAATCTAGTGGGTGACCCGGCAGGGTTGAAGAAGGTCTTTAGGGACTTTTATCGGAAGTTGTACACTTCGGAACCACCCGGGGGACCAGGGGGGGATGAGGCGATTCTTGGACGGACTGACCTTCCCAGGAGTGGGGGAGGGGGTTGGTGGACGGACTGGGGGCCCTGGTCAGGATCAAAGAGGTATTGGGGGCCTGAAGGTCATGCAGTTGGGTAAAGCCGACGGGTATCCGTGGAGTTTTACAAACATTGCCGGGATAGTGGGTCTGGTGCGGGCCGGGGTCTTTAACAAGCAAGAGACTGAGGGAGTTTACCCCCGACGATGTCGCAGGCCACCATCTCGCTCATTCTGAAACGGGATAAGGACCCGGAGGACTGTGGGTCATGAGGGCCGATCTCTTTGATTAATGTAGACGCCAAGTTACTGGCCAAGATTTTGGCGACCAGAATTGAGGACTGTGTATCGAATGTAATTGTGGAGGACCAAACCGGGTTGTAAAGGGGAGGCAGCTGATGGCCAAAGTAAGAAGGCTGCTCAACGTGATTATGATGCCCCCTGGAGAGTAGGGAGGTAGAGATAGTGGTAGCCGTGGATGCTGAAAAGGCTTTTGACTGAGTCGAGTGGGATTATCTGTGGGAGCTACTAGGATGGTTCGGGTTCGGGGGGTGTTCATTGGCTGGGTTAGGCTATTGCATCAGGCCCCGGAGGAGAGTGTAAGGATGAACAGGACGACATCGGACTACTTTAGACTGCACCGTGGGACAAGGCGGGGCTGCTCTCTCTCCCCACCTGCTGTTTGCGCTGGCCATAGAGCCGCTGGCAATTGCACTGAGAGCTTCTAGGGGCTGGAAAGGGCTGGACCGGGGATTGGGGGGGGAAGAGAGAGGAGTGTAACATAGAATCTTGTTATACGCGATGATCTGCTGTTATATGTATCGGACCCAATGGGGGGGATGGACGGTATTATGGCAACCCTGAGGGAATTTGGCCGGTCCTCGGGATACAAACTGAACATGGCTAAGAGGAGTTGTTTGTAAATTCAGGCGAGGGGGCAGGAGAGTAGGCTGAAGGGGTTGCCGTTCAGGCTAAGTGGGGGAGAGTTGTCCGATATTTGGGGATTCAGGTGGGCACGGGACTGGGGCAGGTTGCACAAGCTCAACCTGTCCCTGACTGGTGGAACAAGTGAGGGTGGAGGTCCGGAGGTGAGATTGCTCGCACTGTCATTGGCGGAGAGGGTGCAGACTGTTAAGATGACGATTCTCCCGCGGTTTCTTGTTTTGTTTTTTCAATGTCTCCCCATCGTTATCCCGCGGTCCTCCTTTAAGAGGCTGAATAAAACTATTCTGGGATTGTATGGTCAGGGAAGTCCCCGCGGGTGAAGAGGGTGATGCTTGAAAGGAACAGAGGAGAAGGACGATTCTTGAAAGGAACAGAGGCGGGTGTTGCCGAACTTCAGCAACTATTACTGGGCGGCCAACAATAGCGATGATAAGAAAATGGATGGTGGGTGCGGGGTCGGTTTGGGGGCGGATGGTGGCTGCTTCGTGCGGGGGCACTCGCTTAGCAGCCCGATCACGGCGCCTCTGCACTTCCGCCGGCACGGTACTCCACCAGCCGATAGTGGTGGCGGCTCTTCGGATCTGGGGCCAGTGGAGGAGGCATGTAGGGGCGATAGGAGCATCGGTGTGGACCCCAATCTGTGGCAACCACCGATTTGCCCCGGGGAACATGACGGGGGGTATCGACTGTGGAAGAGGGCGGGGATTTGGGAGGATGGGGGATCTGTTCCTGGAAGGGAGCTTTCCGAGCATAAGGGCGCTGGAGGAGAAGTTTGGGCTGGCGAGAGGGAACAACTTTAGATACTTGCAGGTGAGGGATTTTGTACGCAGACTGGTGTCGTCCTTTCCCACTCCTCTTGCCAAAGGGGAGGCAGGACAGGGTAATTTCGAGGGGAGAGGTGGAAGGGTAGAGTTTCAGACATCTACAAGGAGTTAATGAGAGCTGAGGATACGTAGACCGAGGACCTGAAGCTTAAGTGGGAGGAGGAGCTCGGAGAGGGGCGGCGGCTGGAGGACAGTATTTGGGCAGAAGCCCTGAGCAGAGTAAACATGACCGCAACATGCGCCAGGCTCAACTTGATCCAGTTTAAGGTCGTGCACCGGGCCTACATGACGGTGGCCCGGATGAGCAGATTCGGGCTGCAGGACAAGTGTGCTAGATGCACCGGAGGGCCGGCTAACCATGTGCACATGTTCTGGTCGTGCCCTAAACTCTGGGGCTATTGGCAGGGATTTGCAGATGTCATGTCCCGGGTGTTGAAAACTGGGGTGGTAATGAGCCCAGAGGTGGCAATCTTTGGGGTTTCGGAGGACCCGGGAGTCCAGGAAGAAAGGGAGGCCGATGTTCTGGCCTTTTCTTCCCTGGTAGCCCGGCGACGAATACTGTTAGCATGGAGGGACTCAAAGCCTCCGAGGGCTGATGTATGGCTATCGGACATGGCGAGCTTTCTTGGCCTAGAGAAAGTCAAATTCACCTTGAGAGGTTTGCTACTAGGGTTCACCCAAAGGTGGCAGCCATATATTGACTTCTTCACAGAGGAGTAAGTGTCAGTGCAGGGGGGTGGGGGGGGGGGGGGGGGGGGGGGGG